>NC_067474.1:151311633-151667883 GCF_947179515.1 Apodemus sylvaticus
AAGATGTACAAATGGTAGGAAGCTATGCAAAGATCTCTAGAGATAAAATTTTGAGTGTGGTGAGACAGGAAAAGTGTTTCTGTCCCCACCACAGAAACCTAAGCATTTGGGGGCGATTTGTCCAACATCCGTCTGTGGCATCTTCTCATGTGGTTAAAAAAAAAAAAAAAAAACCTCAAGTCACACAGCCGTACTGCCCAGCACTGAAGCCACTAGCCGCAGGTGGTGATTTATGCATAAATATACATTAATTAAAAATGAATGCCACTAAAGATGTTGTCCCCCCATCAGTAGCCACATTTTAAGTGCCCAGTAGCCACCTGGGGCCAGTGGGCACAGTCCTGGGCCAACCAGGGGTAAGGCAGCCTCTCTCATACAGAAAGTTCTAGTAGCCAGTGCTGAGGCATGCAAACTCGGAGTGCAAATGTGGCGAAGGTGGCCGTGAGTGATACGTCTTCAGGAAGTTCCTCTCTGCACCGTGACAGCCCCAGTGCAGAAGTAACCTTAATTAAGGCACCAGGCTTCTGCCCATGACATCACCCCCACCCCCATCTGACTGCAAAAGCTACTTGGGAGATGCCTGCTTGGCTAGGGCAAAGTGATGTGGCCACGCCCAGAAGCACTCTTTTACTCTTTTTTTTCTTTTTGGATTTGTTTTTTTTTCGAGACAGGGTTTCTCTGTGTAGCCCTGGCTGTCCTGGAACTCACTCTGTAGACCAGGCTGGCCTCAAACTCAGAAATCCGCCTGCCTCGGCCTCCCAGAGTGCTGGGATTACAGGCGTGCGCCATCACCACCCGGCTCGAGAAGCACTCTTAACTGGTGCGCTGGGACTGAGGGCATGGGTACCCCTAGGAGAGCAGGGAGCAGGCAGATGCCAACAGCAGGAGCTAAGGGGCAAAGGCTGGGCAGCTGTGGCCTCCTGAGGGCGGGCAAGTCTTCTGTGGTCTGGCAGGGATCAAGGTTGGAGGGAGGGTGTGCAGCTGCAGAAGGGCAGTCAGTGAGCTAAGCACTTGACTCTCCATTATTCCTAGACGCAACACGGGAGGTGGCAGGGGCATCATTAGCATTGTGTTCAGGCAAGAAAGCTGAAGATGGAAGAAAAGAGGCTTCCAAGAGCTGCAAGGTCCAGAGCAGGAAGCTGACTGCCCACCGTCAGACTCCTGGCCCAGCACCCACACGGGACAGCACATGGGTTCAGTACGGAGCGGCCCTCTCCTGCCAGCAATGACGCCGTGAAGTGCTGGATCGGTTCTGAAGTCCTTCGAACTGTAATGTCAGAGTTCGTTTCTGTGATCAGTTAATGACATCCTTAACGTGACCTGAGAACTCAAATGACATCTTTTATTTCCTTTTTAAGCACTTACTTCAATTTATGGAGGTGTGTATACGTAAGTGTGGACGTTGTAGAGATTGTGAGCTCCCTGGGGTGGAGGCTGGGATTTGAACTCAGGACGTCTGGAAGAGCAGTGTGGGCTCTTAACCACTGAGCTGTCTCTCCATCCCTGCTTGACACCTTTTCGAGTAAACATGTGGCTTTCGCCAAAACAGTCATATACTAGACCATGAAACACACAAACATGGGGGCTGGAGAGATGGATCAGTGGTTAAGAGCACTGACTGCTCTTCCAGACGTCCTGAGGGCAACTCCAATGCCCTCTTCTGGCCTCTGCAGGCACCACATACATGTGGCACACAGCCGTACATACATGCAGACAAAACCCCCATATGTGTTTAAAAAACTAAAAAGATAACTGGAAACTCCTGTACTTCCTGAAAACTAATATTTTTCTAAGTATTTTTTATTGATTTATTTCGTGTGCGTGCATACGTGCATAAGTATGGAGACAGGAGGGCATCTTGCAGGAATCGGCTCTGTCTTTCTACCGTGTGGGTCTTCGGGGTTGAACTCCGGTCATCAGGCTATGAGACAAGTGCCTTGACTTGCTGATCCTAACAGATATTGCCAGAGGAATCTGGCTGGGCATGGTGGTGCATGCCTCTAACCCCAGAGCTTGGGAGCTGCTCGGTTCCCATGGCTCCTATCAGAGGGCGCATTCCGTGTGTCCCACCGCCTGACCTGACCGTATCTGCTTTAATCACATGATGGGCGGGCACACCACCTGACCAACTCAGCGAAGGAACCACTCCTTTCCCCTTGGTGTTTAAAACTATTTGGAAGGAGTTTAAAATTGTGACACCTTGTTCTCATCAGCTTCAGCATGGATCCCCTGGAGTTCTATTTTTTTTTTCTATTACATTTTATTGTCATATCCCACCATCTTAGAAAAATCTCATCTTGTGTGTGTGTGTGTGTGTGTGTGTGTGTGTTATACAGGTTCTTGTGGGTCTGGGCATGTATGTATGGGACCCCAGAGAGCCATGTGTTCTCAGTTGGTCTCTGCTTTCTGTTTGTTTGAGGTAGGGTCTCTCACTGAAATGGAAGCGTGTTGACTTGTCAACACTGGCTGCCTGGCGAACCCTGGGCCCTTCCCTTCTCTGCCTCCCTGGCTCTGGGTTGCGGGCCTGCACTGCCACAGTGACTCTTTACCTGGCCGCTGTAGATAGATCTGTGTCCTCCCACTCGCTGGGCACCTCACTGACTGAGCCATCTCCCCGGCCTGTTGGCATGGTGCTCTAGTATTACATGACGATTCTGCTCGCATCCAGCTGCCACCGGGCTCCTGCCTTTCTGTTCTATCAACCTAACCCTAGCATTATCAATTCTGTCCCCCAATTATCCCTCAGCTGAGAGCCCTTGGATACGTCCTTATAACATGACCTCATTTTAAAAATCTATCTATCTGTCTGTCTGTCTATCTATCTATCTATCTATCTATCTATCTATCTATCTAATGTATATGGGTGTTCTGTTTTTATGCACACCAGAAGAGAGCATCCGATCCCATCACAGATGGTTGTGAGCCACCATGTGGTTGCTGGGAATTGAACTCAGGACCTCTGGGAGAGCAGCCACAGCTCTTAACCGCTGAGCCATCTCTCTAGCCTGGCCTCATCATTCTTTTTTAATTATTATACAACATTTTTTACTTATTCCTTCATAACCTCCTATGTGCATACAAAGTACTTCAATCCTATGCGCCGCCCCTTCAACCTCTTCTGGATCCACATTCAGCCCTTCCCCAAGGTCCTCTGATTTCCTTTTTTAAAGATTTATTTATTTATTGCATGTAAGTACACTGTAGCTGTCTTCAGACACTCTAGAAGAGGGAGTCAGATCTCATTACGGATCATTGTGAGCCACCATGTGGTTGCTGGGATTTGAACTCAGGACCTTCGGAAGAGCAGTCGATGCTCTTAATGGCTAAGCTATCTTACCAGCCCCCTCTCTTATTTCCTTTTAAAGGCTTTACTCTCTCTCTCTCTCTCTCTCTCTCTGTGTGTGTGTGTGTGTGTGTGTGTGTGTGTGTGTGTGCCATGTGTATATGCATGCCCACCGAAACCCGAAGGCATTAGATATCCTAACCCTTGCATTAGCTGCCCCACATGGGTTAGGAACTCTGCTCTTCTGCAGGAGCAGTAAATGTTCTTATCGGCAAAGCCAGCTCTCCAGCCCCCACCTTCTTCCTTTCTTCCTTTTGTTTTTGTTTTTGTTTTTTTTTTGTTTTATTTTTGTTTTTTGGATTTGGTTTTTTTTGAGACAGGGTTTCTCTGTATAGCCCTGGCTGTCCTGGAACTCACTCTGTAGACCAGGTTGGCCTCGAACTCAGAAATCCACCTACCTCTGCCTCCCAGAGTGCTGAGATTATAGGTGTGCACCACCATCGCCCGGCCCTTTTGTTTTTTATTAACTCTCTGAGTGCAGTTAGTATTGTCCAGGTATTCCTAGGAGCAGGGGCGTCCACTGAAGCAGGGTCAACCTACCATGGACTGCAGGCTTAAACTAAAGCGACCCTTCCTCCTCTAGCCACCATCAACTGTCAACGTCCTCAATCTTTGAGTACTTTCTTGCTCTTTTATCCAAGATGGCCCAAGGTCATCGTCTGATTCTCTCTCCCAATATTGATCCATCAATTGATCAAGGAGACCAGGGGTCTTGGGTGGGGACAGTGTTCAGAAGCCAGGATCTCAGCCCTTCTCGGTGGCTGCATCTAGGGAGCCCGCAGCCCCCACTGCCTTCCTGCCTGGGCTCCAGCCTTTCAAGGCCAGACTTCCAGGATCGCTGCTGGAGCACCAACCCTCTTAAAAATGCCCATCCGACAACTTTAGAACTGGATTTTTCTGGAAAAGAATTTGAAAAGAGAAGAAAGAGGCTAGTTAGTTCCTGGGAACTTTGCCGTTTTCTTTTGTGCATTATAGTTGGTTGGGAAAAGTCTTTATAAGTAGGTCTTTGATCTGGTAATTATTGGATCGTTTTTCTGTGGGGGTAACTATATAATCCGTAGGTAATGACCATTTTGCCTCTTATTTTCCCACCCTTACACTTCTTCATAACGTCAGCAAGAACCCGGGAGTAAAGAGAATTATTAGCTACAATGTCGGGCATCCTTCGGCTGTTCCTGGTCTCCTTTAAGAATATATTTTTGGCTGAGCGGTAGTGGGGCACACCTTTAATCCCAGCAGTTGGGAGGCAGAGGCAGGCAGATCTTATGAGGCTAACCTGATCTACAGAGCGAGTTCTAGTACAGACAGCACTACATAAAGAAAGCTTGTCTTGAAAAACAAAAAGTATGTATTTTGGGGATCTGGGCATAGAAACGAACGCCTGCAGTCTCAGCCTTGAGAAGACACATGAGGGAGGATTACTAAAAGTTCAAAGCCAGCCTGGTCCACATAGGGAATTTTAGGATACCCAATCATCATCATCATCATCAACAACAACAATAACAACAATAAATTCGGGTCACACCATATCATATGCTGGTAAAACCAGTATCTAGGAAACCAAAATGGGAATTTAAGGCCAGCCTGGGTTACATAATGAGACCCTCAAAAGAAAAATACAAACAAAAGAAGATATTTAGGCTATGGGTAAAGCTCAGTCCCACTTAGTATGCGCACAAGGCCCTGAATTTGATGCCAAATACTTTAAAACTATGTATTTTTAATGAGTTGGAGAAATGGCTCAGCAGTTAAGAGCACCAGCTGTTCTTGTAGAGGACCTGGGTTCAAGTCCTAGCACCCACACACCCACATTGTGGTTTATAACCACCTGCATCTCCAGTTCTGGGGGAATCTGAACCCTCTCTGCCTCAGGCACACACACACACAGAGTTCACATACATGACACAAAACACTTGTATACATTAAAATTTTTTTTAAAATATGTATGTTTTCCTTAAGTTCTGACTATACGATTTTTATATCAGTTTTTATATCTTTTTTAGTTTTTTGGATTTGGTTTTTTTGAGACAGGGTTTCTCTGTGTAGCCCTGGCTGTCCTGGAACTCACTCTGTAGACCAGGCTGGCCTCGAACTCAGAAATCCACCTGCCTTTGCCTCCCAGAGTGCTGGGATCACCAGTCCCCACCCCCACCCCCAGCTTCTTTCTTTCTTTCTTTGTTTCTTTCTTTGTTTGTTTGTTTCTTTCTTTCTTTTTTTCTTTTTCTATTTCTTTTTCTTTTTCTTTTCTTTTTTTCTTTTTCTTTTTTTTGCTTGGAACTCACAGTGCTCCCCCTGCCTCTACTTCCCAAGAGTTTGATTAACGGTGTGCACCACAATGCCTGCCTGCCCTTAATTACACTTTTGTTTGTTTGTTTTTTGAGACTGGGTTTTTTTTTTTGTTTGTTTTGTTTTTTGTTTTTTTTGTTTTTGTTTTTGTTTTGTTTTTGTTTTGTTTTTTTTTTTTTGTCTGTGTAGTCCTGGCTGTCCTAGAACTAGCTCTGTAGACAAGGCTGGCCTCAAACTCACAGAGATTCACCTGCCTCTGGTTCCAGTGTGCTCGGATTAAAGGCATGCACCACTACAGCCTGGCTTAAAACACACTTAAAAAAAAAATCCTTCAAAAAAACCTTGCCTTTCTCTCTCTCTCTCTCTCTCTCTCTCTCTCTCTCTCTCTCTCTGTGTGTGTGTGTGTGTGTGTGTGTGTGTGTGTGTGTGTGTGTGTGTACCACCATGTCCACATGGAAGGCCGAGGGAAACTTGGGGGAGTCAGTTTCTTCCATCATGTTGGTCCAAGGAATTGATATCAGACTTCCAGGCTTGGTGCTTAACCACCTCACTAGCCTTAATAATGTGAAAAAATAGATTTATTTTATGTGTATGAATGTTTTGACCGTGTGTATGTTTGCTCTGTGTGCCTGCCTGGAAGAGAACATGCGATTCCCTGGAACTGGAGTTACAGACAGTTGTGAGCCGTCATGTGGGTTCTGGGACTTGAACCCAGGTCCTCTGCAAGAGAAGCCAGTGCTCTAACCACTGAGCCATGTGTCCAGCCCCATTATAACTTTTGGTAATTTTTTTTCTTACTCCTGGTTTACTAAAGATTTTTGAAGCTGCAAATGGGTGTGACTTTCTGCACAGCTCTCTTCAGAGCATGTGCCTGTGTGGAGCCGATCTCATGGCGTTTCTCCTTTAGCCTGTTGATTAACGTGAGAGCTTAGTGGCTGCATTTTCTAAACGTTAATTTTCCTTCCTTATCCAGGATAAGCCCCAGTTGGTGGCGCTTAAAAAAAAATAAACACAGGATTGAGCTAACTGCTGTCTTTGCCGCTGTTTCTCATCTTTGTGTCCCACGGGACAAGAGCTTATAATTGCCTTCCTTCAAGTTTGCTTTCAGTTTCGAAAGTAAGATTACACTGTTGTATTCAAGACGTTAACTGCACGCTCTTTATTCTGAACCCCTTGCTTTAAATTGAGACCCTGGGATTTTGTAAACTCCCAAGGAGGCGTGACAACCTTTTCTGTCTTGAAAAGTTTCCCCTTGAAGAAGTCACGAGCCTGAATTTCCCAGGCTGAGGGAGCCCTGGGCACAGCCTGGCTAACTATGCGTGATTCTGCCCATCAGGGCAGAGAACAGCGGCCTCTCCAATCCGGCCTCACCAGGACACAAGGGTTTCCTCCTCCGCAAAATGGGGTGTTGGGTACAAGAACGTAGGGAGCTCTTCCAGCCCCGGCAATCGTGGGCCTGGGATGCTTCAGGGCCACCTTGCATATTGCACTGCTGCGGGTCTGCACACTCAGCGAGGCAGACTGTGGTCTGCAGTATATTTGCATCTCTGAGAGAGAAGGCTCTGGGCCTTCTGAGATGACAGGCAGGGCCCACCAGGGACCAAAAGGGAGAAGGAACGGGAAGAAGAGAGCCAAGTGTGATGGCCACTGTCCCCACCCGAGGGTCTCCCCACACCAGCCCTCCACAGGTTCTATAGGCTCTGGGTCTCTTGGAAGCGCCTAGCTCTCCATTCCACACCCCATCTCTTCTTCTGCCACTCTCCCTCCTCTGTTCCCTGCCTGCCAACGCTAAACCCCAGCCCAGGTAGCCCTGCCGGCCTGTTTCATTCCCTAGCCCCTCCCACACCTCAGCCTGGACTCGGTCTCCTCAGTCCAGGACAGGTCCGCTCCTTTCTGCTCCCAAACTGTTAAATTCTTAAGTCGAGCTATTTCTTCATCCACCTCCGCTACAGAGAGACCCTGAACCCTCGCCCGGTGTGGGACGTATCTCCCTTCTGGCTCATGTCTGTGGCTGGGCTGGACCTGGTCACTCTCCACCCAATCTGGGTTGCAGGGTAACCTGTCCCCATTCCTACACTGCTCCACCCGCTGTTTCCGCCACTGAAATCACCAGTGGCGGTTTCAGACTTGTCTCCAGCATTGCTTTCTTGGGTACCACAGGTCAAGACAGCTCGGGTGTTCCTGTGTGGGTATCTGCTGCCCCTGCTGGCCAGTTTGTTATAAACACCGACAGCTTCCAGGTCATTAAGTCACCCTTCCCAACATTCAACTTGGGGGGGTGGGACTGGAGGCGGGGGTGGGGGTAGCAGCCAGACCAGACAAGATCCAGAAACCAGAAACTGTAATGAGTGGGGCTGTGTTTGTCCCCTTTTTTATAGGTTTGAAACTAAGATACTAAGATGAAGTCACTTCACCAAGAGATAGAGCAAGACAAAATAAAATAAAATAAAATAAAATAAAATAAAATAAAATAAAATAAAAAACAGAGCATTTAGGGGACAAAGCCTGTGCCTGTAGGCATAACTACTGAGGACTCTGAAGCAGGAGGATAGCTGGAGTCAGGAGAATAGTTAGAGACTAGTCTGGCAATATGACAAGGAGGGAGATAGATAGACGGATAGACCCATAGACCCATAGACCCATAGACCCATAGACAGATAGACAGATAGACAGATAGACAGACAGACAGACAGACAGACAGACAGACAGACAGATAGATAGATAGATAGATAGATAGATAGATAGATAGATAGATAGATAGATAACCCAGCTTTGCCTGGGGTTCAGAACTGCCCCCAGCTCCTTAGAAACTGAAACTTCCGGGCTGGAGAGATGGCTCAGCAGTTAAGAACACTGACTGTTCTTCCGAAGGTCCTGAGTTCAAATCCCAGCAACCACATGGTGGTCTGAAGATAGCTACAGTGTGTTTACATACAATAATAAGTAAATCTGTAAGCCAGATGGAGCAGGCTCGCCGACTGGATTGAGCAACCTTCATTCCCAGCAACCACGTGATGGCTCACAACCATCAGTACAACTACAGTGTACTCATATTATACATAAAATAAATAAGATAAATCTTTACAAAGAAAATCGAGACAGAAACTTCACTCTCCCAGAACTCCATGCCCAAGCACAGCCCGCCTGTTCTTTCTTCTCTCAATGGGGCACCTTCAAACTGCCCCCACAGCCAGAAGGCTCTCTGCATTAGCATCCTGTCTCCACATCCCTTCCTGAGTCAGCTGTGGTGCTCACCCACCTACAATCCCAGCACTTGGAAGGTGGAGGCAGAAGGATCAGAAGTTCAAAGTCATCTTTAGCTACATAGCAAATCGAACATCAGCCTCTGTAGCCCATCCCTCCAACCAGCCGTCCCCCATACCCTCACCACCCCCCAGTCTACCCCACACCCTACCCAAGCCCTCCCAAAGAGCTCATCTTGAAAAAAAAGCAAAACGAAAGAGCCTCCCTTGCCCTGACCCAAATTGGAATTGCCTGCACATTTCCTTAGGAAGAAAATCCTTAGGGGAACAGGGGCAAGGGATACAGCTCACGCTGTAGCTCTGTTGGTAGATGCTTGCCTAGTGCGCACACATTCCAGAACTATCTATCTATCTATCTATCATCTATCATTTCCTATCATCTATCTATAATCTATGTATCATCTACTTATCTATCTATCATCTGTCTGTCCGTCTATCTCCTACCTATAGCTACACACTGTAATCTCAACACTTCAGAAACAGGCAGGAGGATCAGAAGTTCAAGATCATCCTCAGCTACATATGGAATCCAGTGCCAACCTGGACTACATGAGACCCTGTCTTATACTGGGGTGGGGGTGGGGGGAAGCTTCGGAATATAGGTCCATGGTAGAGTACTGACCCTGAGTTTGGTACCTGATGTCAATAATGCACACACACACACACACACACACACACACACGTATATATATAAATTAAGCTTTTGGGAGGACTGTCTGTCTGTTTCCTCCTCCATCAGCACGGGCTGTTCTGGATTTTTGTCCCATGCTTACCAAGTCATGCTGACCGCATGCCCCCTAATCCCACAGCAGCCCATGTTCAGGTGACTCAGCATACTTGACCTCTTTCTTGGCAGCCCTCGGCAGCACCCAACCCCATCCACCCACACCCACCCCGCTGCATCCTCTGTGATCAGAACTCCACCTGGTTTTGCTCCCCGCCCTCTTTCTACTTCTCAACCTCCTCTGAAGATTGTAGACAGACACTCCCCAACCCGTCTCAGACCCTCCCCTCCATCCTGTTCTCTCCTGGGGTGTTCATAGAAGTACTGACAGCTCTCCCGTGTACGCCACCTCTGTGGGCTGCCTCCACTGCAGGGGGTGTGCTACTGGCTGGCAGCAGGGTGGTGTGCTACAGTCCTCAAGGTGGTACAGCTTACTTGTCAATCATGCAGGGATATTGACGCTTTCCTCTGGCTTAGCCTTTTCTCTGATCCCAAGAGGGGCTTGCACTTGTCTCCACACGGGCACCTTAAACACACCTCACTCTCAGCCTGTCAACTCAGAGCTCCCCAGTCTGACATGCTAACACACCACTCCATCCATAAACCCAGGAGTCATCAGGAAAACCTTCTTCTCCCTCACCCCATTCCATCCATGCACACCATGGTCCGCCCACCGTCTCAGCATCTCTCCCAGGCCTCCCCGCACAGTCTCAATAGCAGCCTGGGCATCCTGGCGTGTTGCGGTGAATTAATTAAACCGTTTTTGGCTCCTGGTGAGTCATGAGCATACTGCACCCGCCCAAGAGCTCTGTGGACTCATGAATGAAAGACACACACACACACACACACACATACATACACTCATACACACACATGCACACGCATGCACACACACATGCACACATACACATACACACACATGCACACACACATATACACATACACACGCATGCACACACACATGCATGCACACACACATGCACACACACATGCATGCATGCACACACACACACACACACACACACACTCCAGGTAATTTTTATATATCTTGACTAGCTCAATGACTAAGCACTTCTAAACCTCCCCACTGGCTTAACACCTTCTAAATCTCTATTTTACCTTTGCTGCCCTGTTACCTTCTGGGCAGCTCCCCCCCCCCCGTTCACCCCCTCCTCCTCTGTACTGCCGCATTCCCTTTCCACCTACACTGCTAGATGATTTCTCTCCTGCAGCTCTAAATCTAATCTGACCCCTCTGCCTCCGCGTCGTGGAGAGTCTCTCTTCTTCTCCCCCCCCCCTTGCTTGCACAATCTAAAAGTCTCGCCCTGTCTCCCAGGGGATAAGGACCCTCATGTCTAGAAGCGTGGCTTTTGGGAGCCGAAATCAAAGCATTAGAAACAATCCCCAGCGCTGGCGCTGTCTCCAACAGTCCCCACTCAGTATGTTCATCACACAGAATCTGATTGATGCATTTGACCGCGACACGGTGGTGGTGGGGGGGGGCGCAGCGCAGCCTTCTGTCTTCTGGGATCAAGGTCTAAATCCTTAGTGCGGCCGGCCAGCAAGGCCACATACTCTAGCTCCGGATGCGCCTCCCGCCTCCAGCACCATGGCCAGATCCACAACCTCCCTACTGCCCGGGAACTTCTACTGGTCGCCAGCACCTCCCTCCTCCCCTCCCTTCACCAGTTAGCTCCCACCCGTCAGAGCTCAGCTCAAGGACACCCTCGGCAGGGAGGCCCCACATGGTGATCCGGAGGACAGGCCAAGTAAGATGACAACCCTTTCTCAAGAAGCCTTTCTTTCTTTCTTTTCTTTCTTTTCAAGATTTGTTTGTTTGTTTATTATATGTAAGTACACTGTAGCTGTCTTCAGACACTCCAGAAGAGGGCATCAGATTTCATTACAGATGGTTTTGAGCCACCATGTGGTTGCTGGAATTTGAACTCAGGACCTTCAGAATAGCAGTCAGTGTTCTTAACCACTGAGCCATCTCCCCAGCCCTGGTCTTTCTTCCAACAATTCATCCTGCAATTCCATCACTCATCCAGACTGCATCTAACACGTTCCCCAGACCCGTCCCTGGGTGGGCACACATCTGTGCTTGCTCAGAATCATTTAGGACCTCGGGGAGGGGGGAGGGGGAGGGAGAGGAGGCTGGGGGGGAGGAGGGCTCCTATGGCAGAAGGATAAAGAGAGTGAACCCAGCCTTTCCATCTGACTACATAGTGAGTCACTTCAAGAAGTAGTCGTGTGGCTGGAGACATGGCCTGGTGGTTTAGAGCACTGACTGCTCCCAGGATCCACATGGTGGGTCACAAGTGTCTGTAACTCCAGTTCCAGATAATCCAATGCTGTTCTAGCCTCTAGCACATACATGCAGGCAAAATATACATGCATATGAAATAAAAATAATAGCAGAGGGAGGGGGGAGGAGATGGTTCTGTCTGTAAAGTGTTTGCCCCACAAGCACAAGGACCTGGGTCACCCACACATCCAAATCTGGACGTACTGGGACATATTTATTGTCTCCGGGCTGTGGAGGCAGACACCAGCATCCCGAGGGCTCACTGGCCAAACATCCTAGGCTATTTGGTGATTTCCATGCCAGTAAGAGACCTTGTCTCAAAAGGAAGATGGCATTAGCTGGGAAATGATAGTGTATAATATTTTCTGGGCACCAGGGCATCCTGAGATCCCTGGTACCCATATAAGAATCAGGTATAGTCCTGATACATATATGCCTGTACTCCAATGCTATGGGGAGGGGGCAAAAACCAGGATAGTTGGGACTTGTTTTCCACCAGACCAGCATCAGGTCCAGTGAGAGACACTGTCTTAAGGGAATAAGGGGCAGAATGAGAGAGCAGGACATGTGATGTCCTTCTCTGTCCTCTGGCATCTGCATGCATACACACACACATGCACACATGCACACACACACACATGTAATACCTAAGTTATCCACCTTTTCCTGGAAGGGAATACTATCTAACTTCCTTCGTCCCTCCCTCCCTTCCCTCCCTCTCTCCTTCCCTCTCTCCTCCCCTCACCCCCTCCCTTTCCTCCTTCCCTCCATCCCTGTCTCCCTCCTTCCCTCCCTGCCTTTCTCCCTGTCTCCTTTCTTTCTTTCTTTCTTTCTTTCTTTCTTTCTTTCTTTCTTTCTTTCTTTCTTTCTTTCTTTCTTTCTTTCTTCTTTCTTTCTTTCTTTCTTTCTTCTTTCTTTCTTTCTTTCTTTCCTTCTTTCTTTCTTTCCTTCCTTCCTTCCTTCCTTCTTTCCTTTCTTTTTTCTTTCTTTCTTTCGACAGGATTTCACAGTGTAGCTCTGGCTAGCTTGGATTTCTCTTGGTAGACCAGGCTAGCTTAGAACTCAGAAGTCCGCCTGCCTCTGCCTCTTGTGCACCACCACACTCAGCTTCTTTTCTTTCCTTTTTTCCAGTATAGAGGAACCTAGAGCCTCACTTAGGCTAGACCAGAGCTTCGTCCTGAGCTGTATCTGAAGCCATCCTCCTCCTCCTTCTCCTCCTTCTCCTCCTCCTCCTCCTTCTCCTCCTTCTCCTCCTCCTCTTCTCTTCCTCCTCTTCCTCCTCCTCTTCCTCTTCTTCCTCCTCCTCTTCCTCCTCCTCCTCTTCCTCCTCCTCTTCTTCTCTTCCTCCTCCTCCTCCTCCTCTTCTATTTTTATTCCAAAACAGAGTCTCCCTAGGGTGCCCAGGATCACCTAGAGCACACTGTCTTACTCTACAGCCCTCGCTGATCTTGAATTTATGCCTCAACCTCCCAAGTAGTGAGGATCACAGGCCTGAGCCACAAGACCCAGCTACTAGTCTTCCTTTATTACAGAAGCAATGGATGATTGTCATAGAAAACAAACAAACAAACAAATGGGAACAAGCTTGAGCAGGAACATATGGTCCAATGTGCACTGCTTTGCAAACTGCTTCTCACCTGAGCATAGGTACAGGACCCACACATGTCAGCATCTATGTTTCTGTTGTCCAGGCATGATGACCTGTTGTGTGTTCATAGCAGTTCTCTGTTGTGTGACATGGTGTTCCCGTGGTATTTGTGTGATATGGTATTCACATGGTATTCGTGGTGGGCGGGTACACAGGTATGTGGGTGGGTATGCACATGTGCATGTATACCACATATATACCAGAGGGGGCGCCTTCTTGGAACCGATCCTCCTTCTCCTCCTCCTCCTTCCTCCTCCTCCTCTTCCTTCTCCTCCTCCTCCTCCTCTTCCTTCTCCTCCTCCTCTTCCTCTTCCTTCTCCTCCTCCTCTTCCTTCTCCTCCTCCTCCTCATCTCCTTCTCCTCTTTATTTTTCTATTCACTTCATATCCCAATCGCTGCCCTCTCTCCCTCTCCCTCCCTCACACAGTCCCTCCCTTCTCCCCCTCCCTTGTCCTCTGAGAGGGTGGAGGTCCCCCATGTATCCTACCACCTTGTCTCCCAGATCAAGTCAATGCAGGGCTAGGTGCATCCTCTCCCACTGAGGCCAGACAAGGCAGCCCAGTTAGGAGAACATATTCTGTTGACAGGCAACAGCTTTAGGGATGGCCCCTGCTCCATTTGTTGAGGGACCCACATGAAGACAGAACTGCACATCTGCTACATAGGTGTGGGAACCTAGATCCAGCCCAGTGTTCTCTCTCTCTCTCTCTCTCTCTCTCTCTCTCTCTCTCTCTCTCTCTCTCTCTCTCTTCCTCTCTCATTTTGCCTTGAGCTCACCAAATAGGCTACGCTGTTCAGTCAGGGAACACCGGGGGTCCTGGAATTTTCTGCCTCCTCAGCACTGGGGTTGCAAGAGTGGATCTCCACACCCTGTCCTTCCTTCCTTCCTCCCTTCCCTCCCTCTCTCCCTCCCTCCCTCCCTCCTTCCTTCCTTCCTTCCTTAATTTTTGAGATAGGAAATCTCTATTCAGGCCTGGGTTTGATTTTGTTGTTGTTGTTGTTTTGTTTAATTCTATTTTGTTTTAATGTGGGCGTTAGTGATCAAACTCAGTTCCCTGTGCTTATAAGGCAAGGACTTTCTGGCTATGTCCCCAGCCCCAAAGATTTTTCTCTTTTACCAGTGCATGTTTGTGTATGTGTGCACCCACACCTGTGTATATATGTGGGGGTGCCTCGCTGTGCGTGTGTGTCCACACATTCATGTACCTGTGAGTTCAAGTGTTCTGGAAACTTGATTGTTATTCTTGTTTTGACACAGTCTCATGTAGCCCAGACTGTCCTCAAACTGACTCTGTAACTGAGGATGGGTGAGAGCTTACGATCCTCCTGCCTCCACCTTTCAGGTCTATGTGACGGTAGGGATGTGAGCCAGGGCTCCGTACACACCAGGCAGGCAGGCACTCTACCAAACGGGTTGAGTATCCATTGGGCAGGACAAGAATGGGAAGACATGGCTTGGAAAGACTTGGGTTGGTCCTAGATCCTGCTGCTCCTCTAATGTCCATGGAGATTTCAAGGACATACTACACAGGTCCCAGAGGAGAGCCACAAAGGTGACCTGTTGTCATGTGAACCTGCTGGCACAGTGGCAGTGAGGGCTCACACACCTGTGCTTGCAAACATCCTGAGTGGCTTTGCAAGATGGGCCTCAGTGGGAGGCAGGGGCACTGCCAGGCATGACAGACCACCCCGTCAAGCACCAGGACTCCGTGGTCACCTTCCCGACAGCCCACCTCTGTCTGGCCTGAGCAAGCCAACACCCAGCTCCATCTGGGAAAGGAGAGACTCGCTTTTTGCTTGGTTTCAGGTTTATTCTTACTTTATGTCACTTAGATCTGTTTGGTTTTGTGATGTCCAGTAGGCCATCGGGTTTTTGAGGTAAGGTCTCACTACTTAACCCAGGGTGGCCTTGAACTTACCGCCTTCATATTGTAGTGCTGGGATAACTTAAGGCGTGTAAGGGAATTTTCTTAGGACAGAAAAATACTTTCTCCAGAACTCACCATCCTTCTGTCTCGGCTTCCTAGACATCTTGGGTTCTAGGCTTCCAGAGCCACGCAGGGACACGACTTTTTGTGTTAAAACAGAATAGCCACCGTAATGTAGCTCTGGCAGATGGGTTCCCAGCTTGATCTTATTTCTATATTTAAAAGCAAAAAAGCAATCAACCAAACAAAAATAGTTGGAGACTGCAAGTGCTAGTCTAGGCCGGTAATCCCAGCACTTGGGAAGCAGAGGCAGGCAGATGTCTATGAGTCCAAGGCCAGCCTTATCTACATAGTTCCAAGCCAACCAGAATCAGAGTTGCTGTGTGTGTGTGTGTGTGCGCGCGTGAGCACAGGCGTGCAGTATCTGTGTTTGGGTGGAGAGGCCTGAGGAGTGTGTCTGATGTCCCGTTCTGGCTCTGTCACTTTCCACTTCCCCTTACCAGCCTTTTCATCCCCCACCCCCAAAGCCCTTGCCACAGGCCGTTCTCAGGCGCCCTCTTCAGGTCGCCACCAGGGGGCAGCCATGCTCCATACCAGCAGCCTGCCGCCCATTCCTGCCGCTCAGTGTGGGTTTCTTCCTAGACTCTCAGACCTGGTAAGGGAGAAAAATAGGAAGCGGGGGCTGGGGGGTGGGGGGTGGGGTGGGGGGATGGGGAGACCAAAAGTGATCCTGGCTACCTAGCTTGAGTATCCCATTTGTTTGTTAGTTTATTTTCTGAGACAAGGAGTGTAGCCTAGACTGGCCTGGAGCTTGCTAGATAAAGCAGGCTTCCCCAGCCTCTCAAGTGCTGGAATTAAAGGCATGCACCCCAACTTGCTATAATAATAATAACAAAGTAGTAGTAGTAATAATAATAATAATGATGATGATGATGATAATAATAAATTATTGTTGTTGTTCTATTTATTTATTTTAGTTTTTCAAGACAGGGTTTGTATATGCAACAGCCCTGGCCGTTCTAGAACTCACTTTGTAAACCAGGCCCTCCTCAAACTCCAACTTGATATCTTTTTTTTTGTTTGTTTGTTTGTTTGTTTGTTTTTCTCGAGACAGGGTTTCTCTGTGTAGCCCTGGCTGTCCTGGAACTCACTCTGTAGACCAGGCTGGCCTCGAACTCAGAAATCCGCCTGCCTCTGCCTCCCAGAGTGCTGGGATTACGGGGCGTGCGCCACCACCACCCGGCTCCAACTTGATATCTTAAGGAGTCAGTTCTACCCAGACCTGTGGGAACGTTCCTGGCTTTTTCCTCTTCTCCCTCATTCATTCATTCATTCATTCATTCATTCATCTCCAGTGTCGGTGTTTTCTTTGTTTAAGGGGGAGGGCTTGAGTCCAGATGGACTTCAAACTATGTAGTTAAGGATAGTGTCGGACATCGCCGCTTCTGCCTCTTCTTGCCAGGTGAGGAGATCAGAGACCTATACCACCGAGCGTGGACTCACCTATAATTTTAAGCAAACAACACGATGTCCCCGTGACACCATTGCCGCAGCAGCTGAGTTCCAGAGGCTTCGCCCTGGACCCGTTCGCAGCCACTCCCACGCATTCTCTGGTTTCCCCCTCCAGTCCTGGGCCACCCCCATCTCTACAGACTTACCTATTATTGGAGACAGCTGAAAGCTTTTAATTACATGTTTATTTCCCAGGGGCCCCTCGTGGACCATGGCGTTCATGTACCAGTCAGAGAGCAACTTGGGAGAGTCACTTCTCTCCTTGTGGGCCCCAAGAACCAAACTCAGGTGGTCTGGCTTGGCGGCAAACACCTAAGTGCTGAGCCACCTTGCCCTCCAGCCACCATTCCTTATGTAAATTCACTCTAGAGGCTTCTGCTCATCTGGTTTATTTCACTCAATGTAACGTTTTCACGGGCCACCTACATTGTAACTTGGATCGCTGCTTCATGCTTTTTCATTGCTAAGTAATATTCCATTTGAAGGACAGACACACCTTTTCACTACCTGCTAATCAGGGTTGGTCATTTGGTTCTTTCTGTCTGGGGGCTGTTGTAAATAAGACTGCTAGAGATGTGTGTGTACACACCTTTTAAAGATTACAGACATCATCCACGTACCACAAATTGGGCATGTTCGTCCTCAGTGAACCATCTGGTTTTTACCTCATCACAAAGTTACCAAAGGATTACATTAATTCCAGAGTGTTCCATTGCCCTCCTCTCCCCCACCCTCTCTGCAGTGCTCCCATCCCTCTGCCCCCATCATCCTAGCAACCACTAATCTGCAGTCTGCCTCTGTGGCTTGCCTATCCTGGACATCTTAATAGGTGAAGTTATCCAGCCAGTGACCTTTTGTGAATCCCTGCCAGCTGTGCTTACTCATGTATCCGTAAGCTGAGGGACAGTCACGCTGTCTGAGGCTGTAGCGCTGTGAATGTCACAGTCAGCTGTGTACAAAGGAGTTTGGAGTCACGGAAAAGGGCGCATTACACTAAGGACCCTACACTAAGGGTCTCACTAGCCTGGAACTTGCTATATAGACCAGATTAGCCTTGAACTCATAGATCCCACTGCCTCTACCTCTGAGTGCTTGGATTAACATAAAATGTACACCACCACACCCAGCATTATTGCCTGCCCCATATATATATTATTATTATTATTGTTATTATTTAATTTTTAAACAGGGTTTCTCTCCTAGAGCTTGGGCTTGTTGTAATTTAGGAGACCCTCCAGTGTCTCAGTTTAGGTGTGTAAGCCCATAGACTATAGTTTGATGAAAGATTGTTGTAAAAGTATGAAGTTTATTGATTGATTGAAGATTGATTTCTGTGTGTGGGGTTGTTCTTCATAGTGAAGGCAACAACCTCGAACAAAGAAAGTATATATTTTTTATATTTTGTGGAGGGCAGTTTATAGTAACAGGGCTAGTTGGCTTATTTTGATTGGTGAAATATAAGACAAAGGATCTTTTTAGGCATTGGTTGGCTTATTTAAGGGGGCATTCTTGGTTGTTAGTTAATTTTTTTATTTTGTTTTATACTCGGCCTTAAAAAGTCTTTGAGAGAGAGTTAGGCTGACAAGTTTCTTAGAGGGGGAAGAACTGGGTGATCTAGGAGAAGATTAGGCTGACTTTGGGGGGGGAACTTATTAAGAGACGGGGTAGGGGGATTTTTTTTTTAAAAAACAGTTATGTTTGTTTCGGCTAGTCTCAACTAGGCCTGGTTATTTTGACCACTAAGTCTCGTGTTTATATTTTTAAAACCTTGTTTCATAGTTATTTATGAAATTTGTTTTGCTTTTTTATTGTTTTTGTTTGGGTATGGATGGTTTTAATCTTAAAATCATAATTTGGTTTCCCCCACTGGCATTAGGCCTATATTGTTGTCTATTTTTGAAATGGAAAGTAAGGTCAGTTTGGCTCTTGGTTTTTTGTTTTGTTTTGTTTTGTTTTTAAATTTTTGTGAAGTCTGTGAGCAAGCGAACATGTATAGGTCTTGTTGATGTGTGAGTGGGCTTTAACTAGAAGGGGGAAGTATTGACCTGATTTTTTTCGGGGAGAGGGGGAACAGAGGACTCTTTCTTTCTTTCTTTCTTTCTTTCTTTCTTTCTTTCTTTCTTTCTTTCTTTCTTCCTTCCTTCCTTCCTTCCTTCCTTCCTTCCTTTCTTTCTTTCTTTCTTCTTTCTTTTCTTTTCTTTTTTTTACATTTTAGGCGGCTGTTGGTGTCTTTTGGAGAGGAGGGGCAGAGCCTATTTTGGTGGGAGACCCCACATAGTGTCTGAGGACTAACACCAATCTTTATGTAAATTAGCTGTGTCTTATGGAGGACTCAGAAGTGGACAGTTGGGTTTTTCTTTTTTTGTAGTGTTTTGTCTTATATCTTTTGTTGGCGTCCACACTGAGTTTGCACCGCATTAAACCAGTGAACCTCTGAGTTTTTATGTATTCCCATGGGGGTGACGTTATTGTGTGGCTCGGCCTGGCCTTTATTAGTTAAATTATGTTGATAATAATGTATTTGTATGGTTTTGAATGTCATGGAGTTAACTTGTTGCCTAATAAATTTTATATATAAGTAAAGGCCCAACAAGGGACATTAGGGGGGAAATATGTCACCAATTAGTGGCAGCTTTAGAAAATTTTTGTTTTTGAAGATTTTTATTTAGTTTATGGAGTTTATGTACCTGTAATTTTATTAGGACAGATTTATTAATATAATAGTAATATTTTCTATTATATGTTAGATACATTAATATTAGATATATTAATATATCTATTGTAAATAGATACATTTATATAGATATAATATATTTCTATTATATATTTGATATATTAATATTAGATATATTAATATATCTATTATAAAAAGGTAAGTTTTAATTTTTTTGTTGTGAGAAGGTCTAAAGTATGGTAATTTTGTAAGGCAGCTTGAGTAAGAGAAGTTATTTGTCTTTGTAGAGAAGTCAAAGATTTAGTAGAAGTCTTTATAGTTAATTGAAATTGTGTAGTTAATTTATTGGTGATTATAATGGAATGTTTTAATGATCTACCGTCAGACTAGGCTGGCTTTGAATTAAGAGATCCACCGCCTCTGCCTCCCTACTGGGATTAAAATGCCATTACTGCTCAGCCTTAGGTTTGTTTGTTTGTTTGTTTGTTTGTTTGAGAAGGTTTCTCTGTGTGTCCCTGGATGTCCTGAAATTTACTATGTAGTCCAGGCTGGTCCCAAACTCGGAGGCCTGCCTGCCTCTGCCTCCCGAGGGCTGAGATTAAAGTTGTAGACCACCATTACATAATAACTGTATTATTGTTTCCTAAAACAGAGCTGCATGTAGCCCAGGCTGGCTCTGAGGTCCCTCTATAGCCAAGGATGACTCTGGACTCCTGACCTTTGTCCCCCCACCTCTGAGGTGCCAAGATGTTTCTTTTGGCTTTTGCTCCCCCTTTGGGGATGACTCAGTTTACCTGCTCTTGTCCTGTTGGGCTGGGGAGCACATGGGCTTGCCCTGCATGCCCCCTGCTGCACATGGCTTTTCCTGAGCGCACACGGCGTGTCCATCCCCTCCTGTTTATTCTGTCCTGCTTTTCCTGTCTCTGGGAAGGAGCCCAGGACCTCCCATGTGTTCCACTGGGTTCCTGTTTTACCACTGAGTCACGTACCCAGCTCTGTTCTTGTTTTAAACGTAGAGTCCTCATGGTCTGTCAAAGGCCCTTGGTGTGTGCAAGCCATCACAGACTATTCTCTCATGAAACGTGTTCAAACATAGCACTCCCTGTATCAAATATAAGGTTTTTTTCTTTATAGAACAACCTATATTTATAATTTGCAGTAGAAATTATCTCTGGTCACAGGTTGGGGGTGTGTTGTTTTGGAGTCTGTGGTTACTTTAGCATTATTAAAAATTCTTAATTCAAGTTGGAAGCATCCTCCGGGCCCTTGAACCTCTCCCAAGGCCCTGAGCTGAGCTGTCACACTGGAGAAGACAGCCACCCCGAGTACTGCTTCTCAATGTCCTTGTCCACCTAAGACAGCTCCAACAGGGGACGAGGCCTGTGTACTGGCTCAGCATGGGCCGTTCTGGGCACTGGGCTGGGCCATCCTAAAGAAGCAAGGTCTGCTCAGGAGCCCTTGCTAGCTTGAACTAAGGAGAAAGGCCTGAAATCTGAAAATCCCAGTGGATGCCTCTTCCTAGGAACTTGCATGAGGCTCCCCAGAGACTTGAACCAGTGTGAGGCCCTGTGGCCTTCAAGGTCAAGGCTCTCTGGCCTGGTGCCCAGGGTCCGAGCAACGTTGTGCTGCTCTGGCTCGCCTTTTGGTGTTTTCTTCCCCTGCTTCCCTGTCTTTACCAACATTCTGGAAGCTTCTACACAGCCAGGCCTTTGTCCATGTTGGCATATCTGCCCAGGGTTTGCTCATTACTGTATCTGTCTCTCTCTTTCTTTCTTTCTTTCTTTCTTTCTTTCTTTCTTTCTTTCTTTCTTTCTTTCTTTCTTTCTTCCTTTCTTCCTTCCTTCTTTCCTTCCTTCCTTCCTTTCTTCTTCCCCCCATCATATATATTTATGTCTTAAAAGATTGCACAGGTTACACATGTTCACTATAAGAAAACAAGATTATATGGTGAATTAAAAAACAAACTGAGGCTGGGCAGTGGTGGTGCATGCCTGCAATACCAGCACTCAGACAGGCGGATTTCTGAGTTCGAGGCCAGCCTGGTCTACAGAGTGAGTTCCAGGACAGCCAGGGCTACACAGAGAAACCCTGTCTCAAAAACCAAATCAAAACAAACAAAAAAGAAAAACAGAAGCTGAAGAGATGGCTCAGTGGTTAAGAGCACTGACTGACTGCTCTTCCAGAGGTCCTGAGTTCAATTCCCAGCAACCACATGATGGCTCACAACCATCTGTAATGGGATCCAATGCCTTCTTCTGGTGTGTCTGGAGACAGCAAGAGTGTACTCCCATATATATATATATATATATATATATATATATATATATATATATATATATATATATATATATGCTTCTTTAAAATAAAATAACATAAAAACTGTCAGAGATGGTTGAAGCCCCTGTGTAGCCCCTTGCAGGCCCTCTTCTGACCCCTTCCCAGAGTGGATGAATCTCAGGTTCAGTTAGAGGTTTCTTGCTCACATGGTTTATATGCTAATCTCCATTCAAGTTTTTGTTTGTTTGCTTTTGATACAGGATTTCTGTGTAACCCTGGCCAGCCCTGGAGAGCAGGTTGGCCTCAAACTCAGAAATCTGCCTGCCTCTGCCTCCGAGTGTCATTCAGGCTTAAACGATGGTGTCCTATGGCATGCATGCTGTCACCTAGCTTTTAGGGCGTGGCATGGAGCTGTAAGGGTACGCTCATATCCATCCACATCACCAAGTCTGTCCACCTGTACGCCACTCACGATTCTGTTCGACAAATAGTCCCCTGATGAGGGGCTCTTGAGCCACTCCTACTGACTCTACACGAGCTGTGCAACCTGAGAGCGGGTTTTCAGGCTCTTGGACACCGCAGCCGCCTCTGCATGCAGCAGAAGAGCTAAGAACAGAGTGGGGGGCCCACAGGGTTGACTCTGGCTTAGGGACAAGGGGAAAAGGGGGGGAGGAGAGAGAGCTCTGGCTGGGTCCCCCAGGGATGCAAGTGTCCTTGGCTTGTTGGGGCAGGTGGTTAGGCTTGTGGGAAACAGTGTCTGGAAACGCTGAGGGGGGTCCTGATGAGGAGAGGCAGTCCTCAGTTTTAAAGCACTTATTGTCATGGTGTAGAGTTGTGCTGAGGACAGGCCTGAGGTTAAATACCTTTAGCAGGGAGGAGTGTCTGGGAAGGAGAGCTTACTAGGCTAAGCCCTTCTGGCCTTTAGGTACCTCATTAAAATGGAGATCTGTGGAGGGGCTTGGGGTGTTGCCCTATGTGACTGATGGCCACAGAATTATGGAGAGCTGAAGCCTGGTGTCAGGAGCCTAGTGTCTGGGAGCATGGCAAATGCCTTCTGTCCCTTGCAGAAACACCTGCTGGGTCACCAGGGTTTAAACCTAGCTCAACCAGAAGACAGACTGCCTTTCACGGTCCCACACTGGGGTAAATATATAAAATAGATTGCTCCGTGGTAGGGCTCGTAAGTGTTTTTCAGCTTCAATAAACACACCACATTGGAATATTTATCATGGTCCTAGAGGCTCTACCAAAAAAAATTCTCAATGCAACTATAATAGATAAAATTAGTGTCATTTTTTTCCTCTATTACAATCTCTGTGAAGGAATATTCTGTATCTACAAACACACACATATGCATATGCACAATACATGAACACTCACATGCACACATATACACATGCACACACTCACATACATATACATGCACATGCGTATGCACACACATGCACACACACACATACAAATACTGTTTTGTGAAGCAAATTATCATGTTTTTTTTTTCTTGAAGCTATGATGAAACACCCTAACAAAAAACAGCTGAAGGAAGAAAGCGTTCATTTTAGCTGAAGTCTAAGGTACGGTTGGTTCATGGTGGCAGCGTAGTCCCGGCAACTGGAATGTGAAGCATCTGTTCACTGTACACCCATGATCAGGAAACTGAGATGGATGAACGCTTGCTGCTGCTCCCTTACTGTCTCCAATAACATCCAAGATCCAGAGCAGGGAATGGTGCCGCCCTCGTCTATTTGCATAGGACCGCCCACACTATTTGCATGGGACCTCCCACGTCGATTTGCATAATCACTACAATCCCCACACGGGCTCCCTCAGAAGCCCGGGGTCTCTTGTGAGCCAAGCTGGCCTCAGACTCACTCACTATGTAGTTAAAGCTGACCTTGGATTGCTCATCTGCCTGTCTTTTTCCCAACTGCTAGGACTGCAAACCTGTGCCTCCGCAGAGTCAGGAAGAACAGGGTTCGAGGTGAGCTTTGGCTGCAAAGCAAGACCCTGTCAATACAATATATTTAGAGATGTTTTGAAGACCAGTCGTTGTCTTAGGGTTTACATGGCTGTGGAGAGACACCATGGCCAAGGCAACTCTTATAAGAGTTCAATTCGGGCTGGCTTACAGGTTCAGAGGTTCAGTCCATTATCATCAAGGCCAGAGCATGGCAGCATCCAGGCAGGCATGGTGCAGGAGGAGCTGAGAGTTCTACATCTTGTTGGGAAGGCAAACAGAAGCTCCCACATGGCTGGGAGGAGGGTCCCAAAGCCTACTCCCAAAGTGACACACGTCTTCCAACAAGGCCAGACCTCCCAACAGTGCCACTCCCTATGGGCCAAGCATATTCAAAGCACCACAGTGCCCTGAGAACTTGAGCCAACTGCTCCTTTCCCTGCCTGGCAGGAGGGCCTGGGTTCAAATCTGGCCTGTTTATACCTCCTTTCAGAAATGTATCTAGAATCCAGTCCGCCTGCAGGAAGCTTACCTGTCCTGTCCTTCGGTCCCCTGGACTACACTCAGGCTGGCCCATTCCCTGAATCAGTCACAGTGTTAATTAACTTCCTCTACATCCTTGCTAGCCTATGATGTGACTCTGAGCCCAGCCCAGCTCGCCCTCAGCTGAGTTCTTCTCCCATTGACACTCTGTCATAATCTATGTCAAGTAACATTTCCAGCATCCACAATAAACTACTAGGAAATAAAGATCACTGGGAAAAAAATTCAAAATATATTTGTATGTGTGTGGGCCTGCCTGTGCGTCTGTGTACCCCATGAGTTAGTGCCTGTGGAGGCCAGCAGGGGGCAGTGTATTCCCTGTATCTGGGGTTACAGGCTATTGAGAGCTGCCTGAGTTGGCCGAAAGCCAAACTCAGGACCTCTGAAAGAGCAGCAAGGGTTGCTAACTGCGGAGTCAATTCTTCAGCCCTTGGGACAAAATAAATAAATAAATAAATAAATTATAAACTATTCTAAGCTGAGGAAGTTACACCTCCATTCACCCTAAGTTTCCTGAGAAGGCTCCCTGGCTTGGAGGTTGGCAGCCCCAACTCTAGTCTCCACAAGTTTATAGTCCTCTGTAATAGGTTGTCCCTGGACTCACAATCAAAGGACAGAAGGCCATTTTATTTGGGAAATGCCCTTTTTATCCCCCTCCCCCGTGCTAAAGCACAAGACGAATATACCATATAGGTGATCCTGCGAGGACAATCCCCGACACGATTTATATATAAGACACACGTGTTCCATTCCACTTGGGGTAAATCCCTTCACCGTCTTCCAGGAGGACAATATTGAAGCACCTTTAGTCAGGGCAGGCCTGATTTGATTTGGATATGAAATGCTCCCCACCCCGTGCCCCACGCACATACGTGGAAAGGTTTGGTCTCTGATGCACCGGCCAGAGGTGAAGCTGTGGGGGAGATGATTGGCTCTGGCTCCGTCTGTCAATCATCTGGCAGCCCTATCAGATGGTGGTAGAGTCTGGGAGGCAGGGCCTTGGTGGAAAAAGGGAGCCAGCGGGGAATGTACCACATCTGGGCACATCTGTCCCCAGCCCCTTCCTCCCGCTCTGCTTCTCCGCCGTCATGACGTAAGCAGCTCCTGCCACCCCTTGGCATTCCTGCTTTGTTATAGGCCTGGAAGGACCGGAGCAGAAGACCATAGAGTAAAACCTGGAAAATCACGAGCCAAAAAAAATCGTTCCTTCCCGACATTGTTAACCTGAAGCACCTAACAGAGTCCTTAGGGGTGAGACACCCACCATCGCAGCCTTGGAAGGAAGCAAGCATTCTGGTGGTTTAATGGCACAGCCCCAGGGGACAGGGGCCTCCCTGTGTGACATGGAGTTTCACATGAGCTGTGGTCCCAGCTCCCGCTGACTCCAGGCTCTGAGCCTGGATCCTGGGAAGGCCGGTAGATCTCAGATGTGGCGCCAGTAACTACAGCGACTGCAGCCATTTTGGAAGCCGGTTCAGAGTTTTCTGAGACATCAGACACACATGTTGAGTGCTGGCGGCAATCCACTCTTTAGTATCCAGTGAGATGAAAATCTCTGCTCCCCCCCCTGCACCCCCCTCTGTAAGGATCAAACTTAGCTGTGACCTGGCTCTCCTCCGCAGACAAAAGCCAGGAGCCAGGGAGATGCTCAGCAGGTAAAAGGATTTGCTACAAACCCTGATGATCCGAGTTCGATTCCTGGACCTACTCAGTAGAGGAAAAGGGCCATCTTCTCCAAGTTATCTTCTGACCCCGCCAATGGGCTGTGTGGTACACTCCCCACCCCAAAAGTGTAAAAACAAAATAAGTGGAAGCAGCTGACACCCACAGCTCAAGATAGCACTGGTGAACAGCCGGTTCTGAGGCAGACTGCCTCTTCACTGTCGGGGGAGACCACTGGCCCCCAGGCCAGCCTGGGCAGGAGTCACCTACACACCAAGGGGAAGAGAATGAGCTTGGGTGACTGCAAATGGTCAATAATCAAGAGCTTCTAGAAAAGGGACAACCATGGAGACAGAAAGTAGATTGTGTGTGTGTGTGTGTGTGTGTGTCCATATCCCAGACTCTGGTGACAGCCTGGGACAGCAGAAAGCAAGCACGAGAGATCTTGGGCGATGTAAACACTCCCCAAACAGATTGTTCTGACAGCCACACAGCTCTGGGAATTTACTAAAAAAAAAAATCATTGAGTTGTATACTTCAAATATGTGACCAAGGCAGGCTATGTACTGTCCCTGCTAAGGTGGTGGGCAAGGTAGGAGAATGAAGAGTTTGAGGCCAGCCTGGGCTACGTAGAGAGAGTCTATCTAGAAAAAAATAAAATAAACCAGTGCCAGTGGTACACACCTACAGACTCAGCACCTGGGAGATGGGGCAAGGGGATCATGCATTTAAGGTCATCCTAGGCTACATAGCAAACTCGGGGCCAGCCTGGGCTATGTAAGACTGTATCTTAATAACAAAACAACAACTAACTGTGAATTCTGGTAAGTGCAGTGAAGACATGAGGTCAGGTGGCTGGAGGAAGGGGAACCTCCCCAGGTCATCTGAGGAGGGCCCGTGTGAAACATTGCCCTGTGGACTGAGGCCTAATAGGGCAGGAGTTGAGGTGGCTCTGGTGAGGGCTAGCCTGGTTATGCTTGCCTGGCGGGAACCCAGTATTGCGGGGTCCGTGAGCGCTACTTTCTGCCCTTTTGGTTTGGGGACAGGGTTTTACGAGGTAGCTCAAGCTCTACAGCCTAGGCTGGGTTCAGACTCCTGATCTGGCTGCTCCCACCTCTCAGGTAATAAAATGTGGGCATGAGCCACCATACTCGGCTGGGATCCCTTTTCCAGATGCACCCAGCTGTAGGGCTCGTGCAATGCTGAGGGTTGTCCCTAGACTGCACACAGATGAGGGGTAAGTCCTGGGCATGGTGTCTGTCCATGTCTGGCGACAGTTTCCCCAGGGCTGTTCTTTTGCTTTACCCCACCCCAGCCCAGGAGCCCAGACTCACTGACTACATGTCTTTTGTGCCCTGCCACAACTGGAGCTTGGGCCACAGTGGGCAGTGGAGGTGCCCGGGCACGTGTTGGGCTAGGAGTTGGCTGAGGCACAATGACGTCATGGTGTCTCCACAGACAGCAGCAGCCTAGGCAATGTGAGTCACGCGGTTGGAGGCATGTGGGACCATGGGATCTCAGCACATTTAACAAGCCACAGGGAACATCAGCCAACCCGGATGTTAGAACCACAGGCTGGGAGGAGACCTGTCGGCCGACCGCCCACTCTCCTCCTGTACCTGCCCAGGGCCTTCTCTCACGGGCCTGGGGCTCCCAGCAACAGGACTGGATGAAAGCCCAGGAGGCCACTTCCCAGCCGTGTGACCTACAACACACACTGAGCGAGGCTGTCCATGCCCGGCTTGGGAAAGGAAGGGGTAGGTCAGGACCAGAATCCTCCACACAGCTCTTTGCATCCTGCCAGGAAGAGTGGCTTCCTACCTAGTGCTAGCTCCAGGTTCTCTATCCGTGAATAGAAAGCCACCCCCTCCCCAGGTCTCCTGTTTTGGGACCTCTTCCCTAGAGAATCGGAGTCCCTTGACCAGGAAGGATCGGCCATCAACCACTTCTCACAGCTCCCCAGATGATGCAAAAGGACCAGCGGGGTTCCCAAAACTGGAGGCCCGACCTTTCATTTGACAGACAAGGAGACCGAGGCCTGGAGATCCTACATTGCTTTCTCCATACCCCGGGGCCACACCATCAGCAGCTGTGGTCTGCATCTACCCGTCTGCTCCCCTTCCCCCCGGGGTCTTCTGTTAAATGGGGGTCCTATGAAGCCTAAAGCAGTCATCTCTGCAGAAAGGAGTTTGATTGACAGTCATAGAGCACTGTGTGCTGGGCCTGTAAACGGGCGGCAGAATGGGGGTCACCCAGAGGAAGCCACCAGAGGAAGTCGACTTGGCGAGATAGGGCAGGCTCGGTGTGTGAGCCGCCACATGGAGGTGAGCGGAAATGCAGAAGGCCCCTGCCTGCTCCCTGTTAGTTCTAAGTGATCAGGAAAGGCTCATGAGGGCTGTCTTGACTCATGCCAGCTGAGAGAAGGGTGTTCAGGAGGAGAGGAGAGGACAGCTTTGACAAAGGCTCTGAGGTTGGCTTGATACAAGCTTGAAGAATATCTGGCCACGCCCTGCTGCCTCTGCAGTTTGAGCTGCGGGCTTAAGATAATCCAGAGGGATGGGCAGCAGGAACGGCTGTATCCAGGGTCTCTTTCCCAGTCCCTGAGATACAGGGAATGAGCTTTGATGTTGCGTCTTTCCCAGTTTTTTAAAGTCAACCTAAATCTTCCAAGCACCCCTTTCGAGTGTAGATAACCACTCTCAACTTAGAGACACAAGTAGTACCAGAGAGTAAAGAGACCTCCGGGTCAGCTCAGTGACTCGAAGTGGAACCGAGGAGTCTGATTTAACTGGTGTAGTGCGCTCACCTCTAACCCTAGCACCCAGGGAAACTGAGGCAGGATCCTGAGTCTTACAGGCTACAAAGTGAGACCCTGTCTCGAAAAGAAGAAGAAAGAAGGAAAAGAAAGGAGGGGAGGAGCCTGGAGCTCACAGCGTGGGACAAGGCTGCAGATGGCAGGGATGAAGAGATGGAGGAAGGCAGCAAGATTCAGAGGCCTAGGTACAGGCGCGCTCAACCAACCAACCAACCAACCAACCAACCAACCAACCAACCAACCAACCAACAAGCAAGCAAACCTAGTGTGCCTCAGGCTCCAGGGGCTCTGGCCAAGACAACAGTCCTGCCGGAAGCCCTGCGCCCTCACCCGGGGCTGGGACTGGCAGGGTGGCCCTGACCTTCCGGTGCCCTGGACTCAGCGGGCAGAACAACCTGGTTCTGTTTCCAGGGCGCCTGGCTTGGTGCCTCCCCTGCACCCACTCCTCAGCCCAAGGTCTGTAGCCATTACTGCAGCAGTTCATGGCTTCCCAGTGGAGGCCCGGCCAAGCCAGGCTTAGCTTTGCCTCTGAGGTTCCTTTTTCATGGAAGCTCTCTAACCTTAGCAGTGCCTGGAAGCCCGGGGTGAACTCTCCAGCCCTTCCCTATGCTCAACTGCTGGCATTTCCGTTGCCCCTGCAAAGCCCGGGCACTTTCTCCCCTGCCTGGGGCTTTGCCTAGGTGAGACCCTCTCCCTGCAGGACTCTGTGCAACCCTCCCAACACAGCTAACTCTGACTGTTTCCATCCTTTCCAGCTCCCTCACCCCTCCCCTCCCTCGGCCCCGGTAAATATCTTTAGAACTCATTGTCCCTTCGCCAAGTGACCAGTCACCGTGGCTAGGCTGACTTTACTGCAGTCTCCCTCTGGCCACTCCGCCTGACCCCAGTCCCATGCTCCCATGTTCTTTCCTCTATCCAGCAATCTGCCTCTGTCTAACTCTTAACCACCTCGTTCACATTGTGAACATAGCAATACAGAGTTCTTGCTCAGAATAGACGAAGCCCTAGGAACTCAGCACTAAACTAAGTCAGTGTGGAGGCAGGTGGCACACGCCTGGAAGTCTAGAGTTCAGGAGGGTGGGGCCTGGAGGATCAGACCTTCAAGGTCAATGGCACCTCCGGAAAATTGAACTCAGTTCTCCCGATGGACCGATGACCCCCCTCGCTCTCAGCTCCAGTAGCTGTTCAATACGGAGAACGGAGACAATACAGAAGAGGGCTGTGAGGGCGGGCACACGTCTGCCTTCCTCTCCTCTATACCCACACCCCATCATAAAGAGGATATGAGGCAGCTCACATAAAAATAATAAAGTCATTTTGTGCCATCCTCCCCACACGTGGCCTTAAACTTCTGCTTTTACCTTCCCAGCCTCGACTTCTCAATTGTGAAATGGGGATATCCGTATCCATTGAGCTACAGTAGACATAAATGGATTCGTACAGAAGAGTCCCTGACCCAGGGCTGGGTGCACAGTAAGGAGGTCATGCATTTCAGCAGTTAGGAGGATGGAATCTCTGTTTATTCCAAAAGAAAAAGAAATTGCAAGGTAATTTATCTCTATTATGTAGCCCTGGCCGTCCTGGAACTTAGTGGGTAGACCAGGTTGGCCTTGAACTCATAGAGATCCACCTGCCTCTGCCTCCCCATGGTGGGATTAAATATGTGGGACATCACCATCCAGTCTAATTTTGTTAGTTTATGTTTATAAGCGTTTTGCCTCCCTGGGTGTTTTATACACCGCGCGCACAAGCCTGGTACTGACGAAGGCCAGAAGAGGGCGCCAGAGTTACAGGCGGTTGTGAGCCATTGAGCGAGTGCTGGGAATAGAACCGAGCTCCTCTGGAGAAGCAGCCCGTGCTCCTAACCTCTGAGCCGGCTCTCAGGTTGAACCTGTGATCCTCTTGACCCCATTTTCCCAAGTGCTGGACTCCAGGCATGAGCTGGTGTGGAGGTGCACTGGCTGCTTTCGTTTATTCTCTCGCCGGCGACGTGGAAACAGGTTGAATCGCGGTCCCTCCACTTCAGATCCGTCAGAGTTGCCAAGCTGACACCACAGAGCACCAGCCACCAGTGTGCGTCTGGTTCATGGTAAAAGCTAGGCATCGCTGGGTTCTCAGGAAGCCGTCTGGAGGAGATGGCCTCTAGATCCCTGGGTGAGCTCGGGGTGTCAGAGGGTCTTCACCTTGTCACCCGCTCCCACCACCCCCTGCTGCAGGATCAGAGTGCCCCCCCTAGATCAGCAGGGGGCCACAGACAGGCCTTGGTCATGGCCATGGTGTCAGGAAGTCTCCATGGTCTGCTCCTGGTTTCAGTGCCTGGCTCAACCAGTAGCTTTGTTAGGCTGCCCGGCCTGTCCTGTCCATGTGCTCTGCAAGAACAGGGAAGATAGCCGGGCGGTGGTGGCGCACACCTGTAATCCCAGCACTTGGGAGGCAAGAGGCAGGCAGATTTCTGAGTTTGAGGCCAGCCTGGTCTATAGAGTGAGTTCCAGGGCTATACAGAAAAACCCTGTCTCAAAAAAAAAACAAAAACAAAAACAAAAAACAAAAACAAAAAAACAAACAAACAAAAAAAAAAAAACAAATCCAAAAAACCAAAAAGATAAAGAACAGGGAAGATACAGTCTCTCTCCTTTGCCTTCCTACATCCTTATGTGCTTACTATGTGTCTGTGTGTTTGTGTGTACGCGTGCTTGTGTGGTGTGAGAGTATGTGTGTGTGTGTGTGTACATGTCTGTGTGTGTACATGTATCCCTGTGTGCATGTATCTGTGGTGTGAGAGTATGTATGTGAGTGCATGTGTGAATGGGTGTCTCTGTGTGTCTGTGTGTCTCTCTGTGCATATATGTGTCACAGTGCACATGGAAAAAGGTAAGAGAATGATGCGACAGTGTGAAAGTATGTGTGCGTGTCTGCCTTTTTTTGTGTGTCCGTGTGTCTTTCTGTGTATGGTATGAAAGTATGTGTGTCTCTGTGCGTGCACACATGTGTGTCACAGAACACATGGGCAAAGGTCAGAGAATGATTTGTGTGAGAGAGTTTTCTCCTTCTACAACTCGCGTTCACAGGAATAAACTCAAGTCATTAGGCTCAGTGGCAAACACCCTACCCACTGGACCATCCTGCCAGACCCTCTCCACATCTTCACAGAGCTAGGACCACACCTTTCTCTTGCTGGCCCATGTCTTGCTCCGGTGATAGAGCGTTCCAGGATGTCTATGGTGTGTGTGTGTGAAGTCATGAGACTTGACCATTTATTTCTTTCTCCTTTTTGGTTTTAAAATAGGATCTCACGTAGCCCAGGTTGACCTGGACTTACATAGCTTACGCCAGCCTGCTTGTCACGCCTCTACCTCCTATGTGCTGGGACTGTAGGCTAGTGCCACCACCACGCCTTCTTTGTGATTAATTGTTGGATTGTACTGGAGAACAAAGGGCACAAAGAGGCTATGTGACTGCTCAAGGACCTTTTCCCACCTGAACACATTCACTGTGTCCCCAAGCCATGACGTCACAGAGCAGAGCAGAAGCTTCCGGAGATACTTATCAGTCACTCCCTCTTGTCCAGTCAGTCATCCCTGCCTGGAACTCACTCTGTAGACCAGGCTGGCTGCAAACTCAACAGAAATCTGCCTGCCTCTGCCTCTCATGAGCTGGGATGAAAGGGGCACACCACCACAAACAGCCCCTGAGCTTTTCAGTAAGTAGAACAAGCGGGCTTCAGGCTTTGTAGCGGGCGACAGAGGACACACAGTAGACATGGATTCCAGGAGCTTAACCCCATTTTACAGAGGAGAAAACTAAGGCTCAGAGAGAAGCGAGTCTTCATAGCCAGGAACTAACAAGTACAGAGCTGGGGTAACTGGGAAGGCTTTCACATCGTCCTGGGTATAAGAGAGCTCTCCAAGTGGCACCCTGAGACTCCTGGGAAGTCATCTAAGGAGGAACCAAGAAGCTGAAACCAGCCTGGGACTGAAGCACAGTTTTGTGGAGTGCTTACCCAGCATGCACCAAGTCAACACCTCCTGAGCCAGCTTGGTGCTAAGTGCCTGCAATCTCTGTGCTTGGGAAGTGGATCAGAAGTCCCAAGACACCTTTCACTATTCGCTCTACAAGGAGTTGGAGGTCTGCCTGGGTGACAAGAGACCTGGTTCCAAAACAAAACAAAACCAACAAGAGAAGAAATAGGTCAGCGGCTGATGGTGTGTATACGTGGTCAGTCCTGGTGATGGGTTCTGACATGTCGGGCATAGTTGTCTTTGAGGCCCATGCATGTACAACACCGCACAGCCTGCCCTCTTGCCCATGAATCCTGCTGCTGCCACCGATGTACATGCTCTGAGGCCTCCTCCCTGCACCTGCACCTCCCCAGGGGAAAACTCAAAGCTGCCAAGTGGTGGGCACTGTGCCCCCTCCATGGGTCCCCTCCCCGTCCCCACCAAGCGTCCACAGACACACACTGGAAGGGCAGACAGTCTCCTTTGCATCTAAACCCTCAGCCTGGCCTTTCTTTCTCTGGTGTGTGAAGGGTCACTCGGAGACAGGCCCAGGGAGGGGGTTTCGGCCAGTTATCCTGCTCTTTCCAAAACACCACCATCTTCAGCTACTCTGCCCTCTCCTTGTACAGAGCCATATTGGGGCAGTCTTGCACTTGGTCAGAGTTTGACTTTGGTCAAGGTTAACTTCTCCCAGTTAGCCAGGATCCTGCTCCACCTAGGGTGGAGTGCACGTAGTAAAGGTCAAGTTCATTGTTCCTCCAGGTATAGGGATTCCTGAATTAAACAGGTGACCCACCCAGCTGCCGGAGCAGTCAAGACGAAGACCTCCAAGAGAAGCTAGACAACTTCCACCGGAACTCAGCCTGGAGTCTGGGGGGAAGGGTTTGCCCGAACTGTTATAAGGTCTGGCGCCATTAAAGTTTAGGGCTTTGATCAGTGAACATTGACTTGGCCGTACGTTCTTTTCGCCGTTCTTCCCTATGACCCCAAAATTCTCTCAACAGGTAACCTGGTTCACATGTAGCCGCTGGCGGCTACATCTCCTCCTCCTTCTCTCTTTGTGGATAGTAGGCAAGACTTCCCAGATCTTCCCTCCCCTCCTTACCCTCTCCCTCCCTCCTTCCCTTCTTCCTTCCTTCCTTCCTACCTAATACCATCTCACATCCTCCAGGATGTCTTTGTCTCCAAACATATCTCATATCCCTTATATATTAGTTTCTTTTCTTGGCATCATATAAATATTGGGAATGACCAAAGTCAAATAGGTGGGGTATAGTGAGCACACCTGTAACCCAAGTACTCCCGAGGCAGAGGTAGGATTGGGCTATCCTGGGCTAAATTACTGAGACCCATCTCTGTTTGTTTTGTTGGTTGGTTGGTTGGTTGGTTGGTTGGTTGATTGGTTGGTTGGTTTTTTGAGACAGGGCTTCTCTGTATAGCCCTGGCTGTCCTAGAACTTGCTCTGTAGACCAGGCTGGCCTCGAACTCAGAGATCCACCTGCTTCTGCTGCCTGAGTGGTGGGGATTAAAGGCGTGCACCACCACCTCTGTCTGGCAGTTTGTTTGTTTGTTTTTTAACTACATGTATGTGTTTGTCTGGGGTGGGGTGTATGCATATGTGAATGCAGATATTTGTGCTTGCCAGCAGAGGACATTGGATCCATTGGAGCCGGAGTTCCAGACAGTCGTGAGCCATGGGATATTGGCGCTGGGACCCTCCACTCCCTGTACCCGTGCAAGAGCAATACAGATTTTTAATCATTTGGCCATCTCCCCAGCCCACCCCTCAGACCTGTCTTAAAAAAAAAAAAAAAAACAGCCACACAACAAAGTCACACCAACAAAACACAGGATACGCTGACCTCTCGACAAAACACGCACTTACCACACAAGGTACCCTGACCTCTCTGTACTCGCACGCAAGCTGAGCTGTCTACAACGCTGCGGTAAATGTCTGCTGTGTCCCTCAACTGCACGCTCCAGCATACATGTACACCAAACGGGACTCACTCACCGGCCACGCTTTCACAGCAGGGCCACACAGCTTCTTTCTACCACACCCACATGCGTACTCAACAGGTCACAGAAGCGCGTCTCACCCAGCGCATACAGTTTCCTGTTCTTTCCTCCTCTGCACCTGCGCAGCAGGCCTGAGGAGAAAGTTTCTCTACTGGAAGTATAAGTGCCCCTGCCTACTGGGCCTTCATTCTATTCCACTTTTCTTCCTTCTCCCCTTTCTAAATCGCGCGCTTGCGCTGGTGTACACACACACACACACACACACACACACTCCCCAAATATAGTCTTCTGTCTTTCCACATAAACACACAGGCATGCGAAATCCATCCCTTCCCCCTTTTCTGTCTCCTCCTCTCTGCCCTTCTTCCTTCTTGCACACAAACACACCCCACAGCTGCAGTGCCCAGGGTCATACTACAATGCAGACGCCAGGCAGGAGACAAAGGTCGCCTAGGATCCCAGAGTCCCAACCAGGCACAGGTGGACCTGACACCGGCTCCTTCTGTCTCTAGAAAGGGTCCCGGCGAGGTCTAGATTAGGCACACCAAGCTGGAGGTTCGGGGCCGCGCCCCTAGACCCACCGGTATCCGGGGCAGCTAGAGTATCCAGCGCTCCAGCATGCCAAGGGTTAAGGAGCCCGCGGGGGTGGGGGAGTCCAACCTACGCTCCTGATTGGCTGTTTCTTCGGGGCCCCGCAGCCCCCGCACTTCGGTATTGGTTCGCGGTGAGCCCCGCCCTCTGGCCTGGGCGCCCCTGCCGCGCGCCGCCCCGGCAGCTAGCCGTGAGGTTCGAGCTTAGAGCACTGCGCAGGGCACCCGGAGCCGGAGCCTTAGCTAAGGGAGGTGCATCCAAAGCCGGGCCGTTCGGAGCCCGCGAGCGATGGTGAGTACACCCGCAGCCCGCTGCGGCTCCATGCAGCCCCGATGGTCCCGGCCGCAGCCTGGCGATGGCATCCTGGCTGGTTCGGACGAGCTGGGCGTCCCCTGCAGCTGAGGCCCGCGTCCCGCTGTTCACTGACTTGGACTCGGGCGGGAGTTGGGGAGGGGGGTTGTCCGGTCCGCGAGGACCTTGGTTCTGGGTTTCTGGTCTGCTCCAGAAGACATGGAAGACTTGGGGTCGCGTGCTGGATTTGGGGGAACAGTTGGTGAGATAGGTTTGGGGTGTGCTAGCCCCTGAGCTTGGCTTCGCTTGGCGTGGAGACCGTGGGCAGCTAGGCCGGGTCGATTCAGAGATGTCAGGGTTCAGCTGGACTTGAGCTCACACTCCGCATAGTTCAAGTGGATTTGGGATTCGAGAACGCTCTAACCATAGTGGGATACTAGGGCACTTTTCTCCTAAGACTGATCCTGCAGAGACTGCCCGGCTTGTGGGAAGGGGAGGGATAGCTCCGAGAGTTCTGAGGGTTATCTGGTGTCCCCAGCATCTCCCAGTAATGAATCCTCAGAGGAGGGCCCAAGTGCTGACTGCTGTAGGCAAAAGCACCAGGGCAAAGGTGTCCTTTAGGAAGAGGATTTCTTTGGGGGCTCAAGCCTCAAGCCTGACACCCGTCTAACCTAGACCTGGCAGCTTTTGAGAGCTTCGGGGTGGTGAGTTGACTGGCTGAGAGCCAAGGCCTCAGGTTACCTCTCCATCACTCCCAGGGCCACTTGCTTCTCTCCCTGTGGACCTCTGATTGCCTTTCCTAGAGCTGGGCTCTAGGTGTATTTCCTGGACCCAGGACACCCTGTGTGGTCTGAGATTGGCCTGGGTCCCAGAGACTTGTCTACATCTGTGATGTCCTCTCCAAGTCTGAGGGGTTCACTGAGGAATGGGGTACCACGGAGAGAGCTTAAGATGCTCCAGAGACAGCCTCAGGACCAATCCCTGCCTGGCCAGAAATTAAGTCCCCCTTAGACAGCCCTTTTTCTCTCTTACCAATGGCATCTTTCCCCTGAGACACCATTTGTCTCTCTAGAGACTGATGACTCAATTCTTTCCCCCAAGGTGCCCAGAGATCATCTTGGCCCCGACTTACCTCCCCCATTAAAAATCTCCCAGGAATGTGTAGCTTGGGTGGGTAGTTTCATGGCGGGTGGGGGGGGGGAATGTGTCACCTGTGGGCCAGCTCTTGCTTGAGGATGTGAGAGAGCTAGAAAAGAGGGAGAGAGGCCTTGCGGTCATACATCCTCTCTCTGTACCCACCCTGGCCTGAGCCACTCACAAAGAGGACGGTTTTTCCGCCTTACAAAGCACCTTAAAGTCTGGTGTGGTCCTGCCTGCTATGATGGCAGTGGGGGTGGGGGTGGGGGCAGGGCAGGCAGATCTCCGGTTCAAGGGCAGCCTGAGCTTGAATAAACCAACTAATTAACAACCCACCCTGCACTGGGGAACATTAAAAAAAGTTTTTTTTTTTTTGTTAAATTTTGTTTGTTTGAGTGTTTGACTTGTATGTGTGCCTGGTACCTGCAGAGGTCAGAAGAGAGTGTTGGGTCTCCTGTAACTGGAGTAATAGATAGGAGCCCTAGCGTAGGTGCTCGGGACTGATTCCAGGACGCCTGTGTAAGAGCAACACCTGCTCTCAACTGGCGGAGCCGCCTCTTACTTGAAAAGCTTCCCAGCCCATCAGAAAGACTTCAGACTCTGGCCCTGTATAGCCCTGGCTGTCCTGGAACTCACTCTGTAGACCAGGCTGGCCTCGAACTCAGACATCCGTCTGCCTCTGCCTCCCAGAGTGCTGGGATTACAGGCATGCACCACCACTGCCTGGCCAGATTTGGCTTCTAATCCCAGTTCCTTCAGTTCCCCATAGGGATTTTGGTCAGGTTGTATTCTAACCCCACTGTGCGCTGTCACCGTCAAGAGATGATAATGGTTTCTGTCTCTCAGGATAGTGTGGGGGTCAGGTGGAGATAAATCCAAGTGAGAATGTTTGACTTGAATACCATTTATGTTCTTTTACAACCTTGGGAAGTTCTGCTAACCATCCAACCGATTTGCTGGCCTGAAAGAACCGTTCATGTTTATCACATTTGGGGACAGTGATCTAAACAGAGTGTTTTGTTTCTTGTTTGACGGAGACTTATAGGATGCTTGGTCTATGTCAGATCTTGTACAAAGCAAGAACAAGTGACCCAAACTGTGTGGATGGGGCTTCTTTCTACCTGTCCCTAAACGTCCTCAGGCCAGGGGCCATGCCCTTCAGGGAGGTGGCTATGTCATGCCCAGCAAGCGTTCCCTTCTGGCTGGAGAGGTGGGGTAGTCTTTAAGCCGATGTAATCTGAATAAGAAAACATGTTCTAGTTGGGGGAACCTGGGTGTTAACAGACCAGAGGTGTGAGGACACAGACACTCAGTGCAGGACTGGAATAGGGCTGGTTTACCACAAGTATGTGGGGACAGGCAAGAAGAAACACGGCAGGCATGGGAAACAGTGGGACACAGAGCAGAGACCTCTACTGCCCTGCCCAGGGAAGGAGGCAGGAGCCCAGTGTAGTCTGCTGACGCACAGTGTTGATGCACCGTGAGTGGGTGAGGTGGGAGCTGACGTCAGGCCGCCTCGGGTTCCCCTAACACTGGTTCTCTTGCCATTGTTCCCAAGAGGGGCTGGAATCCAGGTCTACTTCCACTGGGCATCTTAAATCCAGCTTCCCGCCCCACCAGCAGAAAGCCCACGTTTTTTCACGTTCTCCTCTGTCCCTCAAGTTCCTAATGGGGTCCCTTTGCCCTGTCCAGGCTGTTTCCTGTTGTTGGCACCGCATCTCCCTGGTACTCCCAGCCTTTCCACCTAGGTCCCTAACCTCTTGGCAGAAAAATCAGCAATAGTCTTAATGCTCTCCTGTCGGAAGCCCTCCCTCTCCCCCGCACAGTGCAAGCTGTAGGATGAAGTCTCCCAAGCTGCTTTTTATATCTCCTACCTCCAGCTGTCCTCAAACCACCCAGCAGCAGGCACAGAGATGGGAGGTCCTGGGGTACAGAGCTGGGCCGTGTGGAGAAGGCACGATGAGCCAGATGCTAGGCGGGCTAACCAGGCAGAGGGGCTGAGGAGGAGACAGCTCCGACTCCCACGCTCTTCTGGTTACTGTATTCCGGGAGCTAGACCTTCGCATTCCACACTGGGGAGGGTGACAGTGTTTGGGCCACTGCTGAGTGGAGGGATATCTTCATTGGATGGAGGTTGAAGATCAGATCCAGGACCCAAATTTAAATCCTGGTGTCCTGTGAGTTTGCTGTGTGACTTTATGTCCGGCATCCTCCCTCTCTGTGCTTCCTTCTTTATCGTGTGGGACAGATGGTTTGCTGGTTTGGGGGATGTTATCGTGAGGGTACCGACATAGAAACGTGTGGACGTTATTAAAAAAAAAATACAAGGGACAGAGTTATTATTTGAAGGTAGGAGGTGAGGCGCTTTGAGTATGGAGACAACCACCTTGCCCTGGGTAAGCAGGCCTGTCCTGGAAACTGGGTTACACTGAAAGCTTCATGTTTCTACGGTTGTTCGTGGCTAAGTAGTAATGGTTTGTTTGCATTGCCCCAGTTTTTAGTAAAGGATCCTGTAGCCTTCTGGGAAAGAATGACCCCGGTTTCTAGGAACCAGAGACTTCCACCCTTTCAGGAGCGGAAGGGCTCGGAGAGCAGGAGGTGCCCACAAGGAAGGAAACCATCGGCCGATAGATAATCTTTTCATGTCTGCCCAGTCAGGTCCACTTCCAATCACCGTGTGCTCCTGGCCGCCCATCCTCAGTGCTTGCAGCCACCGAGTCAGTCTGGAACAGCACTGGGGGCGGGGGAGGGGGGAAGCTCTGGGCTGTGGTCAGTGTGGCTGTGATTGACAGGTCTCTGCCACAGTTGGCTAGGCAAGCCGATGGGCAGGAAATGACAAGCGCATTTCCTGTTGCTATGGAGACATGGGGGCTGGGGTGGAGACGAGGAACCTGACCTGGGGCTCCTTAGAGGCTCCTTGAGACCTGACGTTCTTCAAGCTTCAAGCTACAGCCGGAGGAATGAATGCGGGGAGCGGGGCTTTTTGATCCAAGCCTGTAATCCCGCCTTGAAGAGACAGAGGCCAGAAGTACATGGTGAAAACTAAAATCACCAGCACCGACACAGAAGCTGGAGTGGGACCGGGGCGGGGCTTCAGGCGCAGATGCTGTGCAGGCAAGACCAGGCAGTTGGCTTCTAGGCATCGCTCACTCGCTAGCTCTCTCATGCAGGGTGCCAGGGTGGTGTCTGGCAGCTGGCCAGAGCAGGAGCACTCAGGGAGGACCATGTGAAGGGATTGGATCTCTATTCAGGAGCTTGGGGTGAGGGCTCCTGACCCCTCCCCCTTACAGGCTTCCATCTTCTCTTCAAGCCCAGGGCCAAGGCATCTTAGGTCTGGGTTTCGAAGGCAGATGCTCAGAGGTTGCTTTGGGAGCTGAGGACTTTAACTGGATACCAAACGGCTCTGTCCGCTAGCTGGCACGCCATTTAGCCTTCCCGAGAAAGCTCCTGGAGGTGGACAATATTGGGCAACCGGCAGACATGTCGGGGATTCCTGGGACAGGGTGCTGGTTAGGCCGAAAGACTGGAGGTCTGTTTTTTTTGTTTGTTTGTGTGTTTGTTTGTTTGTTTTGTTGACCGAAACGCCTTTTCTCTCTGTTCGTGGGTCTGGGTCCTGCCGCTGATGAGCGCTGAGCTAGAACAGAAACCTAGCTCACTCTGGCTTCAGCGGCAGTCACTCCTAGTCTGGCACTGCCTAAGGACCCTGAATGGCGGTGCCCTTGGATTTCTGACTAAATGTTGTCACCAACACCTCCTGTGTGTTGGTGGCACAGCCCCCGAGGGCCCAGAAGAGGCTTCTCCAAGCCCACCCCTGGCTTGCTCCTTTGCCGTCTTGGCTGGGGCGCAAAGGCTGTGCGGGTGTGGGTGTGGGCGTGGGCAGCAGCCAGGAGGACTCGGATTACAGTGTAAACACAGCGTGTCAATATTTACTTCTGCCTGGAGCCAGAGCCTCCCCTCCCACCTGCTGCCCCTGCAGGTGCCCCAGACAAGCCTGCTGAGGGGAATCAAGGCCAAGTGTAAAGACCCCATTAAGACACTCTCTCTTCCTGGGCCTCAGTTTCCCCATTTGCAAAATGACGTGGCTGGAAGAAACAGCCATTTTTCAAGCCCCTCCTGTGGAGCCGCAAGCATCCTGAGCCCAGCCTTGACCATGTGGTCGGCCTGTTTCATAGGCCTCTTGAGCTCTGGCCTTGTGCCCTGTGGAGGGGGCTGCAGAGCCCCCTGCTTTGGATGGTTAGCAAGGGCATGCCCAGCAGAGCTGGCGCAGGAAAAGACGGACAAATGGCTGCGGCAGCCCTTGTTATTCCAAAGAAATGTTTTATGATTCTCCGAATCCAGACGCTGCCTTGCGCCAAGGGTGGGGACTCTAACCTCAAGGCCTCCCAGTGCTCTGGGGCCAGGGGCTGGGCTTGGAAAGTCCGGGTTTGAGTAGGACACCCCACCCCCACCCCAGTCAGAAGCTAGAGCTCCTGATAAACGGGCTGAGGTCCAGGACTGAAATGACCTCACTGATGTGTGGTTGGGAGAGGGTTGCAGGGGGTAGAGGCGTCCCGTGGGGAGGAGGAAGGACTCATTTCTTAAGCAATTATTTTGCAGAATGGAATCCATTGAGCACATAAGTGGTCCAGTCCCCTCTGCTCAGAGAAGAAGGGACTGCAGGGGGCGCCGTCGGGCTTAAGGGCAAACAGCCTCTGAGACAGGGTTTCTCAGTGTAACCCTGGCTGTTCTTCTGAAATTCACTCTGTAGACCAGGCTAGGCTCCAACTCAGAGTTCTAACCTGCCGCTGTCTCCCCAGCGCTAGGACTAAAGGCGTGCGCCACCACCCTCCATCCTGGTTTCATCACTTTTTAAAAAATTATTTAATTAACAACTGAGATTTGGTCTCATGTAGCCCAGGCTTTCCCGGATCATTCTGTGTAGCCTGATCACCTATGTAGCTGAAGAGGGCCTTGGATCTGGACTTCTGCTTTTACCTCATGAGTGCTGGGATCTCAGGGATGGGACTCCAACCCCGGGCCTCCTGCATGCTAGGCAAGCACTCTACCGGTTGGGCTGCGACTCCAACCCTCTCTGCTGTGCCAAATTCTTGCTCTGTGCCTTCTCTCTGAGCTTGGTTTCCTCTCTAATGTGAAAACTGTTGGAACTTTTTCTGGACGATAGCTGCAAGAGTTAGAACAGATCCTGCTTCAGTGCTGGGGAGTCCAGGGGCTCCCCAGAGCCCAGCTGCTGTCACTGCCCAACTGTGATAAGAAGACATTAGCACAGAGGTCTTGAGCTGCTGTAAGTGGGAGCAGTGGGGTCCCAGGGCTCACGCAGCCTGGGTTTGACAGTGTGTTCTTCTGCATAACATTTAGATCAAGATGGGTACTGATTCCACAGCTCCCACAGGCCCGCCCATCAGTCCCCTGCCGCAGGCAAGCTGTCCAGCGTGAGTGCTGTCCCTTATCTTCCACTGGCAGGAACTTTATCAGTGTCAAATCTTTTTTTTTTATTTGATTTAATTTTGTTTCTTTTTTTACTTATTCACTTTACATCCCGCTCATGGCCCCCCGTCCCGTCATCCCGTCCCACAGCCCTCCCCCTCCCCTTCTCCTCTGAGTATCCCCCCCACCTTGGCACTTCAGGTCTCTGTGAGGCAGGCGCATCCTCTCCCACGGAGGCCAGACAAGGCAGCCCAGCTAGAAGAACATAACCCATGTACAGGCAACAGCTTTTGGGATAACCCCTGCTCCAGCTGTTTAGGACCCACATGAAGACCAAGCTGCACATCTGTTACATATGTGTGGGGAGGCCCAGGTCCAGCCTGTGTATGTTCTTTGGTTGGTGGTTCAGTCTCTGAGAGCCCCAGGGGTCCGGGTTAGTTGACTCAGTTGGTCTTCCTGTGGAGTTCCTGTCCCCTTTGGGGGCCCAGGATCCTTCCTCCTGCTCTTCCCTAAGAATCCCCAAGTTCCGTGCACTGTTTGGCTGTGGGTGTCTGTACAGTGTCAACAGTTAACACAGGAGAGCTCGTCGGGGCCTGGTTCCCATCAGCTCAGAGACACCACCAAGTGTCTCCGAGGGACCTCTCCTGGTGCCTGTTCCAGAATCTGCTCTTTGTTAAGCTGAGCTGTGTCCTGTTGGGTAGATAAATGTGTGAATAGCCGTGACTAACATTTGGGCTGCTCTCCGAGGTTTGGGGCCAACGTGACATTCTTGATCTTGTCCATACGTGCCTGATTTATGTAGCTGCCACACCGTCCTCTGACGTGGGCGTGGGCGTTGCGTTTCAGAGTGTACCGTTCCCCTCCCTGTCACCAGCCCAGTGCTTGGCCTAGAACGAGCTTCCAGGGGGCCTGTTCACCTCAGCCCCTGGCTCCTTCTCGTAAACCCCGCCCCTGCCCTCCGGGCCTGGCAAACCCCGAGCTCCGTTCTACCACATTTGGATTCCACTGTACCTGGTGTTCCTCAGGTTAGGGAAGGATGCCTAGGCCCTGGGGGGGACCCCTTGCCCTTGGGCATGCCCTGCCACTGATCAGCTAAATGGCTTAGGCTCGTAGTTCCCCTCCCCCCACCCTGAGTTTCCACCCTCTGCCAAGCATCGCATTGAAGGTCTCCATCATTGGCCTCTGGTGGTCTCCCTCATTCAGGGGACGACTTGTTCCCATCAATAGGCTTTTCTTCCTCCAGGGTTGGGCCAAGAGAGCCTCAGCCCCAGCTGCCCTGAGCCTCCACAGAAGGCCCTAGGAGAGAGGGTGGGCTCTCCCCTTCCTGATAGCCTCCTTCTGCATCTGCCCCACCCGAGCAGATTTAAAAGAGAGAGCTTTGGCCTCAGGCCAGCCTGGGTGTGCGGTCTACAGCTCCCTGGCTCTGGCCTTAGGCGGTCCGGTTCATCTTCACCGATGGAGTTTAAGAACCAAAGATCTCTGTGGTCACCCAATCCCAGCCTGCAAGGAGCTCAGGTCCAGTGAGGGGAAAATCTGACACCACATGCAAAGCCACCCCCAGAGACGTCACGTCAGAGTGAGGGAAGGAAGCAAAACGGGAGGGGGCATGGGAAGAGGTGGAGGCTCTAATTGGTGACCAGAGCAGGACAGTTGGGAGGAGGGCAGCAGGGTAAAGATGTGGAGGAGGAGTTTGGTTCAAAAATAACAGGAGGTGCATAGAGTCTGTGACAGAGTAACGGTGGAGGGTGGCTGATGTGACTGATGGTGGCATCGAGGGGCAGGGATAGAAAGAGATGGACGGCCGGGCAGTGGTGGCGCAGGCCTTTAATCCCAGCACTTGGGAGGCAGAGGCAGGTGGAATTCTGAGTTGGAGGCCAGCCTGGTCTACAGAGTGAGTTCCAGGACAGCCAGGACTACACAGAGAACCCCTGTCTTGAGAAACAAACAAACAAACAAACAAACAAAAAAGGAAGAGATGGGCAAGACGGGGGCTAGTCAGGGGAGCTCTTATCTGGAGGGGAAGTGAAGAATTGTCATTTCATTCTAAGAGTGATGTCAGGCCCTGGAGATCTTCTGTGCATGACTCCTTCCGGTTTGTTTCAGAAAGGCCCTGGCTGTTATGTGGCCTATAGACTCTAGGGGGCAGGAGTGAGGCGGAGAAGCCCTGTCCAATAAGAGCCGTGCCCTGACCTCAGGGTGTGGCTGTGCAGGCTCAGCTCCAGAGGCTGGGTTTTAGCTGCTGTAGGGATGGATGGAGAAGGCCAGAGGATGGCCATCCAAAATGCTGCTAGACCCCCATTCCTGGTGTCGATTGGTGTCGTCACTGGCTGGATGGACCCATCTCAAACCTACACTTGAGCTCAGCCTTGCCATTCCCCGGTGACCCAGTTCTCACCACTCAGCTCCCAGGAACCCAGAGGTCCTGCCTGAGCCTACGTCCCCTGCCTACTGAGAAGCGAGGCCAGAGGCCACGGTTACAAGGGACACCAGCTCTGTGTCCTCGACTACAGCCTTATTCGAGGTCGTTCTGTGGCTTTGAGGTTCCTGGATGGCGCTCCTTCCTCGAGTGTCTAGGTGGTCAGTGGACTTCCTCCTGCACTTCCAGGAACTGTGGGCAGGGTGGGGGAGCCGTGAGAGGGCGAGAGAGTTCAGCAGAAGGCTCTGGGAATGGAATGTGGGCGTCCTCGAGACTTCCTTCCTCTTGGAGAGACAGAATAGAGAGAGAGGAAGAGAGTTGGGGAAATAGCTCTGTAGATAAGGGTCTGACTTCAGATCTTCAACACCATGTAGAAAGATGGGCATGGCCACACACTCACAACTGTGAGGGTCAGAGATAAGAGGGTCACAGGGGCTGGCTGGCTGCCAGCCTGGCTCCAGGTACAGCGAGAGACCCTGCCCGAAGGGGAAAAGTTAGAGCCCAATAAAGTAGCATACCCGCTGTCCTCCTCTGACCTCCACACACACATGGGAGCATGTACCTGCATATACACATTTGCACACACCCCACACACATGTGCACCGTTGATACTGTAAATATCGCACTCAAGTGCACCAAACTTTTTAATAATAATAATAATAGACTTAGAGAGGACAAGAGTTAGTCGTGGGCCACCCAGCACGTTCAGTCCAGTGACTTAGAGATAGATCCAGGTCCCTGATCCTGTGTTCTTTCTGTTCAGAGTGTCGCTTCTGGGGCCAACAGGCACGGGTTTCACCTCTGCCATGGAGTCCCAGCCAGGATCCTTTGGAGACCGGGCATCTCTGACCTAGGATGGGGGCTAACACCTTCCCCTGCACTGCGTGGTTGAGGACGGATGGAGAGCTCTCTCAGGCCTGGAGGTGGTGAACGGGGCAAGTCTTTAGTAATGGGGACTGTCGCTGCTGTGATGGTTCTGACCTGAGTATTGTATGTGTGTGCATACGTGTGCACATGTATGTGTGTGCACGTGCATGTGCGGGCACTGTCTACCCTGCTCTCTGTTTTTGTTTACCGAAATGGAGTCGGTTACTGATTTGCCAAGTCAGCTAGGCTATCTGGCATTCGGTCTGAGGGATCTGCCTTCCTGGTTTTGGGATTACATCACCTAATTTTGTATGCACCAGCATGCCTAGTTTTTCTGTCTTTAAAGACCTGTCTGTGTGTGTTGAGTGTGTGTCTGTCTGTCTGTCTGTCTTGTATGTGCCTACATGAGTCTGTGTACACCATATGCGTGTAGGTTCCCACAGAAGCCAGAAGAGAACCCTGAATCCCCGAGAACTGGAGTTACAAGTGGTTGTAAGCCACCTGATATGGGTGCCGGAAACCAAACCCCAGTCCTCTGCCAGAGCGAGCCGTTAGTCACGGCTCCAGCACGGCTCCACCCACAGCTTTTCTTACGTGGGTTCTGAGGCAGAACACAGATCTTCTTGCTCATCTGTAAGGCAAGCTCTGTTCCCAAGGCCCTGTCTTGCATCCTGCACTCACCCCCACGCTCTTCTCCATGTTACCCTGAGGGATGCGGGTAGACGGAGGTGAGGAGATTCGTGTTGTTGGCCCATCTTACATTATACAGATTACTATATTGTGGCTAGCCCCTATGAAAGACATAGAAGGCTGGTATTTTATTTATAAGCTGTAAACCTAGATTGGATGGGGTTTGAGCTATTCCGGCTTACACTCCAGCCATGTGTCCCTTGTTACTTCTGTTTCTCCTGGCCACATGCTCACGGTCCATCTCCTCTCATGGCGGTCTCCTCCCCACTTCCTCTCTCTCCTCCTTCTTGGTCTTCTCTGAGAGGAAATAAACACTTCTCTTCTAGTTTGCTTTTTTCAGGATATTTTATCACAGTGACAGAAATAATATGAGGACAGCCAGGTCAGGTTGCTCTGGAGAAGGCTCAGGGCTTGGTTGGAGGATCCTGGCGGCTGCACAGTGCCTCGGCTTCAGAGCTGCTCCTGTTCTGTCTGCGGGGGTCGCCTGTCTTCACAGATCTGTGATAGTGATGGATTCTCTTGAGGGGTTGCAGTGTGCCAGGCACAGGACTGAGCATGCTATGGTATAAATTCCTGGCTCCTCCCATCAGCCCCTCCTAGAAGGCACTTACCATCATTCCTGCTTTAGAGTTGGGGAGACTGAGGCACAGAGGGCTCCTGGTCTCTCGTAGCCAGTAAGTGGCCAAACTGGATTTAAAATATTTTATCTATCTTTATCCTATGTATAAGAATGTTTAGCCTCACCGGGAGGTAGTGGTGCATGCTTGTAATCCCAGCACTCTGGGAGGCAGAGGCAGGTGGATTTCTGAGTTCGAGGCCAGCCTGGTCTACAGAGTGAGTTCCAGGACAGCCAGGGCTATACAGAGAAACCCTGTTTCGAAAAAAACAAATCCAAAAAACAAAAAAACAAACAAACAAACAAAAAAGAATGTTTAGCCTGTATGTATGTATGTATGTATGTATATAATATGTACATATATGTATAGGTATGTATATGCACCAGATATGTGCAGTGTCCAAGGAGGCCGGAAGAGGGCATTGGATCTCCTGGACCTGGAGTTACAGACAGTTATGAGCCACCATGTGGGAGCTGGGAACCGAACCTGAGTTCTCTGCAAAAGCAGCTGCTGCTCTTAACCACCGTGCCATCTTTCTAGTTCTGGGAACTAGATTTGAACTTGAGTGTTTTGACTCCAGAGTCCAAGTGCTTTGTGCGTGTGCCTGCGTGTGGAGGCTGAGCCGTCTCACGGACTCGGGTGGAAGTCCTTAAGCACCGTGTGTGTTGGCCACTGCTCTCCTTCAGCGAACTTCCTGTCACAGTCCTTCTGCTGAGGCAGCTGTGTGGACTCCGTGCTTTATCCGCCATGGGAGGAAAGTCAGTAGGTCTCCCGGAGTCTTTCTTCAGCACGACTCTGGGATGAGCAGATTGAGACCCCTCAGGAAAACAAACCCAAAAGTCTGAACCCTAGCCAATCCAGGGGCAGCATCAACGGGAGGAAGGGGAATTAGAAGGCAGAAAATGATGGAATTCTAACAGGACTAACATCTGGCGCCGGGCATGGGGCATCTGGGCTCTCCAGAAGCACCAGCAGGGAAGATGTCGGATGGTAATGTGTAGGTGTGTGAGCAGGAACCTTTAAAGAACCAGAGAGACTGGCAACTACTGGACCCAGGGATTAGCTGTTGGAGCTGGTTCCTGATGGTTTCCAGTCGGGCAGAGCCAGGAGTGGCAGAGCCGGAAGTGAGCCCGGACAGCCTGGCTGCAGAGTCTGCGCTCTCCCCCACAAAGCATGTCAGCTCTGCTGCCCTCGACATCTGCTCTGGGAGATGTGACCATGTCCCGGTCCCTCCATAGAGCCTTAGACAATTCACCAGTTGCTCTTTTACCCCCATGCCTGTGTTCTCTGTAAACTGTCCACCACCGGGGAGAGTCTCTGCCTCTGTAGATGCCTAGACCTTGCGGTGTCTCCAGGGCGCACTGACTCCATCCCTAGAGTGTGTGCTGCTACAGAGAAGCAGGGAGGCCTGCCGGGGAGCATCCTGCTCTGCTTTGTGGGAACCCTGTGCCCCACACCCAGCACCTCCTCTGCTCAGGGCATCCGCTCTGAAGCCATTAGCTGCCGTTAGACACAGGGAAGGCTGCTCTTAGTGGATGGACCCAGTGTGCAGTGTCACAGGCTAAGCTAGTGGAAGGGCTGGAATCTGTACCTGGACAGGCCCAACTCTGAGGCTTGTGTCATGCTTTCTAAAGCCGGTAGGAACAGCCTGGGATGTCACACCTTTCTAGGGACAGTGTCGTCAGCCTGTGCTGGGCCCCCCCTGGGATTTTAGGGCCGTGGAAGCAGACTGTAGGACATTGCTTTCCAGGTTCTCAGGTGTGTGGGAGAGCTACCAAGGCATCTTTACTTTCTTTCCAGAGATCCTGACTCATTAGGTCTTGAGTGGGGCTCAGAAACCTGCATTTCCAGATGACTCCCTGAGTCTCACCATGTGGGGAATCCCAACTGGTTATACAGCTGTTTGTGTATGACCCGGCACTGCACCCCCTGCACCTCCCTACCTCTCCAGCATTCAGGTTTGTCATGTCCACCATCAGACTGTCACTGGGTTGGGGAAATTGATGTAAAGGGGTCGGGGAATCTTGAGATTCCCTTTCCAACAGTCATGACGACCTTGGGAATCCTCAGTCAAAGGAGGAAATGGTGGCTCATGGAGTTTGGGCAGTGTTCCCAAAGCCAGCTTAAAGTGGCTGTAATACTTAATACGACTGTCAGCTTGAGAAGATGTAGAATTACCTGGCTGGCAAACCTCTGGGGGCATCCGTTAGAGAGTCTCTACCCTGGATTAGCTCAAGTGAGAAGACTTGACCCGTCCATGGACAGAATCATTCCGAGGCCTGGAGATCCTAGAACAAACCAGAAAGAGAAAGTGAGCTAATCTTCCCGACCCTGGATACAGTGTGAGCGGCTGTCACTTGCCCCACGCCCCCACTCCTGCCTTCCCTGCACACGCGCATGTCCCTCTGTGTGTGTCTGCATCACGTGCCCACAGAGACCAGAGATGTAGATTCACCTTGGAGCTGGAGTTCCGGGTGTCTGTCTGCTGCCTAACACGGGTGCTGGGAACAGAACTTGGGTCCTTTGCAAGAGCAGTGTGTGCTCTTAACCACTGAGCCATCCAAGCCCCTATATCCTGTCTTGAATTGTAAGCCTCCCTTATACTGCTTTCCCCCCCACACCTCAGAGATTGATCTCAACATCAGGAAATGTACCTAGTACAGTGGCTGGGCTGGGATTAGAACCTGCAACCCCGAGCCACCGAGGCTATGTGCTTCCCAGCACCCTATTGCCTCCTGCACGGAAGCTCTGGAAGAGAGGCTCCACGCTGCCAACCAGTGTTAGGGAGACTAATGCAGTGTCAGAGAAGGACTGACAAGGTTGCTCAGTGGGTAAAGGCACCTGTCACCACATGTGACAGTGGGAGTTCAAGGCCCGGGATACACACGATGTAAGGAGAGAACCGAGCCCTGACCTTTACGCATGCGTACAAACACATACGGATAAATAAATCACAAATCACAACAGTGACGATGCCTACCGTTTATTGAGTACCCAGCACGGGCTAGACTTCTCCTGTCTGATGAAGAGCAGTGTGTGCTGTAAGCATAAAGACTGAGGAGCCATCCTGTCTCCAGGCAGAAAAGTTGCTCCTTGAGGGGAGACGCCAGCTTGGAGAAGTTAGTAAGGTGAGGTAAGCGTTAACAAGACACGGCTCACAGAGGAGTCTTGGCCAAGAGAATATGTGTGTGTGTAAAAGCCCTGAGGTGAATGACTTATGTAATGTTGTTCTGTGGAATCAACAGCAAGGCTGAGGGGAACAGGAGATGGCCAGGGGTTGGAGCCCTGCTAAGTCCTCCCAGCCAGGAGAGAGCTTTGATCCTAATACCCCCAGAGCGATGAACGGGGAGCCATGAGGCTGTGTGTACATTCACGTCAGACTTGATTTCTTCCATGTCAGAGGTCACACTGAAACCCTGAAAGGAAGAGGCAAAAATTGGTAGCTGGTAGAGTGGAATTTCCCTTTTCTGGCCTTCTGTCAGACCCATTGTGGCCCTTGGGTGGAGATGGGTTTGGGGGAGGGTCGTGCCTGGGGCTGGCAAGGTAGAGGAGGGGGAGACAGCAGATACAGAGGGATAGAGTTGTCAGGGTATTGTGATTGATGGAGATCCAGCCCACTGCTTTGACAGCTGACAGTACAGAGCCTAGAAGAGTCCTGTGAGCGGCTGGTGCCACCGCCCGAAGCAGCAGAGCCCAGTCCTCCCTCCCCAAGGCCTCTCATCCAAACCCTGACTGGGACCCACATTGTTGGCAGCTGCTTCCTGGAGCTCTCTTCCAGGCCTCTGGTGGCTGTCCGCGGCCCCCCCCCCCAGTCCCCCTGCATCCCTGCAGCATCTGGGACTTCAAGGCAGGGAATGCAATGAAGCAGAGGTTCTGTCTTTGAAGCATCCAGTGGGGGAGGGGCAGCGCTCTGACCTCCAAATTCTTTCCTCGTGACCTCTGGGACCCTGGAGAGACCCAGCCCTTTGGGACCCGGGAGGAGGGCCACAAGAAATGTGTGTGTGTGGGGGGGGGGGATCCTAGATCCTCAGTGCTCAAAAAGCCCTTCCCTGGGAGACGGGGTCCTCGGGGTTGGTAAGGATGTCTCCGCCCCAGAAAGGAGCTGCTGGGCTAAAGTCTGGGTCTCCTCAGAAGCCGAGACAGTCCCTCATCTGAGGGATCTGAGCTGGAAGCTTCTGGCAGCCACTTTTGTTTTTTTCTTCTTGGTTGCCTCTCTTTGGCCTGTGCTATCTTAGGGCCCAGTTACCAGAATGTTCATGTGGGACTCGCCTCCACCTCCTTCCTGGGAGCCACACCGTTGGGAATCCCCTACATCAGCTCTCTCTGGGGTTATGCCCCGTTTTTTAACTCACCCGATGTCTAGGTTACTGTCCCTTAGCCACTGAAATTGTCCCAGTCCCTGGACACAGCTCCCCTGCTCTGGGAGCCAGTTTCCCAACTGAGGGCTTAAACACCTGGAGTCCCTCACCGCCTTCCTCCAGTCTCACAGGGTCCTGTATTCCGACGTCTGCCTAATGTGTAGTAGGTGCTCAGAAAACATAACCCCCAATCCCTCTTCCGCCTTTACCCTCGGCCCCTCCCACGTGAGGATTGCAGCTCAGGGACCTGTACGTGGCAACTGGCTTGGGAAGCAGTCATTGTTGGCTGAGGACATGGGGCTGAGAAGGAAGGACACCAGAGGCTACAGGCTCAGTGTCCCCTAGCTTCAGGTCCCCATACCCTGTGGGCTGGGGAGGGGGAAGAGGGCACATTTACCTGGGCCAAGGGGTGCGGCTCCGTTATGGGATCACTGCATGGGGCAAAGGATGTCAAATTTGCAAAGCGGGTGGACAGTGATGGACCCCTGTTGGCTCCACAGCGAAGCCAAGGTGTCCTTGAACCTCACCCTGGACCAGGAGGACAGGAGCCAGGACCCCTAACCCTTGTCCTATTAGCTGTCTGTCTTGTTCTCAGTCTGCTCCAGGGAGCAGGAAATGGAACCATGATTTATTAGACATTAACTCTGAGCCAAGCTCCGAGCTAAGCAGCCAATACATTTGTTTGTTTCATATAGAGTTAGCCCAGAAGGAATGGGTCCCACTGTACCTCCCGCCCAATAAAAACGTTCTGTTGTAATGCATGGCATGGTTCCGAACTCCTGGGCTGAGGCAGTCCTGCCTCAGCCTCCTGAGTAACTGAGGCAGAGGCTTGTGTTCATGCTTACACGAGGAAATGGGAGGCCTGGGAGGCGAGGGAACCAGCCAAAGCCCCATAGCCAAGAGGTGGCAGGATTCTCAATGAGTCTCTGCTTTGTCAACCCTTGGGGAAGCTTCCTTCTCAGAGGCCTGATGATTTGCTTGGTCTCAGAAAAGCCACAGCTCAGAGGGCAGTGGGAGGAGAAGGCTGCCTGGGAGCCAGTGGGGGTGGGGAGTGGGGGTGGGGGAGTGGCAAGGAGGGTGGGGGAGCCCACGGGAGCAAGTTCAGAGCTGAGTGAGGAGATAGCCCAGCTCTGACCTAGGGCACGCACGCACGCACTCACGCACGCACGCACGCACGCACGCACGCCTGGCATGGTCTTCCACAGTGACTGTTACTCTTCTCGTCTGGAGGGACAGGGACTTCCCAGAGGACACCACCTATGTCCTGGCTCCATACTGGCATAGGGGAAGAGGAGGGAGGGAGAAGCCCCTGGCAGGGCTGTGCCCTGTGCAGGTGAGCAATCCTGGGCTTTCTCATGTTCTCAAGGTCACCAGATCCTGCTAAGGGTTCAGTATTAGCTAATGACATAGGACGAACTTACAGAATGCCCTTGGCCGGCCGGCCTTCCTTCCTTCCTTCCTTCCTTCCTTCCTTCCTTCCTTCCTTCCTTCCTTCCTTCCAAGGATTTATTTATTTATTTGGTTTTTCAAGGCAAGGTTTCACTGTCCTCTGTCCCCGAGTGCTGGGACTAAAGGAATGCACCACCACCACCACAGCTTAAAAGATGTATTTATTATATATTATTTTGTGTGTGAAGGCCATGTGTGCCTGCTGCCCACTGAGATCAGAAAAATGGATCAGAACTCCCGAAACTGGAGTTACAGGTAGTTATGAGCAACTACATAGGTACTGGGTGGAAACTGAACCCAGGACCTCTGTAAGAAGCAACCAGGGCACTTAACCACTGACCCAATTCCCCAGTTCCCTATCTACTGCCTACTGCTTTTTGTTTTTTATTTTATTTTTATTTTTATTTTTTTGAGACAGGGTTTCTCTGTGTAGCCCTGGCTGTCCTGGAACTCACTCTGTAGACCAGGCTGGCCTCGAACTCAGAAATCCTCCTGCTTCTGCCTCCCAAGTGCTGGGATTAAAAGAGTGCGCCACCACTGCCCAGCTTGTCTACTGCTTTTTAAAACACTTTAAAGATTCTGTGTGATTTGTGTGCTGGGAAAGGCACGTGTGTACAGGGCAGAGTCAGTGTTCTTCTATTTTTTTTTTTAAGATTTATTTATTTATTTTATGTAAGTACACTGTAGCTGTCTTCAGACACTCCAGAAGAGGGCGTTAGTTCCCATTACAGATGGTTGTGAGCCACCATGTGGTTGCTGGAATTTGAACTCAGGACCTCTGGAAGAGCAGTCCATGCTCTTAACCGCGAGCCCTCAGGCTTGCATAACAAGCACACTTCTTAGTGGGCCTTTGGCTGCCTGTGAAGTGCATTTTTAGAAAGCAAGCAGATTCCCAAACACGGCGCATCTTGCACTCTCCCCTGAGATCACAGGCCCTCCACCAAGCAGATTCCCAAACGCGGCGCATCTTGCACTCTCTCCTGAGATCACAGGCCTTCCACCAAGCAGCTTGCGAACCCTGGCAGGCTCTTCCCTCTGGGGCGCTTTGTGACTCTCCCACGGGCTCTGGCTGGCTCTGTGAGTCAGCCACAGGACTCACTCAGGAAAGTCCTGAGGAATTTTTCTTCAGTCAGTCCTTACTGAGCAGTTTGAACACCACCACCCAGCGTCACCTGTGAGGTTGGGTGAGTAGCGGCGAGGCGAGGAGGCACCCTCTCCTTCTGTGTTGGAACCTTCCTTTCTGACTTCCCGGGTCCCAGAGCCATCTCAGCTTGAGATGGGTGGAGAGTGGATTTAGTGACCTGAGGCTCCCCAAGCCTGATTTAACTCTGCCTCAGCCCTCTGAGGAAAATGAGTCATTTTTCTATCGAGGAGATGTTTCTCTTTATGTGGGAACAAGGAGGGGAAGGGGTAGGGTGGGGACAGTCCCCTTTAAATTTAATTCTCAGCTCTGAGGAGCACGTCAGCCACACACAGAAGGACACTAGGGCCACTGTTGCCAGAACTGACAGCGCCGGTGGCTGCCGGCTCTGAGGGCATCTGGTCACCTCTACAGGACTGGGTAGAGCTGCGTAGAGGGCTCCTGTTGGTCCCCCAGGGATGGTGTCTGTCTTGTGGGCTTGCTGACGGGCATAGATCTGTCTCCCTCTTCCTCTGACCACCTAACATCCTTAGGATGGGAGCACGGAGAATCTTTCCTCATATCCTCTTAAACCCGAATGAGCTAAGAGTCCCCCGACCATGCCTTCCCAGCCCTCCCCAACTCCTGGCCCTTCCATACTGCCGCTTACCCATATTACTCTGGGACTTTAGACATCTGGCTTTAGTGAGGGAGAGAAGCAAGGTGGATATCAGGAAGTCAAGGATGGTCGTGCCACTGTCCCTAGCCACAGACTCCAGGCCTGGGTACAGCCCAGTGCCCATCCACTGCCCCAGGCATTTTTGAGGAAACTTGAAACAAGTCTTTTTATTCCAGACCCCCTTTTCTCGTCTGTAAGGCAGGAGAGCAGAGCGCCAGTCACAGCTGTAGAAACATCTGCACAGCAGTTATTTCCTCAGAGTCTGCACTCAGAGGTCACCTCAGAGAGGCTTTCTCTGGGCGTGCGTTCCAGCTTGTCCCTGGCCTCCCAGTTTCTGTCCTCTTTGTGCTGTGTGTCTGCGTGAGTGTGCATGTGTGTGCATGTATGTGAGCGTGTGTGTTTGTGTATGTATATTTCTTTGTGTTGGAGTGTGTGCTTGCATGTATGTGTGTGTGTGTATTTGTGTGAGAGTGTGTGTATGTGTAAGTATGTTTGTGTGTATGTGTGTTTATGTGAGTGTATGAGTATGTGTTTGCCTGTTTGTGTGTGTGTATGTGAATGGATGTGTGTGCGAGTGTGTGTTTCTTTGTGTTTGAGTGTATGTGCTTGCATGTATGTGAGTGTGTTTATATGTGTGTATATATGGGTTTGTGTGAGAGTGTGTATATGTGAGTGTGTTTGTGAGAGAGTGTATATATGTGTGTGTATGTGTTTCTGTGTGTTTTCATGAGAGTATGTTTATATGTATGTATATGTGAGTGTGTGTATGTAAGTTTGTGTTTGTGTGAGTGTGTGTGCTTTTGTGTATGTGTATATAGTATGTTTGTGTGTATGTGTGTGAGAGAGAGAGCAGGAGCTGGCCCCAGGCCCTCCTGCATGCCCTGTAAGCAGCCTGCCACTGAGCTCCAGCCCCAGGCCTCTTTTACTTTGTGTTATGAGCCAGGGTCTCACTAAGTTGCCTGGGCTAGCCTGGAACTCACTCTAGCTCAAGCAGACCTCATACTGCCATGCCCCTGCCTCCACCTCTGAGGCTCTGAGATCAGAGGCCTGTGCCCCTGGGCTCGTGTCTGGCACCCTCCCCTCTTTTGTTCTTCTCTGCGTTTGCCACACCTGTGCTGCCACCTCCTCCCGACACGGAAGTTCCACGAAGGCCAGGACTGTATCCGCTTTGTCCCTGCGGAGCCCACTCCGAACAGTGCCAGCATGCAGTAGGCATGCAGGTATCTGCAAAATCAATAACTAGGGGACCAACAAGATGGCTCAGCAGGCGAAGGCACATGCCAACAAGCTCCACACCCCGAGTTTTGTCCCTGACACCCGCTGTGTAAGATGAGAAGTGACTCCTGCTAGCTGTCCTCCAGCCTCCGTGTACACACCGTGGTGCATGCACAGGCAGACACAATGGATAAATACATGTCAAAGGATGGATTGCATCATTGGAGGGAGGGGCTGGAGAACTCCCTGGGAACACTTGCTGCTCTTACAGAGGACTGGGGTTCGATTCCCAGACCCTACGTGGTAGCTCACAACCACCTGGGACGCCATTCTGGGGATCCGATGCCCTCTTGTCTCTGAGGGCAACCCCATACCCATCTGTGTAAATAAAAAGAAAAGGCAGCCGGGCGGTGGTGGCACACGCCTATAATCCCAGCACTTGGGAGGCAGAGGCAGGCAGATTTCTGAGTTTGAGGCCAGCCTGGTCTACAGAGCAAGTTCCAGGACAACCAGGGCTACACAGAGAAACACTGTCTCAAAGAAAAAAGAAAAGAAAAAAGAAAAGGCAATCTTTAGGGCGCTTGGAGACATGTCTCAGTGGTTCAGAGCACTTGTTCTTACAGAAGACCTGGGTTCGATTCTTAGCACCTGCATGGTGACTTACAACCATCTGAAACTCCTGTTCCAGGGCATCCAATGCCCTCTTCTGGGATTTGTGGACACCAGACACACACATGTGTGGTATGCATACATACATGAAGGCAAAACACTCATAAAATTAATATTTTTTTAAACAAAAAAAGAAATCTTGTGGTTGGGGATTTAGCTCAGTGGTAGACTGATTGATTGCCTAGCAAGTGTAAGACCCTGGGTTTGGTCCTCAGAGCCAGGGGGTGCAGGGAAAAGAAATCTTTGGTCTGGGTATGGTGGTACACACCATTAATCCCAGCACTTGGTCGGCAAAGGCAGGCAGATGTCTGTGAGTCCGAGGCCAGCCTGCTCTACCTAGAGACTTCCAGGACAGCCAAGAATAATCCTTAAAGAGAAGGAACAGTTGGGAGAAATGAGTGTATATGTGAGTGACGGATGGATGGGTGGATGGGAGCGGCCAGCCGTGTGGAGCCTGAGTAAGGGCCAGGTCTGCCGCAGTCCCTCATGGGCCTGCTCAGCCTCGACTGCTCCCCGGGAGTCTTCATGTGATGTTCCTCTTCCTGCCTTCCCAGCTGGGCACAGGATTGCCCTGGGGCACAGAGCGAGCACTTGTAGGGTGGAATCAGAAGCCACTGTTGGGAGTGCAAAGGGAGACTCAGCCAAGGCACAGGTCACACCTCTGTCCCCAGGGCATTCTGGGAAAGCACCAGAAGCCTTGTTTTGGGAAGTGAGCTCAACCCCCCCCCCTGTCCTAGGCCCCACAGCAGACCCTGTGTTTGGACCCAATCCCTCTGCGAAGCCTCCAGGACTCAGGGCCCCTCCCTTTCTCCCTGCAGTTAGTTCCTGAGACCAGGAAACCTGTGTTATTATGCCTTTAAGAAATTAACATTTGAGCGGGAGGTGGTGATCCATGCCTGTAATCCCAGCACTTGGGAGGCAGAGGCAGGTGGGTTTCTCAGTTCGAGGCCAGCCTGGTCTACAGAGTGAGTTCCAGAACAGCCAGGGCTATACAGAGAAACCCTGTCTCGAAAAACAAAAACAAAAAAAAAAAACCCAAACAAACAAAGAAATGAATATTTGATTTTGGAAGCTACAGACATGCGTATTCATCCAGTTTCTTCCCTCCCAGCTCCCCTGAGGAGGTTCATCGTCTTTCCCAAGGCGCAGCGGTCAAGCCTTGGACACTCGATTTCTGTAATGGAGCTCCCTGCTCCCTGCTGCATACACACTCGTACAGGCTTTTGCATACATGTCCCTTCTCCAGGTGCCCCTGTTCTGGAATCCTGTCAGGATATCAGGTGACATTTGGTTGGCACTCTCCTTGGCCTCCTCTGGCTCTGATGGTCTCTCAGACCTGTCCTGTTTTCCACAGCCTTGGCGGTTTGGGTCCTACTCAGGTGTTTGGGGGAATGTCCCTCAGCTTGTCTGTGATATCTTCCTGGTGAATGCCCCTCTCTGCCCACCTTCACAGCCCACGCCCTGGCCCTGGCTGCCCTGCTGTGATCCCAGTGTAAGATCTGAGGGATTGAGAGGTGCTCCTTTTTCTCTGTCTGTGACCCACTTCTGCCATTTCTCTCTCTCCCCTTCTCTGCACCGGTGTAGGCCAGGCCACATGCTTGCCTGGATGAAGGAGAAGCCTCAACCTGTTCCCTCCTGCTCTTCTTCCTCCTCAGAGTCCCCCTGTATCTCTGAACCCTACATGTAGACTGGTCACCCAATCCTGTTAAAACCCTCTTTGCTGCCTGTTACCCTAGGGAGAGGATCAGTCTTCCCCACAGACAGACAGGAAGTCCTGTAACACGGCTTCTGCTTTCTCCCTCCTCCGCACCTTGGCCTCATGGGTCATGCCTTTCTCGCTTCCTGCCCTGGAACCCTGAATTTCCCACGAATGTGGGGATTCTACATTGCTTTCTCCTGTCCCTGCAGAACCCTGGATAGGGGCTGGATTATCGTGGTAGCTCGGTAAATACCTATCATTTAACACAACGAGTCACAGACAAGGGTGAGCTTTAGCAGTTACAGCAAGGGTAAGGCTGCAGAGGTGACAGGTGCCTCTTGTCACAGGAGACATACTCTATCCCGGAAGACAAAGTGCCTTATAGAGGAGGCACTTTGTGTGATCTGAGGAGAGGGAGTGTTGACTAGGCGGGAAGGGAAGAGTCCTGTGCTGTCAGAAAGTAGTGTGTGCAAAGGCCCCGTGGTTTAAGGGAATGTGAAAGGCAAAGCCAAACCAAAACCAGTCACTAGAACACAGGGTCACCAGGGTGGGGACAGCTTGTGAAATGAGGCGGAGCAGGGCAACAGGGTCAGAGCCTGAGATTCCCGTAGACTGTAGGCCAGAGTGGAGAGTTTCCCCTTTATTCTCTGAAGAGTGGGAGGCCACTGAAGAGGGTTTGAAGGAAGATGTAGCTCAGTTGTAGAGGGCTTGCTGGGCTTGCCTAAAGGCCTGGGTCCCATCCCCAGCGTGGTATAAACCAGATGTGATGGTGCACATCTGTAATGCCAGCACATGGGAGGTGAAGGCTGGAGGATTAGGAGTTCAAGGCCAGCCCGGGGGACATAAGACCCTGCTCAAAAAGGTAAACAGAACAAAATGCCAAACAAATAGAGTGGGAATTGTGGATTTTTTTTCCCCATTGTGTGGCCTTGGACACCCTGGGACTGAAACTTTGGCTTCTATGTTACCCATCTGTTGAGTGTTTTGTAGGGTCACTCACTCTGAGGGGGACATGAAACAGAGATGCTCGCTCCTGGGGGCTCCCCAAGAGGCTGCCAGAGAAATTCCTCTTTCTCTCTGGCCTCTCCTCTGGGCCCGGGCTGCTAAGGCTCCTTAACAAACCCCTCTTCTAGACTAACCCAGCCTTCTCTCACCTCAGGGACCTGGGCTTGACCTCTGCCCTAGGACATAAGGCCTTGCTCTCTGGTTGCCCTGCCTCATCTAATCTGTCCCCACCCACTCTGTCCCCACCCACTCTGTTTTCTAGTCAGTGATGTACTGATATCCCCACAGCCTGCCCTTCCCAGTCCCACCTGGACCAGTGGGCCACAAGAGCAGCCTCTTGGCCTGGCTGCATCATTGGGCGGGATCAAGAGCTGTTCATTCTCACAGTATAGGAGCTAGCCACTGTCAGCTCACCTCACTTCCTTGAGAACAGTATGGTGCCTTCCTTGTTCTGGGTGAGTTATGCCCCCCTCTCCCTAAGCGCCTGCGTCCATATCCCATAGCTGTGACCGTGCTTGTCACCAACGATCATGTAAGGCACAGATAGTCAGTCTTCAGCCTTTGCAGCTGAGGAGCGAGCCCAGGGAGGCACCCTTCTGCTGGGCGGCTTGGAGGAGAAAGACACAGAGAGAGTCCTCCGAAGCTACCAACTGTTTCTTTGCCTGTTCATTTTTGAAGCAGGGTTTCACATAGCCCAGGCTGGCCTCAAGCTTGTTATAATATAGCCAAGGATAGCTATTCCAGATCGTCCTACCTCTGTTTTTCAAGTTGTGGATTATTGATGTGTGCCGGCCTTACCTGACCTTATCTCTGGGCCCTTCTATCTGACTCACTTGGGTAGCTCTTTAGTTCAACCCCTGACAACTGGGTCCCAGAATGAACACAACCTTCTTGATATTCCATTGGCCCTGGACCAACTGGAGCCTGTTTTCCTTGTCACATGTCCTAGGGCTTTGGGATGGGGGACGTGGGAGGAAGGGACCTGGCACAGTCCTAGTCTGTGCCCTCAATTGCTGTATGTATTTGCTAGGCGAGAGGATAGGACTTAACCAGTTACTCACCTTGGAAGCATCATTTGGCATTTCCATGGCAACTGCGCAGTCGTGGTGGATGCTTTGGCTTCAGTTTGCAAAGGACCATCAAATGTTTCTTGCTTGGGGGGGGGTGGTCTGTGACATAGAGACAGGTCTCTGTCAGGAGACAAACTGTGGGGAGAGTTGGGAGGGGTCACTGAGCCTCCACATTGTTGGCGTGGAGCATGCCCCGAGGTGTGGCGTGGGCAGTGCTCGCCCAAGTGCACCACTTCCCCTTCCCCTGTGCACCTCACGGAAAGCTGCCGAGGTACACGAAAGACTTCTCTTCAAGCCTCGGTTTCCTCCTGTGTGTGCAGGGGCGTGACAGAATATACCATTACTCAGGAGGCAGGCACACCTGTGAGAGTTTCTAGTCTGGGTTCATTGAGAGGGGATACCCCACCCCGAGTGCGGGTTCCCTGGTCCCAACCTGAATGACAAGGAGACAGTGATCTAAGCACCAGCATCTGCCTCTCTCTGCTTCCTGACTGTGGGTGCCACACGACTGGTCACCCACGCTCCTGCCGCCTCGACTTCCCTGCCACGTTGGACCACGCCCTCAGACTGGGAGCCGGAATAAATCTCTCCCCCTTACATTTGTTCTGCCAAGTATTTGGTCACAATGGTGTGAAGGGTAATTAAGACAGGGACCTAACCCTGACCTCACATATTGTCCCAGTTCCTGTCCCAGGAGCCACAGTCAGGGGTCTCCAGAGAGAGGAGGAAGGCGGCCAGAGACACGGGTATCATTAGGACCTCCTAATCGGTGTGGTTTTAAAAGAATACTGTGGCTCCCCAGTCTCAGCTTCTCTTCTTTAAAATGAAATTCCAAAAAAATGGAGTCAGACAGTAGCTGGCACCGCAAGCCCATGCCTGTCCCAACATGCAGTCCGTCTCCTGTCCTTAGGAAGGTTGTCCAGGGAAAGTGTTTCCTGGGGTCAGGTCTGGCTCCCAGCAGATTCTGGGTCTATCTCAGAGACTCTCCTCCCAGTGGGGAAACCCCTTTTATGTGTTGTACAGATTCTTCAGGAGTCCATAGAGTGTGTACCACCACCATCTAGTGTCTTTGTCCTTGTCCTGGGTCTCCTAGGTGACATCTAAACAGCCTATTACTAATTTGGGTCCCTGGCCTGTCCCTGGGCAAGTGACTGTCTCCTGGGTCCTCATTTTCCTCCTTTGTGAAAGGGTCCAATAACTCCTGTGGCAACTCCTGTGGCCTTGGGTGACTGTGAGGGTTACGGGGATGTATTATGAAGTGCTTGGATGGAGTGACCCCTCCTCCGCTTTCCAAACCAAGAGGCCAGCAGTGCCAGGCCTCAGGCAGCCGGCAAGGATGGTCTGACAGCTAAGCCCTGGGCTTCAGGAAGCTCCCATTGCCCAGACGGCTTAGAATAGTGGTTCTCAACCTTCCTAATGCTGTGGCCATTTAATACAGTTCCTCATGTTGTGGTGACCCCACCCATAAAATTATTTCCATTGCCAATTCATAACTGTAACTTTGCCACTGTTATGAATTGTAATGTAAATACCTGTGTCTTCTGACGTTCTTAGGTGACCTCTTGTGAAAGGGTCATTCAAGCCCTGCCTCAGGGTAGCGACCCACAAGTTGAGAACCTCTGGCTTAGAGGAAGCAGGGCGCCTGTGAGGCTTCTCAGAATGAAGACAGATATGGAGAAGGGAACCCCAGAAACAAAGGATCTCTATAGCATCATGATGTGTTGGGACTGTGTGATCTCCAGATAAGTGACTTGCCTTCTCTGAGACACGTTTCCTTTCTACAGAACTGGGGCGGTGGTATAGCTCTGGAAGTTGCCGTCTCTAGTTGGTGAACTGATAGCAGGAAAGTGCTTGGCACGGTCCAGCTATGAGTTTTTATTTGGACTAAGGATGTGTTCTCAGTGTCTCGGTGACTTCTTGACCGTACTCGCCCTTCTGAGAAGCAGTAAAACATTTTGTTTCTCTTATCTCCCTGGCTCCTTCCTTGAGCAAGGCACTGTTTGGAGTTCTCTTGCCATATGACGTCATTTCAGGGTCACCACTAGCAGGGTCATCAGGCTAGCTCTGATGTCACCCCCCACACCCACTTGATAAACGTGGAGGCAGAACCTTCCAGCCTTTGGCCCGGCAGAGCTCAGCTCTCACCCTTCGTCCTTATCTGAGGTGATCATGGACCTGCCTGGTCAGGACATCTTGCAGGTGCCAGTGGGATACAGCGGGCGCCCATAGGCAGAGTGTCTGACTGGGCGAGGCCCAACACGAAAATGAGGCCAACCTGGAGGTGAGCAGTGGATGCGTGGGAAGACTGTGGCAGGCGCCACGGGAGTGCATGTGTTTATACAGCCTGTCCTGGACAGGCGGGGAGCCCTGGACCATCTAGGGTAAACATCCGGACACTTGTCAGCCCAGTGGGGGACAGAGGCAAACCAGGGACCAGCTGCCAGTGCCTTTCTGTCCCTCTCTTGACGCTGGGGTGTCCTGGCGGATGGGTGAGGAGGTACCACCGAGCTGACATTTATTGTACACTTAGCATGTGCCCGGCCATTTGCAGTGTCTTAGTACATTGTGTGGTCTGTCTTATTATTTTACTTAGCTAATGTAGAAACCAAATCATGAGTTGTGTTGACCTGATTCCACTGAAAACCACAAAGTCTGGTTTTCCAGGAGTCTATTTTTTGTTGTTGTAGTTGCTATAACAAAATAAATGAGACTAGGTTGTTTATAAAGAGTAGAGGGATATTTGTCCTGGAGGCTGGAACCCTCAAGGACACAGTGTTTGTACCCGTGAGGACATTCCTGCCATTTCATATATTATCCAGGGCATCGAATCCCCTAGGGTGAGAGGACAGAGTCTCAGGTTTCACTGTGTAGACCAGGCTGGCTTTGAACTCACAGAGATCCACATGCCTCTGCCTTCCAAGTGCTGGGATTCAAGGTGTGTGCCACCACACTCGGCCCTCTCTTCCTCCTCTAACAAGGCCACTAATGCCATCACAACATCCTAACTACACTCATGACCACATCAGGTCCCCGTGGCCTCCCTACACTACAATCTTACGCTAATGTGAGTCTGGGGAATACGTTTCAAACACACAAACTCTGGGGACACATTTAAACCATAGCAGAGGATGAATATATAAAGTATAGCTCAGACAGTATCCCCAAGCCTACCTCAGTAGGGCTACTACTTCCCAGGCAAACTGAATTCCTTCTAAACCTTATGCAGCTCCATCAGCCCCCACCTCAGAGATCTCTCCCATCTGCCTATTCTGATTCTTGCTATAGACTCTCACTCTCTTTCCAAGGTCCACTGTTTCCTCCCAAAACAGTGAAATTGGTTTTGATCATTTACTTAAGTATCGGGGCTGAAGCACAGAGCTTTGTGTAGGGTGGGCAATTAGGTGTTCTGCCCCAGAACTTCATCCCGAGCCTTCTTTGTCACAGGGTGAGGGACAGGCCCAGCTGGGGTGACTGTCAGGCGCAGACCAGTCTGGTCTACACAGAGTGATCTGACAGGAGTGACTGTCAGATACAGCTCGCCTCTCTGAAGTTTCCTGTCACCTCCTTCTTCCCACCAGGAAAAAGATGTCGCTGACTCCGGCCGCCTATGCGTGTGGACTGGGCGTCAGACAGGCTTGGTCATTTGAAATCCTCAAAAATGGGGGTTTAGCTGTAATTCTAACCCCTGGGTCTGAAGTGGGGTGGTGGTGAGTTTGTGAGTTTGAGGCTGTGTTGGGTTACAGTGTAAGACCCTGTCTCAAAAAAAAAAAAAGGAGTGGGTGGAGTTTGAATTTCATCCATGCCACCCCGTGAGGTGGGCAGAAATTGGGGCCCAGGAAGAGGAAAGTCTGTCCCCAGAGACTCATGGGACAGTCGAGGTAAAGATGGGGTTTAGCCGGGCGGTGGTAGCGCACATCTGTAATCCCAGCACTCTGGGAGGCAGAGGCAGGCGTTCGAGGCCAGCCTGGTCTACAGAGAGAGTTCCAGGACAGCCAGAGCTGTACAGAGAAACCCTGTCTCGGAAAAAAAATGGGGTTTAGATAAAGGAACATAAGGCCAGGTCTCTCTGTGTTGGTGGCTTGGGACAGGATCAGGGAAGGACAGAGAGATGAAGCCCACAGATTTCCCCAGATGCCACAGAGCACTCAGGAACTCAGATACAGCTCTCTGCATGTGCCACAGCACAGGTCCTGCAGTAACTCAGGTCTTCTGCTCCCCACTTCCCAGCCCTGAGTCTTACCCTGTTCCCCCACATTTCCCCTGGCCACTGTCACCTTTCAGTCCCACAGAGAGACCACCAGGGTAGTGGCAGAGCTGGGGCTCACATTTGATCTAGCAGTGTGCATGGATGGGACATGGACCTGGATGCCACTGGAACATGTCCTCTGGTGCCTTCAAGGAAATACCTCAAGCTGAGAGAGGTGACACTGGTACCAGTTTGGCTGGAGTCTGTCTCTGAGGCAGAAGATGGGTAATTGTACCACATGCTTGAATAGTCCTGTTCTAGCCGGAGACTTGGAAATATCGCCAAGATGATTGCCTTGGTCCAGGCTAACCACAACTCCAGAAGGGGACACAGAGTCACAGGGGGGCAAAGGGAAGTCAGAGGAGAGAGGAAGTCTATTGAGGGTGAGGGTAATTGTGTGGCATGGGTCCTCCTCCCCAGGTAAGGAACAGAAGTTTGAGGTGCTGTAACAGGGCTGAAGGAGTCAGTGCAGGCCCATGATGGGGAGGCCAAGACTGCCTGATACCCTGAGACCTGGCATGTCACTAGCTGAGTGTCACTGTAGGCTGGGGCTGGCCTGGTGACAAGCCTGAGGTTACAGCCCTTGCCCTCTGTGCATTTCAGGAGACCCTCACATCTGTCTCCTTCCAAGGCCTGTACCTGTGTGTGTCCACACGTGTGTGTGTGTGTGTGTGTGAGTGTGTGTGTGTAGCAAGGTCCTTGAGATCCATCAAAAAGTACAGACCTCAGTGAAACTATGGACTGGCAGAGATGTCATCCAGCCTCTGAAATAGAACATTCCAGAATGTTCAGTGAGATGCACTCCTGTGGCCCTGGGGACCCGTGGCTTGCCACTCCCTCTGCTGGGGAATTTTCTGTCCCGAGTGTCTGTGGCTTTAGTACATTGAACATGAGTCACCTAGTCACAGACCACGGGGTGTTCACATCTGCCTCTGGCCAGTCCCTAACTGTTGGCTCTGAGTTGTGTCTACTTGATATTCTGGGGTCCATCCAGCCTCTGCTGTCATTATTAATGCTCTGACATATCCCAGTCAGCTCCTGGTGGCTATGGTAGCTTCCAAGGGGATGTGTATTGATGGGTATATTTTAGGGAGAGGAACTGGGGCAGCCTCCGGATCTGCTGATGGTGACCAGCAGCCAGAAATGATGTCTGGTCCCTGCCGGCATCAGGTCACTGATTGAGTTGTATCAGGTGTTGGAGGGATTTGCCTAAGCCTTTGAGAGGAGGGCCTTTCCTACCTCAGAGAGCATTTAATCATGACCCCTCCTCCCATCCTCCCGGTTCTCTTATCCCCCAGGTCTGCCATTTCTCTCCTGAAGCTGTCTTGTGGGCATGTGGGAATGCAGGGGAGATAGACTTTAGATGCCTGGTGGCCTAGAAGTCAGAATGCAGCGCTCCCTGGAGTGTTCTGGAAGTTGTTAGATTGAGGGGGGCCAGCTGGCTGGTCATCTTTAGCCTAGGAGAATACCAGGGATTGGGAGATGAGGAGACTTTTGTGTCTGGAACTGACCCAGAGGGAACTGCAGAGGTTAGGACTAGGCCAGCGACTGAAGCCCAAAGGAGAGTCCCTTGCTTGTAGCAAAAGCTGCCTTGTTAGGGAACTGTGTGCTGTCATTTGCTGTGAAGTGAGACTGTGGAATGAGTGACCTTAGATGTAGAATTAGCACGTATAATGTTAACTCTCAGCACGGGGCCTAGATAGTAATTGGGGGGCGGCAGGTGGCACAGGCCAGGTATCACCAACCAGACAGCCCTGATGACATCGGAATCACAGCATCACAGGAAAGTCAGGCCAGCTTTGTCAGGATATCCTCCTAAAGGGGAGATGGGAGGCAGATGAGAAGTGGGGGGGCACCCTAGTGACCCCCCGATTGATTTTTCCAGCTAGGCTGGGTTCAGGAGGGACGAGGGGACAAGCTCTGCTCTATCCTGCCCATCAGACTGATTGCTCCTTTGGAAGAGCAGAAAGTTTCTTCCTAATTGTCCATTATGCAATTGCAAATTGGCTCTGGAACTGGGCTGAGCAGAGCCAAGCCCTAGAGGGGAGGGGAACCCCAGGCTGAGAGACTACAGAGCCAGCATTTCGGGGACCCAAGAGGGGGTTTGGGAATGTCGTCTGTGTGAGCATCCCAGGCAGAGACGCCCTTTCCAGAACACTCCATTTGGCAGCGCCCTGTAGTACCTGACTGTTGAAGAGACCTGGGATCTCCAACTCACACCAGCTGGGTGACCTTGGGCTGGGTTTCTACCCTCTCTGTGCCTCTAAGAGGGTTTGCCGGGGTGTCTGCATCAGAACCCACTTGGCTCAGAACCGAGTCACCCCTTAGGCAGTAGCTTTTCTTGCTGTCCCAGATGCCTTTGCTGTTTACCAGCAACAACAGCAGTCTCTGTAGTCCTCAGGTTGAACCCGGGAGGACATTCCAGCTGTCTGCGCTGTGTCTCTGTGGCCGGGACATTCCTGTGTGCAGAACACCCAGCATCACAGCAGGTGTCCTGGGAGTGCCTCTCTCTCTTGGGAGGCAGCACTTGATGATTCTGATGTGGATGTGTCTCTTCCTGGGCCCTCACATTCATTTCTGCCAAGCTTGATACTCAGAGTAGTGAGCCTACTTGTCTAGCGCCACACAGCAGTCAACCACAGGGACTCACAGCACGGTGCATAAGCTCTTCCTCCTCCAAGACTGAGGAAGCATTTGGTTCTCAAGGAAGCTAAGCCCTTCTTTGAGCCTAGTACTCCCCCAAACTCCTGTACTTGGGAACCACTCTGAGCCAATCCAGCTCTCTCTCGCCTGCAGTTAGGAGGAACCAGCCCCTCCAACATGGTGATCATGTGCGATGGTGGTGGTGGGTGGAGCTTGGGGACCTGGTGGGATGTGGAGCCTGGGTGGGCTTCCTGAAGCAGACATTCCTGGTCACCAAGGCAACGGCAGCTCAGGAGCATGTTGGGCTGAGGATCCACTCTGATTGGCTGGGGCTGACAGTGTGGCTGGAGCCTTGGTGTCCCAAGAGGCTTAGGCAATGTGTGAAGCGGAGGACCAGGCCTTCATACTGACAGGGAGCTCTGCGTCCTGGTTGGGATGGAATGGATAAAGAGGCAGATGGAGACATGGGCATTGGGAGCCACACAGACTTAGCTCTGAGTCGTTCTTGCCACGCAGCCAGAGCAGGTCTCTACCCTTACAGGTTGGCAAAGTTGTGGGTCACTGACAACACTTATTTTGAGGTGTATGGGGATCAGATAAACAGCATCAGTACCTGTCACGTTGCCTGTTCACTCTAGTCTGTTATCACCAGAAGCTTCGACTGTGGGATTCTTATCTCTGGCTAATAAAGGTGCTCAGAGTTTGTGGATGTAGCTCCTTTAGTAGAGTGCTGGCCTGTATGGCCAAAACCCATCTTCCATCCCCAGCACCACATAAAACAGGCCTGGCGACACCCAAGCTGGTGATCGCAGCACTCTGGAGGTGGAGGAATAAGGACCAGAAGTTCACGGTCATCCTGGGCTACCCCATGTCAAAAAAGAGAAAGGAAAGTCCAGGCTGGTGGCTTAGCACTTGGGAGGCTAAGGTAAGAGGAGTGACATGGGTTTGAAGCCGGCCTGGGCTACAGTGATCCGCTCCTATCTCCAAACAAACGAATAAACATAAACAGTGGAGCTCCCACAGGGTGGTCGACTGAGTCAAAACATTGGCAAAGCTGGTGACCTCCCAGAACTGCTCACGAGGTAGGAGAAAAGTGACTCCCTGCTCCTGCAAGGCGTCCTCTGATCTCCCTCTCTCTCCCTCCCTTTCTCCCTCCCTCCCTTCCCCCCACCTCTCTCTCACACACACACTCCATATACTAAATAAGTGTAAAATTCAAAACAGTATATAGTATATAGCTAAATTAACAACTAAAAAAACCAACAGGCAGGCCCAGGAAGGTCGCGTCCCTTGGCCGTCATGGAGATGCAGGTCGTCAGCAGCCCATGTACATAACATACGTGCCTGCTATGCTGTCTTGTTTTCTGGTGTCCCACAAGTTATGTGCCTGTCTCACACATGTATGGTACGTGTCTATGAGAAAACGTGAAGTTCGATAGGGTGTCTTCTCGCCACAGAAGCCCGTGGTGTGGCTGGGCATGCAGCCAGGACAAATGTGCTTATTAATGGAGCTGTGGATGTCCTCCGTGTGGGACCGGAGGGAGCTGCTGATGGGATATCTCAGCAGTGGCCCAGAGAGTGCCGGAGCTCGACTCTCAGAACGCCCAGGGCTGCAGGGTATCATTGGAAGGAGCTTGTTTTGAGCCTAGATCCCATCTTCCAAGTGGGGCCCAGTGGCCTGTCTCCTGTTTCCACGTAACTGTCTTCTTGTCGTGTGAGGATTCTGGAACGCGCTTGGTATGTAGGGATGGAGGGAAGAGGCTGCCGGGCTTGGAAGAGTCCAAGCTAAGCTTTTTCTCCTCAACTGGGTATGGGGGTGCTGAGGTACCCAGATCCTGACCCTTTGAGACTCCTTACTCTGGTAGCAAGCAGATGGGTCTCAGAGTCATCACTAGCAGCGCCATGGTGTCTCATGGACGACTGTGCAAAGGACGGATGACAAGAGGACAGGCAGAGGCTGACGGTACCTGAGCCAGCGTGGGCCCAGGCTGATTCTGTCCAACTGTGTGTGGTACCCCTACCCATCCTCCCCACCAGCAGCAGCTCTGTCCCTTTGGAATCTCACCCATGTTAGCAGTTAGGCTGCCAACCACAGTCTTGGACCCCATCCCACTGTCACAGAGCAGGGCACATGGACCATGCCTGGCCAACCTGAGTTCTCCCCTGGACTTTATCGGTCAGCCTGGGCAGGAAGAAGAGTCTTATGCTGGCACAAGAGAGCTTGACTGGCCCCCCTACTGGGAAGGGTTCTGATCTCAGGAGGTGGGTGTGGATGAGGGCAGCACCCTAGGGGGTGGCAGGCTATAGCCTGCCACACTGTGTCAGTACAGGGGAAGCATTTCCCAACAGCATTGCCTGAAGGAGGTCTGGATCAAGTCCTACCTGATGCCTGGTCATCCATCCCATCTGGGTGACACTATAGAGAAGTTTATTGCCTTGCAAAAAGCCATCTAGAGTTGAGGTTATGTCATTTTCAAACGCGAGGGTCCCAAATATGGAGGCTCCCCGAGGTCCTGTGTGGGAAGGGCTCTTGGCGTACAGAGCCACGTCAGACAGCTGGTGGCAGGGTCATGATAGCGAGTCTGCCGAAGATGATGTCTGGGCGGCGGAGTGTGAGCACGGTGTGAGCCCACGAGCGCTCATTCACTCGCCTGTCCATTCAGGCAGTACCAGGCTGCATTCCAAACAGTTTACAAAGAACCGATTATCCTCCCAACAAGCCAGGACAGTGGACACTGTGATTTTGACACTTTACAAGTATGAGAATAGGCCCCAAATGCTTAAGCTGCTCACTCGGGGCCACACAGCTAAACCTGAACTCCACACAGCCTGGCTCCCCCCACACCCCCTGAGCTTCTGTTCTTTAATCGAGAGTGGGATGTGATAGACCAGCGTTCTGTCCATGTCCCCTAGCCCAAGGGGCAAGAGGTGCCGTGCCTCTGGCCGTGGTGTGGTCCTGGAGCTCTGGAGCCCCAGTCTAGCCTGTCTGATAGGAAACCAAGATTCTGGATTCTCTCAGATGGAGAACAGGACAGTGGGGTGCTGTCCTAGTCGCTCCCTAGCCCAGGCAGACGAGGAGCTGGTGCCAGGCTCCTGCCAGGCACCCTGCCATCCTGCAGGCTCTGATGTGATAATCTCCTGTGGTGAGTGATGGGCTTTGGCTAGGCCCTGCTGAGCCCTCGGCAGGAGGCTGGTGACTTTAAGAAGCCCTGGCTGGTAGCCCAGTTCTGGGAAGTTTTCGGAGGCTCCAGCCAGGGAAGTCCTGAGCAGGCGTGAGGGGGAGTGTGCTGTGTGAGCACACAGGAAAACACAGGAGCCCTGGGGACCTTGTGCAGCGACCAGGCCTCGGCCTGCCCTCCGTGCCCAGGCACTCCCCGCGTGCTTTCCCCCTCTCATTCAAAGGCTAAAACCCCTGCTTACAAGGGAGAGGTGGAGACTCAGCCAGAGGAGAGACTTCTGGGAGGCCGCACAGCCCATCTGCCAGGCTCCATGTTCAGGGCTCTGTAGGGCCTCATGGACCTCGCGTGGTTGGCCTGTCTCTGACCTGGACGGTTTCTGGAAGACATGCCAGAAAAGGGTAGGGGACTTCCTCAGTTTCCTCAGCCCAAACTCAAACACCTTTTCTCTTGTTATCGACAATTCCAGAGAAGGGATTTTTTTTTTCCAGGTAGCAATAACAGAGGCTTTTTGCATTTGTGGAGGACACAGAAGCCCAGGAATCCATACTTAAGTGGCCTGTGAGGTAGAGGCTGGGGGTGAGACTTCCATTGTCCCCTCCAAACCTCCGGCTGGAACTAGGATATCAGACTAGCCACTAATAGTTTTGGAGCTTCAGTAATAGTCACTGCTCGGCTCTGGAGCAGATAGACTCTGTAGACCCAGCTTGGTGCTAGTGCAATGGCTGCATGCATGTGGTGCACACATCTGTACATACTGGCGACATAGCCATACATGTAAAACACATACATCATTTTTAAAAAAGAAAGGAAGGAGCTGGGCAGTGGTGGTGCACGCCTTTAATCCCAGCACTTGGGAGGCAGAGGCAGGCGGATTGCTGAGTTCCAGGCCAGCCTGGTCTGCAGAGTGAGTTCCAGGACAGCCAGGGCTACACAGAGAAACCCTGTCTCAAAAAAACCAAACCAAACCAAAACAAAACAAAGCGAAACAAAACAAAAAGGAAGGAAGAAAACAGAGCTTGCAAGAGAGATGCTGGAGGCGGACGCCACCTCTAGCCGACTGAGTCTCTCCTCTGCCTGGCCGCCTCCACGCTAGAGGCTTGGTGTCTCTTCCCATTTCCTGTCTAGAGCCCAGTGCTCAGAGCAGCTGTCTGCGTGGGCACATGTGGCCCACTCTCTTGCTCTTGAGTCCAGGATTCCCACTTCCTGCCTTTGGTTATTTGCTGAGGTGTGAAGAGTCCATAACCTCAAACCTAATGGCGGTCGGTAGCCAGGAAGGCCTCTGCAGTTCACAGTAAGCTCTCCCCAGGGTCCCCGTGTGGCTGGAGCCCTTGGACTACGCCAGTGATGTTTAAACTTTGCTTTCCCGAAGCCCTCAAAGGCAGAAACGGTGTGTGTAGCTTACCCTCGGGGTCCTTTCTCCCTCAGAACCCCTATGAGGGAAGAGCTGCTGCCCTCCTGTGTAGAGGGAGAGACTGAGGTCCTGAGAGTGGCAGGGCTTGATTGGTGTCCTGGCTCCTAAGCAGCTAAGCCAGAAGTGCTCTGGCTTTGACATCCACCTTCTTGCCCTATCAATTTCTGGGTGATCCAACGGCCACCGAGGGTACTGACCTGACGTGGGAACGCTAAAGCCGGCGGCCATCAGCAGCAGCCCTGACTGGGACGGGGTTGAGGGAGGCGCACACTCCACTCAGCAGGAAGAGTAGAATCTAGGTTCAAGGAACAGAGGCCACCTAGCTGGCCTGCCATCTTGCACTCAAAGCCTGCTTGGCTTTGAGCCCTTAGGCCTGGCAGCTGAGACGCGGGCATTGTGGGGAGCACAGGCTGCTTGGCAGAGGATCTGTTCCTGGCTGTATCTCTGTCTTGGCTCCCCCAGGGATGGACTTTCTCCCAGAGCCTCAGTTTCCCTAATGTCACATGCTGTAGGGCTAGAAGGCGGGGTCTCCTCACTGTACTGCCCCGCCCCTTTAAACTGTCTTTCTCTGGCCTCGGGAGCCTTGCCTTTTCAGAAGGCCTGAAATATGCTTCTGCTGACTGACTGACTCATCCTGGACTTTCTGGTCTCAAACAACGTGTGGCCATCTTCTCTCTATACCTGCCGGACCCCTCTCTGCTGTCTCTTCTTTCATGAGGCCACCAGCAAGCGGTTAGTTCAGGAACTCAGACTGGAGTCATGGTGCCTGAGTTTAGATCCCAAACCCCACCCCTGAGGGTTGGGCAATCCAGCCTCTGTGCCTCGGTTCCCTCAGCCCCCAAAGAGAATCAGTGATGGTGGTGCATATCGCTGTTCTTGTGAGGATTAAATAGAGGCATTTAAAGCACTTGGCATGTAGCGTTTCTCTGGTACACAGCAAGCACTGAATACATGTTTGATGTGTTTATTAGAGCCACGTTGTTTTTCTCTCCCACACCACAATTCCCGCTGCTGAGAGGGAGGACCCTGTCTTGTTCAGTGATTTATTTTCAGTAGGGGAATCATTTGCTGGATTGACACAGGTGCAGAATGACTGTGAATGAATGAATGTGAATGGATGAATGAATGAATAAACAGGTGAATACCAGCATCTTGTTCTTCGAAGAGGTTCTGAGGAGGGTTGGGTGGAGTTGGCAAGGCAGACCTCTCTGACTGTAAGGAGCCCCGAGCCCTGCCAACTGTCTATTCCCAGCAGCCTCTATGGCGAGCCCATTTCTCCCTGTCCCGATTTGGGGTACCATACCCCTCCAGGCAGAGGAACCTCTCTAAGGATGGATGCAGCTTCTTCCTGTGGGCGTGGTGTGACCACGGCAGTGTCTGGCGCTGTACAGCGCTGCTCCCAGATCCTGTTCCGACCACGGGCCATGGGGGCCAGCGTGAGTTTTTCCCCCGAGCTCAGCAGCTCTTCCTCCCAGGCCCACAGCATCGAATCCCGCCTGGTTTTTTTTTTTCCACCACCCACTCATTTTCCACGCCCTCCCAAATAGAAACGTCCCCACTGGCCCTCACACGACTCCTGGGCCTCCCTGTTCTAGCTTGGGGTGGGCTGCTGACATAACACTACTCCTGCAAGCCTTTCTGAGCCCCCGGTGTGCCCTAGAAATGTGAGTGGCTGTGCCCAGTCAGTCTTAAGAGGGAGGGGAAGGTTTAATGTTACCCCTAAACAGACGTCATTGAGGCCAGAGGGACAAGTCTGCGGGATACCCCACAGTGGTGAGGGCCAGATTGCCTTTACCCTCTAGTCTAATAGGGCAGCTCATGACTGCCTGTAACTCCAGGGGATCCGATGCCCTTTTCTGATCTCCGTGGGCATGCCCACAGGTATTCACATAAATAAAAGAAAAATGCATCTTTTTATTTGTTTGTTTGTTTTGATTTTTGGTTTTTTGGATTTGGTTTTTTTGAGACAGGGTTACTCTGTGTAGCCCTGGCTGTCCTGGAACTCACTCTGTAGACCAAGCTGGCCTCGAACTCAGAAATCCGCCTGCCTCTACTTCCCAAAGTGCTGGGATTACAGGCATGCGCCACCACCTCCTGGCCATCCTTTTTAGAAATTAAAAAAAAAGTAGCAAAAATAGTCAGGCAGTAGTGGTGGCGCACACCTTTAATCCTGGCACTTGGTAGGCAGAGGCAGGCAGATCTGTATGAGTTGGAGGCCAGCCTGGTCTACAGAGCAAGTTCTAGGACAGCTAGGGCTACCTAGAAGAAAGACCCTGTCTTGAAAAAAAAAACAATTTTTTTTTAACCTGCTGTGGGCAGGGACTGAAGAGATGGCTCAGCAGTTGAGCGCACTGACTGCTCTTCCAAAGGTCCTGAGTTCAGTTCCCAGCAACCATATGGTGGCTCACAACCATCTGTAATGGGATCCAATGCCCTTTTCTTGTGTGTCTGAAGACAACTACGGTGTACTCACATACATAAAATAAATAAACAAATATTTAGAAAGATTTTTTTTGAGACAGGGTCTCATAGCTCAGACTGGCCTTGAACTTCTTATCTCTGGGGATGATCCTCCTGCATCTACTTTCTGAGTGTACCCCACATCCACCAGTTTATGTGGTGCTGGGGCTAGGATGCACAGTACCCTGGAGTGTAGACAACGCACTTTACCAGTAATCTGGGTTACATCTTCAGCCCCAGTTTAACACATCTTACCATATGCAGCTGATGCCTTCTCTCTACACATTACAGGTCTGTACAGTTCAAAGGTCAACAGTTCACTGCTTTACACTCTGGCTTTGCCTCTGCCGATTGCTGGGAAACAGCTCACCCGTCTTTGTCACACTTAACCGGCCGAATCTTCACATCCAAAGGACTCAGGCCCTGTTTAGACCTTGATCCCCCTCCCCACCAGGCTTCCCTACCCATTTCTATGGGGGGGGGATGTCTGTCATTTGCCCAGGATAAAACCCTCAGGTGACATCCGGATGTGTTGACAAGTACACACATATGTAAGCAACCGCTGTGAAATCGAGATGGGACACTTCCAGAATGTTCCTGTTTCCCAGTCTTGCCCCATTCTGGGAAATCAGAGGTTACCTCCGAGGTCACAGCTCCCCAGAGCATCAGTCACCATTGGTTAGCTGGCCTGGCCTCAGGCTTCACGTGAATTGTTTTCCCACATTTGACAGAGAGGCTCCCAAGCAGGAGGAGTCTTTTCTCTTTGGTGTGTGTCATGGCGCCAACATGGTAGAAAGAAGCCACCAAGCCTGGGCCTCAGAAAGTAGGCTGGGAGGAGTGAGGCCGGGCGTGATGCCCTGGGGACTGGTGGCCTGTCACCGGAGGCGTCTATCCTCCAGCTCCGAGAGAATGGGGACCTAACAGGGTTCCTGTGTTTCTGTTTTGTTTTTTACAAAGAAAAATTTAAAAATATTGATTTCTCATGTAAAATCCCTAGCATGCTGGTATTTTAAAAATGTTGACATGTCTGAGGACCAGATTTGACCAGCTGGCAGTGAGCAGAAGCCTGCGGGCAGCACTGACAGGAACAGCTGGTACTCAGGCTGGCCCTTCCTTTGTCTTGGGTCCTTGTCCTGCGAACTCATTTAATCCTTGTAATGATTTCTAATAAATCCTTCTTATAATTGAGCAGGCTTAGCCACGGGTGGGGATTAAGTGCCTGGCCCGGGCTCTGACCGAGTCCCTGGGTGAGCAGTGACTTGAACCCGACTGGTTCTGGAGACTGACTTTCTAACCATCATTACCCATAGTCCCTCAGGGTTCAGGGAAGATGATGCTTCTCTGCCTGGCGATGCCACCTGAGGGGCAGCTTTGCCAGCTGGTGAGAGGCCTGAGCCCTGCCCACTGCCCACTGCCCTAGCATGGACCAATTTCTCGTGTGGGTGCTTTCTTAGCAGGCGGGTGATGGGACCCCAAGTTTAATAATGCTGGAATGGCTGCGAGGTAAAGCCAGGAGGTTGGGCGCCTGGTAGGTGCCTGATGAGGGGTTGCGAGAGGTATGAGGTGGGGCCCAGCCCAGGAAGGCGAGGGTGGAATCAGATAGGGCCAGGATGTGCTGCTGCCTCCGGGAGGCTAGGGTCTGGGCATCCCCACTTCCTGGGGATGTGTCCAGACAAGCCTGCTTGCTACCTGGAGAAACAGAGGATAAGGATCAACTGGCAGGGTAACCTTCCCAGTCCCGGGTGGGCGAGGCCGGGGAGTGCCAGGCCAGGGAGTGCCTAGCTCGAGTTCCATCCCAACTCTCTGTCCCTCTCCCTCTTCCTCCCCCTCCCTCTCTCCCTCCCTCTCTCCTTCCCTCTCCCTCACTCTCCCTTACTCTCCTTCCCTCCCTCTCTCCCTTCCCTTCCCTCTCTCCCCTTCTCCCTCCCTCTTTTCCTCTCCCTCCCTCCTTCTCTCCCTCTCCCTCTCTCCCTCCCTCTCTCCCCCTCTCCCTCCCTCTCTTCTTCTCCCTCCCTCCTTCTCTCCCTTTCCCTCTCTCCCTCCCTCTCTTCCCCCTCCCTCTCCCTCCCTCTTCTTCCCTTTCCCTCCTTCTCTCCTTCTTTCTCCCTCTCCCCCTCTCCCTCTCTCCCTCCCTCACTCTCTCTCTCTCCCTCTCTCTCTCTCCAGGGTTTCTCTGTGTAGCCATAGCCCTGGCTGTCCTGGAACTCTGTAGACCAGGCTGGCCTCAAACTCAGAAATCCGCCTGCCTCTGCCTCCCAAGTGCTGGGATTAAAGGTGTGCTCCACCACCGCCCGGCTTCATCCCAACTCTCAATCCAGAATCCTTGTTGCAGGGTCTGTGGGTCCTAGGGGGAGAAAAACATTTGTAGTCTCTAGTGTTTTGAAGATGATGGCATAGAAGGGCCAACAGATGTGTCTAGACTCCCCCTGTCGGCGTAGCCTGCCTGTGAGCCCCTGCGTGGGTATACAGTGAGTGCTAAATAAGTGCTTACTGTTTTGTTTTGTAAACTGACTTTCCCAGTTTGCATCCCACGTTTGAGAAGTGTGATGTTATCAGCACCCAGAGTTGTTATTGTTGTTAGTTATTGGTTTTCTAAGACAGGGCTTCTCTATATTGCCATGACTGTCCTAGAACTCACTCTGTAGACCAGACTAGCCTTGAACTCAGAAATCTGCCAGCCTCTACTTCCCATGTGCTGGGATCAAAGGTGAGCACCACCATGCCTGGCTTCTCTACACAGAGTTCTAAGAGGCACAGGGTCACACAGCTAGAGGAGCCTGTGCGTGGGCCAGAGACAGGCCAGGGGGCTCTGCCTGTCAGGCAACTGTGACGCAATGCTGTGCACCAATGCTGCGTGCTGTGGAAGACCTCATGCTGGCTGTGTTCCCCCCCCACCCCCGAAGTTTCTGGAGCCTCAGTTTCTCAGTTTGTGAAATGGAAAGAGCGCTGCCTATCCTGACAGGTTGTGAGGGAAGGCCCAGCTTAGCGGACATGCCCACAGAGCCTCTGTGAGGTGGCTTTGGAATTGCTTTTAAGGGCAGGAGATGGACAGACAGACAGACAGGTCCCCAGTCTAGCTCAGTGGTGCTTAATCTACATTGCAGAATTCCCCATAACAGAGACACCTGGCCTCATTGACCCTTTTTATTTGTTTCAGATAGGGTATCATACGGCTAGTCCAGGCTAGCTTCCAGTCCTGTGTAGCTGAGGATATCCCTGAAATTCTCATCCTCTTGGGTCACCATTCCGACGCCGACTTATTTTGGGTGCTGGCTAAATCGTGTGTTAAATTACTTTATTTTAAGCCTATGACTGTTTTGTCTGCATGTATGCCTGCGTACCACATACATACCTGGTGTCTGCAGATGCCAGAGGAGGGCCTCGATCCCCTGGAACTAGAGGTACAGATGGTAATGAGCCGCTATGGGGATGCTGGGAATCAAACCTGGGTCCTCTACAATCGCAGCCAGCGCTCTAACCACTGAGCCATCTCTCCAGCTCTGGACTTTCTTTTCTTTTTTTTCTTTCTTTCTTTTGCATTTTCTTTGAGATTGTATATCCCCCAGCCTCTAACTTAGTATGGAGCTGTAGATGGTCTTAAACTTCTGATCCTCTTGCCTACCCCTGTACCCCCGTACTCCCATGCCCCTGTACCCCCACGCAGGAATCACAGGTGTGTTCTGTGCATCCAGTTTCTGCTGTTCTGTCCTGAGCGTTGAACCTTAGCTTCATGTGTCTTAAGCCTATATCATCTGAGCCACACCCTCAGCCTCTCCAGTACCTCAGCTTGTCTTTGTTAAAGAGCACATTGATGTGAGATCTGTCAAGTCACCGTGTCACCTTCCGGTCCCCCCCCCCTTGCCCCAGTTGTCATATGCTGCCCCAGGAATAAGAACCCTGATTGTCATTCACTGGCTGTGTGACCTTGGACAAGGGACTGGGTCTCTCTGAGCTTATTTCTCAGCCTTGAGGAGGACTCATGCCCACCTCTGACCTCAGTCGGGGTGGACAGCATCGTCCACGTAAGTAGGCTGTCTCAGGGTTCAGACACCTGGGGCGTGCATAAGTTCCCGTCCCATCTGTTTCTTCTTCCTCCCAGCCGCAGCCTGCCCACCAGGGTAACACAAATACTAATTACCACCATTTCCACAAGCTGTTTCCTGGTTGAACCCAATTATGGAGCAGGTCAGTCACGTTGTAAATATCATTAAACCAGACCGATTAGCTTTGTCCTGAGTTTTACGTGATTAGATCAGCAAATTGCTCCAGCACCCTCAGCCTCTTCAGCCTGGGACTTCCGTAGCCTGGCTCTCCCTCACAAGGGTGCCGGAGCGCCAGGGTGCAGGTGTCTGTGGCTCTGGACTCTGGTCCGCCTCGTGCCCAGTGTGTGGAGAAGATTGGGCGATGGTGCCTGAGGTGGACAGGGACAGACAGGTGCGTGGAGGGAAGGCGGGAGGTGCTGGCTGCTCCTGAGGTAGAACTGTCTGCTGTGTGACGGGACCCCCGGGGACGGCTCCTGGACTCAGAGGTTTTCCAGATGTGTGGCTGTTGGGCAGGTGTGAGCACCCTCTGTGCGAGCGCCCTCTGTGTGAGCACCCTCTGTGTGAGTACTCTGTGTGAACACTGTGTGAGCACCCTCTGTGTGAATACCCTCTGTGTGAGCACCCTCTGTGTGAGCACCCTCTGTGTGAGCACCCTCTGTGTGAACACCCTCTGTGTGAGCACCCTCTGTGTGGGTACCCTCACAGTATACCACCTGCCAGGGGACAGTGACTGAATGCTACTTTCCTGTTAGGCGCCATGCTAAGTGCCTTACTTAGCCCAGCACACATAAAGAGCCTGCGTGCTGGGTCCTCCCCCCATCCCCATGAAATGGTGAAAGCCAAACTACAGGAAGTGATGGAGGCACCAAAGCCATTCTGTGTTTAGATTGAGACACTGAAGGCTGGTTTGTGAGGATTGGGCCAGGGGCCTAGTCAAGTCCCGGAAGGAAGGCTGCCTGGAGGAAGCTTTTTGAGCTGAGGTCGTGGACATGGTTGGGAGCGGGAACCTGTGCATTAGGGGACAGCACTTGCTGTTTCTTTCCAGTGTGCGTGGGAGTGGATCTGTGAGGGATGAAGCAGGAGAGATGCCGAGGTACAATACATGCCCAGTCGGTCCATATTGGACCCAAACCCAGGAGACCCTGATGGGAGCTGTTTTGGTGCCCGTGGTAAAGGTGGCCCATGCCTGGCTGCCCACTGTGGAGGTGCCAGCCTGCAGTCTGCTTTCTGTACCCCCAGGAAGTCCATCTGTTGGTGGGAGACTGGCTGGATCTTGTCAGCTAATTTACCTCTTTGTACCCAGTGGGAGATGAGCCACAGGGGGACGGGGAGGGGGGGCTTTCTGGGGGAGCTGAGCTGCTGCAGCCATGACTGGAGGCCAGAGGTGACTGATGGAGACAACCAGCTGGGGGCAGGGGTGCGCACGGAGTCACCCATTCTTCAGGGAAGAAGGGTCAGCCAGGCATGGGCCACTCTTACCATGGGCACCAAAGCAGCCGGAGCTGCTCCCCTCAGGAGCCACCATGGCTCAGCTGGGCATGCGCAGTCTCTGTCATCCTGTACTGACCCAGTCCCCAGCAGGGCTGCTGTGTGTCTCAAAGGAAGCAGTAAAGAACCCGCCTTTAATCCCAGCACTTGGGAGGCAGAGGCAGGTGGATTTCTGAGTTCAAGGCCAGCCTGGTCTACAGAGTAAACTCCCTGTGTATTCTAATCTTGGCTTTAGTCCCACTCCCCCACCCCTCTTCTGCCTCTTGCCCCACATCCCCCTTTGGTGCCTTTGGTGGCACAAAACCAAGTCTCTTCTCCCACCTACCAAGTTCTATCCCTCTAGTCCCATAGCTCAGGTGGCATGGTCTGTGACCTCCAAAGAGCTTGGCCTAAGAGCTAGGCCCTGGTGAGGAGCCACAAGAAAAGGGGGAACGAAGGAAGAGGCCTCAAGAAGATGAGCAGACTCTGAGGTCAAGTCTTAGTTGTGTTAGTTGGCAGGCCTCAATCTCCAAAACCAAAGTGATTATAGGTATGAATAAGATGAGGCCGTAAAGAAACCTTGAACCTAGATGTTGTCAGAGTCAGCAACTTGGAGTGTGGCTTATCATATATTATTATTATTATTATTATTATTATTATTATTATTATTACTATTATTTTTAGCACCACCCAAGGCCTTGAGCATGAAAGGCAGGTACTGTATGACCCAGCTATATTGCTATACTCGGTCAGTTACATTTATTTATTGCTTTGCTTAAGACAAAGTAAGTGACTGCTCACACATGTGCAGTGCACATCACACACACACACACACACACACACACACACATGCTATGAGATAACAATACAAATAACACAGGCATCTGCTATGTAGCTGGCCCTGATCTAAGCACTTATGTTTGTTACCTCATTGTGTATCACAACACTCGTGTGTGTGTGTGTGTGTGTGTGTGTGTTTATCTGTTAATTTCCCAGTTTTTCAAATGATACAACTGAGGCACAGAGACGACTCTCTTGACCAATGTCACACAGCCAGAAAATGGCAGAGTGGGGCAGCGGACTGAGGTTTGAAGGGAGAGAGAGCATTGGCAGGCTCTCTCTTCACGTCACGCTTGTTGAATGAGCGTGTACTGGGTGACATGTAGCATCTCGCAGATCTGAGCCTGTTGCTGATGGGAATAAATGATGGGTGCTTGAGCATGGCCCCCGGGGCAATGGCGACTTAGTAGAAACAGAATGTGAAAACAGCTCAGGGTGTGGTTTCCTAGCCCAGGCTCCAAACGCCGCTCCCTTTGTCGCCTCTGACACGCTCCAAGATTCCCCACAGATCCCCAGCCTTGGGCAGACGGACCACAAGAGCCATATGAACGGCTCAAGCTGTTGGGGCCCATGGGATTTCTGGGTACCACCAGGCCGCAGGCCTTTGTCATCAGAAAGAGCATCCTTGTGTCTCACACAATGGCCGCCGCAGAGTTTCCAGATCACCACCATCTCATCTGGTTCTCATCACTTTCCCTGTACAGCTGGGCATCGGGGGACCCGGGACCCACATTCCACAGGGGGGCAGCTATTCCCACTTCAGTCGTTCTTGATCTCAGCCAAGTCTTCTTATGAGCTCCAGGCCCAGATGCAGCCCAGATTTCGGGGGAGGGAGGGGGAGAGGCTCTCCACAAAGCAGTTCTGCTTTCCTGAAGCTCAGGCAGGGTGTGGTACCCAGATAACCACAAATGAGGCCATTAAAAACAAGCCCTGGCCTCCGCCAGCCCAGGGCCTAATCTTCCCGGGGCACTCAGACTCCATGAAGTCTCCCCCACCCCTGGAAGTGGTAGTTCCTGCCACAAAGAGCATCCAGGACCTAGGCTTGTGACCTGACTCAGATCCTGACTGACTTGCTGTGTGGCCTGACCTCCTTGATGACAGCTTAATGAAGCCAATATGGCTTGGTTTGCAGGTTGGTAGAAAAGCTCCTATCTCAGCTACCTCAGCGTCCAGCCAGGGCACTGGATGGGTGAATCTTCTGTCATCTCTTCGTTTAGTGGAGATAAAGAGGTTGGCTGAAGCCGGGCAGTGGTGGCGCACGCCTTTAATCCCAGAAAGACACACCTGCTGGATTAGCCCAGGTAGCAGGAATGGGGCGGGTTTTTGTGGGCTGAAAACCTTTCTGCTATGTTTACTTTGCTTGAGAGGTACCTGGACCTCGTATGTCATCTAGCCACTAATAGCCATGGGGGTGGACCACGTACCCATCTGCACCTTTGATCAAGCATCGAGAGGCTGCAGCTCCAAACTGGGCCCTAGAGGGAGCAGGGCAGGCTCTGTCTTCAGGGCACTCCTATATGAAGAGATGCCTGGTCTAGGGAGGTGGCGTGGGGAGGGACGCATGGGGGTGGGGTGGGGTGGGGTGGGGACAGATGCTGTCAGTGGTCAGGAGGTGTCCCAGAAGGAGAAGTCTCTGAGATGAACTGGAAATGCCCACAAACTGTTTCCCATAGTTCCGGTTTCATTCTGTGTGAGAAGGGTCAAGAAAACCCACAAAAGAGAAAGGTCACCTGGCTGAGAGGAGAGGGTGGGAAATAGAAGTGTCACTTCCCTGGCCCTCCTAGGTCCCAGGGAGGTGCTGGGGGAACCAGAACTCTTTTCCTCTGGTGATTGATGTAGCCACATCTCTTGTTTTAGAAAACCCTTAGACACCTTTTTCCCCTGCAGTGATGTAATAGGAACTCCTCCACCCAGTGGGGAGAGGGCCATAAGATTCAAGAATTTGGTTAACTCCTGCCCCTGCCTCCAGAAGTGGAGCTGGAGAGGTTGTCCAGTGGTTAGAGCACTGGCTGCTCTTGAGGAAGAACCAGGTTCAGCTCCCAGCATCCACCTGTCTGTAATTCTCATTGCAGAGAATCCAGTGCCTACTTCTGGCTTCCATGAGCACCAGTTATTCATATGCTTGTAGATAAGCAGAACACTTATGTACATATATAAGAATAAACAAATTCCACCCCCACCCTCCCAAAAAGCAAAACAACAAAAAAATGTTTTTCCAAGACAAGGTTTCTCTGACTATCCCTGGCTGTCCTGGGTCTCACTCTGTAGACGAGGCTGGCCTTCAACTCGGAGATCTGCCTGCCTCTGCCTCCTGAGTGCTGGACGTAAAAGCGTGCGCCACTGCCGCCACCAGGCTAGCAACAAATCTTTTTTAAATGTTTATTTTATCTTGTCTACAAGGACATGAAGTGCACCACCTGTGTGCAGTACCTGTTGAGGCCAGAAGAGGGCGTCTGATCCTCTGGAACGGGAGTTACAGAACTGAGCCGGGATCCTAACCACTGGGCCATCGCTGCAGCCCCCACATCAATAAATCTTTAAAAAGAGATACTTCCCCTGCACACACAGCTCGCTTCCTGCGTCCCTTGGGTGTGTTTTTGAGTTCCTCACAGGCATTTTGTTAGACACCAGATTTTTCATGAGAACTTGAAGGCACTTTAACGCCTCACCACTACTGCCTCCACCATTCAGCTTAAGAACGGTTGCTGAGCACCTACTCCATGCTTGGTGGTGGGGAGTCTCCCACAGGGGCCCAGCTGCTGTAGGGAACGCTCGGGGAGAGGGAGGGAGAGCATGAAGCAGTCGACACCTAAACTATTAACTGAGTGCTGTGGATGTATGTGGAGGTACACGCTTGCCATCCCAGTCCTCAGGAGGTGGAGGCAGGAGGATTGTGAGTTCCAGGCTCGCCTGGGCTACATGGTAAGGCCCTGCCTCCCAAACCAACCCACCCACAGCAGGCAATAAATACTATAAGGAAGTCAAAGGCTGCTGTAGGAGAATTCAGGGAGCTCCTTGCGGTGATTTGAACATTTAAGCAGGTGGCATTCAATCTGAGAGTCTTGAAGCTGGCTGCAGGAGGAGCAAAGATTAGAAAAGAATGTTCCAGAGGGAGGGAGGGAGCAGCAGCTACGAAGGGCTTGGCTGAGAAGGAGCAGCTTGGGTATCTGCAGGGGAGAGATCAGGGGCCTTGGTGGGTCAGAGACTGGCAGCCCTGAGCCTGGCATAAGGCTGGGGAGCACAGAAGCCTTCGAAGCAAGAGTCGTGTGGTGAGAATCTCATTTACAATGGCTGGTTGACGCTGGCCCGTCGAGAGGGCAGTCAGAGGGAGGGTCCCGAGCGAGTGTTCAGATTGGACAAGGAGCCCGGCTGAGCCATCTTGCTGGCCCATAAAACCTGGGAATCCCCTCGAAGCCACTTTCCTCACTAGCCCCTCCCCCTGCCTTGGACAACCACGTCACCCCTCCCTCCGCACAGGTTCTCTTGCATAGATGCCCAGCAGTGAGAACCCAGTCGGGACAGAACAGAAATAGTACTTTAGAGGGATGGTCCAGTGGTTAGAGCACTACCCGCTCCTCTGGATGACTGAGGTTAAGTACCCAGCACTCCCATGGTGGCTCACAACCATCCCTAACTCCACTTCCAAGGGATCCAATTCCCTATTGTAACCTCCACTGGCACCAGGCATGCATGTGGTACCCAGACGGACAGACGGACGGACGGACACACACACACACACACACACACACACACTTTTTTTGTTTTTTGTTTTTTGGTTTTTTTTTAAAGATTTATTTATTTATTATATGTAAGTACACTGTAGCTGTCTTCAGACATTCCAAAAGAGGGCATCAGATCTTATTACAGATGGTTGTGAGCCACCATGTGGTTGCTGGGACTTGAACTCAGGACCTTCAGAAGAGCAGTCAGTGCTCTTAACTGCTGAGCCATCTCTCCAGCCCCACACATTTTTTTAAAGCCTAAAAAGAGAGAGAAAGAGAGAGAGAGAGAGAGAGAGAGAGAGAGAGAGAGAGAGAGAGAGAGAGAGAGAAAAGAATTGTCCCTTTGGAAAGCAGAAAGTGTTTGACTAACTTTATTAGAGTGACTTTATTAGAGGTTCTTTGGGGGGACTAGGTTAGACCTTTGGGGTCCTGCGGTGGGAGAGAGGATTTCTGGTCCATCGACCCTGTCAGAGACCACTGGATGATGGTCCCCAGGAGATGCTCAGGCAAGGGAAGAGACGCTTAAAGAAAGTTCTCTACTCCTGAGACCTGACTTGACCTCCCTGGGTTCTTTTAAAGTATGTTTTAATTAACATGACTTTTGATCTGCTCCAAAACTAGGAAGTTTTATTTGCTTTTGCTATATTGGGGATGAAACTGAGGGAGTGAGCTACCACTGAGCCACATCCCCCCGGGACAGCCCAAAGCAGTGATTCCCACCACACACACACACACACACACACGCTTGTTTTTTTGTTTTTTTGGGGGGGGGTTCTTTTTAAGATTTCACTGTGTAGACCAGTCTGGCCTTGAACTCAGAGGCCCGCATGCCTCTGTCCCCCAGCTGCTGGGATGCGGTGTGCACACCACCACTCTTTCTCCCCTTTTCGCTAGAACTTAGATCATTATATTTGTGTGTGTGTGTGTGTGCATGTCCGCGAGTGTCTGCGCAGTGGTGCGTGTAGAGGGTAAAGGTCAACCTGTGGGACTTGGCTCTCTCCTTGCATCCTGTGAGTCCTGGAGATGCACTCAAATGGTCGGATTTAACTGAAGCACTTGTACTGGCTAAGCCATCTGGCTGGCCCGCGAAGCAACTTTTCCCTCCTTTGAGGGAGGGTGGCAGACCTCCAGATTCACTCAGCAGTTCTCATCCTCGGAGAACTTTCTTAGGATTGTGTGAACTTCATTCAGCTCTCTGGCTTAAAACTCCCGAATTAGAGGGGGAAAGGAACCGAGATGAGATGTGGGGGTGGGGGTGGGGGTGGATTCCTGGCTCTACCTTCCTCCACCCCCCACCCCCATACCCCCCGCTAGCCTTTCTAGCTCGATGGAAGACCCCACGTCTCAGCTGATGACGAAGGAATCTGTCTTGATTCGGCTAGGCTTTGGTGACCTTGACTCTGGGTCTCTGCCGTGGGGGACCTCATTGTGAAAGAAACCTCTAGGAGGCTCGGCTCCGCCAGCTAGTCTACCCCACCCCAACTCTCGCGGAAGGCCTGGGAGAGGCACGTGCCCACCAGGCCACGCCCACCTTCCCAGCGGGAACCGCCCCCAGCAGCCGGGCGCGTGGAGACAGGAGCTCGAGGGGGACCCAAGCCAGGCTGGGCGTCGCGGGGTGCAGCATGCGGACCGTGTGGTCGCCGCTGGCCGCCGCGCTGGCCGCTCTGGGGGTGAGGCGGGCGTGGCACGCGGGGAGGGCCATCCATCCGTGGGCTGATCTCGGGTGGCCGGGGCGGGGCGCCGGGGCCCCGCTTCCCCATTTGGGCAATGGAGACGCTGAGGGAGTCCGTACTGCATTTGGCATTGCAGATGTCAACCTACAAGCGGGCCACGCTGGACGAAGAGGATCTGGTGGACTCACTCTCCGAGGGCGATGTGTACCCCAATGGCTTACAGGTAGGAACTCTGACCCTTGCTGGCTCGGCAGTGCTCAGGCTCGGGCATGCGCAGTCTTGCGTCTTCCTCCCCGCCTTCGTCCTTACGGGAAGGAGACAGGGTCTTGCACCCTGCAGCTCTGCCCCCCACCCCCAGCACCCCTTCCTGTGCAGTGGTACTCTGAGACTGGCTTCCATCCCACCCTATCCATCCCGAGATCTGTGCCACGACACAGATGCAGAGCTGAAGTCCTGAACTCTCCTGCCCTGAACTTTCACGGAACAGCCTAGGATGGTGGAGTGGTGATGGGGAGAAACTCTCCCGGGGTCGTTATAGGGACCCAGTCTCCAGTACCAACAGTCTAAAGCTATCCCAAATTCAGCTTGCGGGCCCGGCCTCCCTAGAGTCCCTAACTATGAAACATTACCCCTTTATTTCTCTCCCTTCTCTCTGACTATCTCAGTTAATGGGGTGGGAGAGTGTATGGGGTGGGCTTCTGTCCTCTCTGTTCTTTACCATCTTACTCCGGAAACCCGGTTCCTTTCCTTTAGGGGCTGCCCTGTGGGAATCTCCAGAGACTTCACATGACATCAGGTCTCTGGCTTGACAAGGGTGTGTGTGGGGTGTGTGTGTGGGTGTGCCCAGACTTTCTTCTCTCCCTCTGCCTGGAGCAGAGCTTTCTGGCCAAGCCAGAAACTTGGGTAAGGTTTGGATCTGTGTGAGTAAGCTGGGTTTTGAATAGGAACACCTAAGGCCATTGTGTGGCCCAGCTCCTGAGAAACCATCCCAGAGAGAGCCAGGACCAAGAGGATTTCTGCTGTCTTGGCCCAAAGGTGGGACAGAGAAGAGTCTTGGGTACCTGGTGAAGGACACTTACTCAAAACTTATCTCAAGGCGGTGCATGGGAGTGGAGCCTCGGCCTGCCAGGCCCTGCTCCTGTCAAGCACAGGTGTAGGATGATGGGATTCTAATCTTGGGCTTCTCTGCTTAGTGATGTAAGAGTGCAGGGAGGGACTCAGCCCGTTCTCCCAAGTGTCCCCGACTCACTCTCTGAGATTTGCTCCCTCCCTGCAATATCCCCAGAGCCCTGACATCTCTCTCCCTCCCTCTGTCTCTCCCTCTCTCTCCCCCCTCAGTCTCTCCCTCTCTCTCTCTCTCTCTCTCTCTCTCTCTCTCTCTCTCTCTCTCCCTCTCCCCCCCCCCCCCCAGGAATCTCTTTTAGGCCTCATCTGTAAGGCATGGTAAGGGAAATGGAGTGGCTGGTGTCACCGTTTTGTGACCCGAGAGCTAAGGGCCGGTAGCCTCGTGCTAGCCATACCACAGGTGCCAAAGCTGAGACACTGGAAGGGGATGGACGAGGCATCCCTGCTGTGTTGGGTGAACCTCATTCAGTCTTGGTGTCCCCACAGCAAGCTGCCTGTCTAGGTGCATTTTCTGATTTCCATGAAGAAAACGCAGGACAGTTGATGAGAATTTGGGGGCGTCTCTGTAGGTGCCCTGCAGGCCTTGCTCTGAGCTTCCATGATTTCCCCAGGGTAAATACAAGCTGGCGCGCGCATGCGCACGAGGCCCTTTCTCTGACCACACACACACACACACACACACACACACGCACGCACGCACACGCACATGTACACACATACATATACACATGCGTGCATGCACATATACTCACACACACAAATACACATACACACATGTGCATGTTCACACACACACATACACACATGTGCACGGGCACACTCACACAAACACATGTACACAAACTCATGTACACACACAAATACACATACACATGTACAAACACATACACTCACGCATACATACATACATGCATGCATGCACATACATAAACATACACATGCACATACTTACAAAGAGGCTTTAAAAATAAAAAAATTCCACTTAGAAATAATGACTTCTAGTATTTTACATCTGAGTGTGTGTATATACATATGTGTATGTGTATATAAATATATATATCTGTGTGTGTGTATATTTTGGGGGATGCATCTAACTTAAGCCCCCTCCCTAACATGAGCTCTGCCAGCTTCTCCCTTGGACACACACACACACACACACACACACACGCTCACACATATACACGTGCAGATACTTTTTTCTTTGGCTTTTTGAGATAGGGTTTCTCTGTGTAGCCCTAGCTGTCCTGGAACTCACTCCATAGACCAAGCTGGCCTCGTACTCAGAAATCCACCTGCCTCTGCCTCCCAAGTGCTGGGATTAAAGGCGTGCGCCACCACCGTACAATCTCAACTCTATATAAGCCAGCCCAACCTTTAACTTGAAATTCCCCCACTTTTCTACCAATCAACCATCACACCTGGCCTGTGTGTTTGTATTTTGTTACATTTTTTGTGTTGTTGCTGTTTTGTTTGGGACAGGGTCTCGTGTAGCTTAGGCAAGCCACAAACTTCCTGTGTAGCCAAGGACGATTCTGAGCTTCCGATCCCTCTCTGCCTCCCCCACCCTGGCTTCCTGGCATGCACTTCCACACTCTGTTGTTTGCAGCGCTGAAGACCAAACCCAGGGTTCACTGTTCGCTGAGCTCTGTGCCCCAGCCCTCTAAGCACACTGTAGAAAGCTGTGCAGCCCTGTCAGTGTGTCAGGAGCTTTCGAGACCCAAAAGTACCTCTCTCATACAGCCATGTTTACAAGATATATTATTGTTGTTGACCCGCCTCTCAGAACTGCTGCTAAGATTCAGATGAAGCAATAACAAGTTAAAAAAAAAAAAGTCCGTCTGGTGCTTTAATAATGGACTTGGTTGTCACAGATGCTTTCTGTGCCTAGTACCTCAGTGGTGCCCCAGGTATATTAGCATTTTCCCTCCAAAGCTCTGCTTGATAAATGCCAGCTGCCTGGTGCCCTCCCTTCCCCCTGTCCCATCTCTGTATACACAGAGACAGAGAGACAGAGATATACACACAGAGAGAAAGACACACGGACACACAGCATACACAGACAGATATGCACAGACACGGTGGACAGAAACACACACCAATTGCAGTTGCTTGAGAGAAAATACTGGAGTTATACTCCTGCAGCCTGGGAAGCCTGGCCATAGCTGTCTGCTAAACATCTGGTTACTTCCGGCGGCGGGGGGGGGGGGGGGGGAATTAAGCAGCAGGAAAAACTGAGATACAAAAATCTGAGACCCTCACCTTCCCACCCTCTGAATAACGCTGTCTTTGGAGAGCAATGTGAAGAGTGGTCGCTCTTAAGACTTTCAAACAACTTCCCCCTTGTGGGGTGGGACATTAGCTGTGGCATAAGACTCTTGGGCAGAGGGTTCTAGAATCCGAAATGGTCATTCCAGCTTCCTAATATTTAGAATTGGGAGACAGACTCAGGGCTGCCTCTGGGCACCCCTCAGGGTCCTGGCTGACCTCCTCTCCTCCGTGCTGGAGAGCTGGCTATTCCTTTGGGAAGACCAGCATTTCCTGAGTCTCTGATCCCTTTTAAAGGTTTTCACCATCCCTTCAAGGTCGGGCATGGAGGGGCAGGTGGGACTCGGGACAGCTGGGAAGACCTAGTTCTGCTCAGGGCTCACCTCAGTGGTCTCAGCCGGAAGTCTACCTCAGGGAAACTTTACTGGAAGGAATGTGCCCAAAACGGCACCCCCACGGAGGCAGGGGCCCCCTGCGGGGCTGGGCTGTCACGCTCTGCCTGCTCTGAAAGGCTGACTCTGAGGCAGAGAGCCCTCATGATGCTGGGCCTCTGGGCTGTAAGGGGTGGGCTCTCTGCCAGAGCTTTGGCAGACAACCCCTGTTTGCTGCCCCATGAAGCCAGGTTGCTGGGGGCCCTTAGACTCTGAGAGCTAGCTTAGCCTGACTTCCACTTAGCCTGACTTCCACCCCTACGCTGCTGGCTCTTCTCCTGGGGCTCTGGGGCAGGCACCCCTCCTCACCTGCAGAACTTGTTTTTGGTGTAAGCCTAGGTGAGCCAGGTGCTCACTTCTGTAACCGAATATTTATCCCCTCTTATAATGGGCTTTGTTCCGGAGCTCTGCAAAGCCTGGGAACACCAGGGCTGGACACCTCTGCGTTTCCCTCCCACCCTCTCTCCCTTTCTGCCACTGTCTCTAGCTCCATCCATTTTCTTTTCCTCCTCCCTCCCCTATGAGGGCATCCCTGTCTCTCCACGCCACCCCACTTGTGACTCCACCTCACAATGTTAAATAGCCCTAAGTCTGCCAGCAGACTGGGAGTCCAAAGTGACTTTAACTCCGTCTTTGGGATATCAGCTCTGTATCTTGGCCAAAAGCCACTTCCCAATCACTTCAAGATGGATTGGGCTGGGATCCACTAAGCCACCGTGTCCTCTAAGCAGCCACAGCCTGGTCTCCGACGGTTAGCATGCCCTCATTTCTAAAAGAAAGCACCAAAACACACATTTCCTTGTCACCTCATTTCATGGGATCCTCCCCAGGGTGCAGGTGTTGGGCACAGGGCTCAGGGAAACAGGGCAGAGTGGTACCCTGATACCACCCAGACCCATCCACAGTACTAGGATTTGCCCAGCTTCCTGTGGTCCCAAACCAAAGCTTTGAGGTAATGCCTGCCCCCCAGGAGCTGCTCCTAACTCCCTCTGCCCTCAGAGGCAAGGCTTGTCTAGAAACCTGGAAGCGAGCACTTGGCTCAGCGACTAAAGTCAGAATGGGGAACGTGACGAAGGGTAATGATCCTATTTTCAAATCTCGTTTACACTTCTTACTGGGAACTGAGGCTTTTTAGTTCCCTTCTGACTTAATTCTAAATTAATCTACAGTGAGTACCATCTGTTTAGATTCAGCACTTGACTTGATGTGGGACAGTGATGTCCCAGCCCAACCGTCTTCTCTCTGGGGGCATCGGGGCCTCACGGGCAGGACCACCGCCATCTGTGGAGATGCTTGCCTCTTTGTGCTGTCACTTCTGTCCCATAAGCCCCAAGTATCCGGTCTTAGGAGTTCCCCTGCCAATCAATGAAACAGAGCAAAGGGGCGCCCAGCGCAAAAAAATAAAATAAAATAAAATAAAATAAAATAAAATGTCAGCTGTCAAGCTTGCCTAAGTTGCTAGTCATTTTTTTCCTCAGTTTCCTTTTCTCTGCCATCTCTCTTCCTTCTCTGTCACCTCCTTGATGTCTTCGTGCCTGATTGTCTCCCTATCCCCCTCACCGTAGCACTTCAGTACCCCTACGAAGTGGCATTTCACTGCTTTCTCCCCAAAGCTGAACAGTCTGTTCCAGCTGCTCCCTAGAGCTCCCTCGGGCAAAGGAAGCCTCTTAAACCAGGGTCCTCGTGGTTCTGTTAACTGAGCCGTAGCTGTCCGGCCAGAGAGGTCACAGATAGAAGAGAAAAGTCTGGGACAAGTCCCAGAGCAGAAGGGACACTGATGTCGGTGTCTCTGTCAAGGGTACACCTGGATGGAGGCTTTGGGGCCTCTCTGTATGCCAAAACCTGAGGTAAACTTGAGTAACTAAAGGCCAAAGGGTGTGTCTATGGGTGCATGTGTCCCAGGCTGTCTCTGAAATAGATGAGAGTCGCCTAGTTAGAAACTTCTACCTCTTCCTGTTTAAAAAAGCTGAAGGGATTTCCTCAGGCAGCGATACCCCCCACCCCCTCCTACCCCCTGGCTACCACTGTGGGGTGCACACCTCCCGGGCAGTCACAGAATGTCTCAGAATCTTTTTCTCAGTTTTAGATCTCGATTTTCCTTCTCATGTTCTGCTTTCCCTTTTAGCACCCAGGAGATAGCCCAGGCTGGCCCTTCCCTAGATAACCATCTCAGATCTTGGGGCTCTGACCTGCTCTGGGAGCACCCCTGCACATCTGTGTGGGGATTCACTGAGACAGATTGGGTATCCTTAGGTCCCCGGTAAGCTGGGGACCTCTCAAGTCTTCCCTGTTCCTCTTCTTGCTCCTTCTTCCCCCCCCCCCCAACCCCGAAGGGCAGTGATGTCTCTTCCAGCCCTTTGGATGAATTTCCTGTTCTTTCTCAGAGCTATGCCTGGCACCCATCCCCTCTTTTTATTTGTCTGCAACCAGCCCAGACATCACCTGCTTCAGGAAGCCTTTCCTGTCCACCCTTCTGTTCATTATCTGCCTTCCCTTGCGGCTGTGAGCAGTTCAAAGCAAAGGAATCCATTTTCTCCCACTTGAGGTGGTACCCAGAGGTTTGTACAGGGTGACGTCATTGAACAGCCCCACCCTTCTGGAGACTCTTCCTGTCCCGTGGCCCTCCTGGCTGGCTACAGAAGGGGCCTCCCGCACCCCCCACCCCTGTTCTGGCTTTGGGTGTGAAAAGCTTGGATTGAGTTACAAGCCTGTCCCCTCTGGTCCCTGCCCCCAAGGCCTGCCACACCCTCCGTTTCCCCTCATTGTGCTTTCTTTCCTGTTTAGCCACACTACAAGGGCCTGGCCCATGTCCCCCACTTGGAGGACCTGCCTGAGTGAAGCTATTACTTCTCCTCTTGTGTTCCCTGACCATCCCCTAAGATCCAGGATTCACCCACTGATGGGCTCCAGAATCTACTTCCTATCTCAGTCCCACCCATTCATCTATGAGAAAAGTGACCGGAGACCTCCGTTTCATTCTTTGTAAAAAGAGAGGCAGCGAGGGTGCCCTGACAGGATTAGAAAGACCAATGATCCGAGTTGTCCCCACTTGCAGAGAGTAGGCAGGAGCTGTGGTCCTGTCATGTTTGTCTCTGGCTCTGTAGATGTGGGGGCTCTGAGGAGGGCCCAGCTGGCTGCCCTCTGAATGCCTTCAAGTCCAAACATCCTGTTCATTTTTTTTTTTTAGCTCCTTACTGGAGAAATAGAAAAGCTATAGTTTTTTTTTTCTTCTTCTTCTTCTACCGGTATCAAATGACACAGAAACAGAAACCCGCCTGAGTTGAGCTGTTAGCTCTGATGTCCGAGAGCATATTGAAGCTACTGGATAGGGCGGTGGTTTCTTTCCTGGATTAGGGCAAATTCTGTGGGAACTGGACCACCCCGAGACAGATGGACAGCCTGCTGCCTCCCCAGGGTCTGGGCCCGCAGCGGAACTCCTTCCCGGGGACTAGGGACCCCGGTCTCATGGTCTCGCTGCTCCTGTTGGCTTCTTCCCTGCAGGTCAACTTCCGCAGCCCCCGGAGCGGCCAGAGGTGGTGGGCAGCTCGGACCTCGGTGGAGAAGCGACTGTTGGTACTGGTGGCACTGCTGGCAGCGGGGCTGGTGGCCTGCCTGGCGGCCCTGGGCATCCAGTACCGGACAAGTAGGTGCATCTGTGGTTTGGGATGGGCTTAACCATGATTCCTTGTGCTCCAGATGGGTCAGTAGAGTGAGTGACGTAAAGGTTTTGAAATCAGGAGGACAAATTTCTGTGCAGTGGCTCAAGCCTATATCTCAGTACTCTGGTACACTGAGGCAGGAGGATGAGGATTTCAAGGCTAGCCTGGACCAGTGAGATCGAAGCATTCCTAGACTACGTTAGACTGGCTCAGCAGGTTAATAGTTCTTGAAACCACTTAATTCCCAGAACTGACTTTTTTTTCTACTCTGAATATAGGGGAGGGAGTGCCCAGTTGAGGGATGACTCTAATGACCTATGTATCTGGTGTCCCCAAGGACCTTTTCAGTAAGCTTTGGCTCTGAAGGCGTTACTGCGAAGGCGTGGCCACCCGCCCGTCTTCCCTAGTCTCAGGAGTGCAGCAGTGATGACTTCCGTTTACTGGGCACTTCCCGTGGACCTCTCCTCACACATGCAACTTATTTCTTCTTCCCTGGAGTCCTGTGACATGTGCTGGCGGTGTGTGACATGTGCTGGGGCCACTGAGACCGACTCACCCCGGGCTGCAAGCCAGGGAGATTGAGTGCAGAGGTGGCCTTTGAGCACAGGTCTCCAGGTTTTAGAGGAATCCAGGGCAACGCTCCTGCCTCTCTTTGTAACCGAGGTTCACTTCCAGGGCACGTCAGCACCCCGGAAGGACTGCACTTCATGCCCTAGAGCCTTTGTGTGTTTCTGTTGCATGCACGGCTCTCCTCCACACTGGATGGTCACATACTGGCTCCTTCTGACCTGTTGGGATGGGTCCCTCTGGCCCTGCTGCCATGGTGCGACCCTCTAACCTTCCTGCATTTATAGGCGCCTCTGACTCTATTCTGATGGATTCCTCTGACCCCACTATCATGCCACGATCACGAGAAGAATGGATTTGGGGAGAATGGATCCAAGTTCAAATCAAATCCAGGGTCTCCTATTCTCCTCCCTGCAACTGTCTACTTTCTTATCAATCAGAGAACCCAAAAGAGGTGGTCCCACCCACCGCTGTCATTCATCCAGCATCATCGCTGTATTGAGCCTTCTTCACTATGAAGCTGGTTGAGGGCAGCCATCTTGAAATGGATTGGGGGACATTTTGGGTTCTTTTTTTTTTTTTTTTTTTTTTTGGTTTAATCGAGACAGGATAGCCAGGGCTACACAGAGAAACCCTGTCTCTGTAGACCAGGCTGACTTCGAACTCAGAAATCCACCTGCCTCTGCCTCCCTGGGTGCTGGGATTACAGGCATGCGCCACCACCACCCAGCTTTTTGGGTTCCTAAATAGAGGGCTGGGACTTCATTCATAGGCCCATCCTGTGTGGGACACTCATTCATTCATTCATTCATTCACTCATTCATTCAAATAATTCATGATTGCTTCTTCCTATGCGTCTGGTTTAAGTATCTATGAGGTGCTTAAGAAATAATTGCTTGATTATTTAACTGACTTACTAATGGTTTATAGAGATGCTTTTCCACATGTACCTGCCTCAGAGGTACTGAATTCATACTTTACTGATTTAAGTACTTATTTCTGGGCCTTTAACCCAATGCCCAGCACTGTGTAGAAGCTGAGTTAACGGATGGGTGAGCAAAGGTGTATCAAGAACATAGAACCGGAAACAGCCTTTCTCTACCAAGCCTGTGCGCGTGTGAGTGTGTGCGTGCATGAGTGTGTGCGTGCGCGTGTGTGTGCGCATGTGCGCGCGCGTGCGACTGTGGAGGTGTATGTGTGAGCATGTCCACATGTCCACTTCAACAAAGCATTCTCTTCTGCAGCTACCCCCAGCCTGAGTTGGCTTCAGTTCAGAGCCTCCTTCCAGGCAGGGTGGGCTGGGAACTGTCTGCCCAGCTCCTGACCCAGGGATGGAGAGCAGGCTGCTCTGGGACTCCCTGTAAGAACCCTAACACGGGTTCAGGACTCAAAGAGTACTCCCAAAGGACGACTCCTACATAAAATGCATTGTGGGGCTGACAGGATGGCTCAGTGGGTAAAGCTACTTGCCGCTCAGCCTGACCACGTGAGTTTGGTCCCCAGATCTCAAACAGCCAGGTGGGGCTTGTAGGGGCAGATTACAGTGTCTGCCTCTGGCTCGTTCCTCTCCCTGCCTCCAGATCCAGACTGGGGAGCAGAATGGCCTTCTTGCCCTAGGGCGGAGCAGGGCTAAGGATCGGGCGACCCATGTACCACCTGGGAAAGCAGCCGCCGCCTGGGTCTTGGCAGAACCTTATGCGTCAGCAGGCCCTACCATCTGAGTAAACACCGGGCCAGGCAAAGCAGTTCCTCAGACAGTTCTGGAAGGCCCACCTCTAAGCAGTGTCTGGCCCTGGAGGACATTCTGACCCACCTCCCTGCCTAGGCCTCCTTTCCAGAGGCTCGCAGCCGCCTTCCAAACAGCAGCTAAACTAACACGAAGTTCTTCCAGGATGGGTTATTCATGTATTTATTTTTAACGCCTGAAGAAAAAAAAAATCTATTTATTTTATTTATCTGAATGAGTAGCTTGCCTGCGTGTTCGTGAACCTCGCGCATGCTTGGTATCTACAGAGGTCAGAAGAAGATACTGGGATTTAGGATCTGGAGTAGCAGATGGTTGTGAGCCACCATGTGGATGCTAGGGATTGAACCCAGGTCCTTTGGAAAAGCAGTCGGTGCTCTTAACCACTGAGCCGTCTTTCTAGCTGGAATTTTGGGGTTCTTTGTTTTCTTTTGTTTTGTTTTTTGTTTCAGTGCGTGTGAATAGGCCAGAGGACAGCCCTTGGATGCCCCCCTCAGCAATGCCACTCAGCTCCACAGCCACACCATTGTGATGGTGTCTGTCACTTGCCTGGAACTCACTTATTATGCTCCGCCAGCTCATTAGCAAGGCCAGGGGCCCTCCTGTCTCCACCTCCCTAGCACTGCGGTTACAAGTGTATGCATCTCGCTTACTGACTTAACCTCTTTCCCTATCCCTGTTCTGCAAAGTATTTTGAAGTGGGGGTCAGCTAGCTGGCTGAGTGGGTAAGGGTTCTTGCTGTTAAGCCTGAGGTCCTGAGTTCTAGCCCCCAGAACCTGCATGGTAGAAGGAGGAGAGCACTGACTCCAGTAGATTGTGCAGCACAGAATGACACAATACACATGCGTGCGCACATATACACACACACACACTACACACAATACACGTTTTTAAAGAATTAAAGCATCTTGGAGGATACGGAAGGCAAATACTATTGGATGAGTAAATCAGACCTGAGCTGGTTCCTGCATTCTTGATTGATCACGTGTGTCCCAGAGCAAAGGGGTATTTGCCACCCACTTCTCCAGCAGGTGACCGGGTCTTAAGACACTTTTATTTAATCATTCAGTAGGATCTAATGCATTCCACGAACATCCACTGAACAGCGATGGATGCCAAGCAGAGCGCTGGAGAAAGGACTGTGAAAACAAGTGCGTCCTCTGGTAGGAAACTAGACAGGGAGAAGAAGGCTGTGACTCAGCACAGTCCGTGATAGGACCGCAGATGCCCAAGACAGGAAGGAACACAAGAGGGCCTGAGAAGTTTCCAAGGATCAGGGAACGTAGACAAGAGGGCCACAGACTATCAGTTGGTCAGCTGGGGACCCCTAAACCACTCGTCAATCAAGTGGACATTAAGCTCTTGATGGGACAAGGTTATTTGGGTTGATTTGGTGTGGTTGGGTTGAGTTTTTTGTTGTTTTGGTTTTTTAAGTTTTATTAGTTGTCGTTGTTGTTTTTCTTGTGGGTAGAGGGCATTTCAAAACAGCGTCTTTCTGTGTGGCCTTGGCTGTCCTGGAACTCACTCTGTAGACCACGAACTCACATAGATCCTGCCTCTGCCTCCTGAGTGCTGTGATTAAAGGTGTGCGCCACCACCTTATGTGGTTTCCAAACCCAAGTTCCCTTAGTGTCTGTCTTGTGGGCATTTCCAGCCAAAACTTTGTCAGACTTGACTTCCTGCAGTTTACTGAGTAAAAACAATAGGTATTATTTCCCTCTCCTCTCCAAATATGGAGTTATAGCATAACTGTGAATGGCCTTTTCAAACTCACGGACATTCCGTCTCCCCTCATAAGGGTCTGGCCTTCCCGGTGGCCGGGAACCAGAGTCTGTGACTCTGATTAAGGGGATCTAATGTAGTGTTCCTGTAAGTGGCACCGTCACCCCTGCCACAGAAGGGCTCCCTGTGGGCTGTGACTCAGTGGGAGGGCACTTGCCTGGCATGCTCGAGGCCTTGGCTCCGATCCCAGCACTTGGAAAAGACTCTTTTCCATTCAAATACCAAGAGTGGAATAATTTTGTTTGGGGGGGGGGTGTTGTTTCTGTTTTGAAATAGGGTCTCAAGTACCTTCCTGTAACTCTTTGTAGTTGAAGTTGATTTTGAACTTCTGATCCACCTGCCTCCACTTCCCAAGTGAGGATTTCATCCCTGTACCACTGTGTTCTGATTTACGTGGTACTGAGGACTGAATCCAGGGTTCTACTAAGTGAGCTGTGTCCTCTGCCTTAATTGTGTATTTTTGTGCATGTAGGTGTACATGTGTGTATGCATGCATTCATACTTGTGTGTGTGTGCTTTTGGCATATGAACATGTATGTGCATATGGCCTATACATATTGTATAATATTCTCTCTCACACACACAGAGGGAGAGGGAGAGATTGAGAGGGGGAGGGGGAGGGAGGGAGAGAGAACCTAGAAGACATTCAGTGCTGGTTTTATTGAAAAGATAAGTGTGTGGACCAGAAAATGAATTGTTGACATCAGGATCAGAAGTCGTCATGGAGGAAAGATCGCCGATCAAAAATCAGCTTAGTTCTAAGCTCTTTGAAACCACAGAGGGGAATTTATGCAGCTAACAGAGTTTCTGTGTGTCGAGAGACTCTAAATCTTCTGAGCTTGTGTCTCATAAGGGATCTAGTAGCCGCCCAGCTAAGTCAGGGCCAGGTGGGGCTTGCGTCCCTGGACCCCTGGGCTTCAGGACACCTGTACAGCTCACCTCTCATCAGCCTCTTGTCCTTGTCCCTCAGGAACACCTCCAGTATGTCTGACCGAGGCCTGTGTCTCAGTAACCAGCTCCATCCTAAACTCCATGGACCCCACAGTGGACCCCTGCCAGGACTTCTTCAGCTATGCCTGTGGTGGCTGGATCAAGGCCAACCCCGTGCCCGATGGCCACTCACGCTGGGGGACCTTCAGCAACCTCTGGGAACACAACCAAGCCATCATCAAGCACCTGCTGGGTAAGCGACAGACGGGTTCGGGAGGGTGGCGTCCCCTACTGGGTGACCCTGAGTGAACTGTGAACTGGTGAACTCTGAGCTTTAGTCTCATCATTTGCAATGTGAGGTCAGGGTGTGTGTGTGTGTGTGTGTGTGTGTGTGTGTGTGTGTGTGTGTGTCGGTTTTTACTAAGAGAGTACACAGAGCTTTAAGCCTTGGCTTTCAGGGCTCAGCGCACTAGCTCCTGGCTGGCACTGACTGAGTTTGCAGTATCGTGAATAAAAAGAATTGAGATCAGACACGGTGGCTCAGACTATACGTGTTGATCAGTGGTGGTGTCACGGAGGGCAGGGGTTATAGCTCAGTGCCTGCCTGCTATGCACAAGGCCACGGGTTCAGTGCCCAGCTTGAGTGAAACCGAGTGTGGTATCGGCACCGTCCCAGTACTGGAAGGCAGAGGCAGGAGGGTCAAACTTCAGTTTAAAGTTAACCTAAACTTCATGAGATCCAGAGAGAGAGAGAGAGAGAGAGAGAGAGAGAGAGAGAGAGAGAGAGAGAGAGATCAGAGAGAGAAATCAGAGAGAACCATGAAGTCCGTGCTTAGAATCCAAGTCTGTCCTGCTTGCTGCTATATCCCTGGTTAATTCCTAAGACCCTGCCCACCCAATGTCTTCTCTCCTGGAAGGAGTCCCAGCATGTGCTGGGCCACATGGACTGACCTGTGACTTTTCCTTCCTCTGACGCCTGACTGCATCCTTACCAGTGACGTGTGAGACCCTGTCCAGCCCCCTCCCCTGGGGCTCCCAAAGCTGGCCAAGGGCCAGAGAGTGAAACACCCGTTAATCCGTCGGTCACCGACACCACTTAGATTTCTGAATACTTAACCCTGACTTGGCAGTTGGTTGGATTTTTCGGGACCAGGTCTCCCTATGTAGTCCAGCCTGCTCTTAACTTGAAGCAACTCTCTTGCTTCCGTTCCCAAGTACTGGGATTACAGGTGCGAGGCACCACATCTGGCTTGTCAGGCCTTTTAGAGCCCTTCATCATACAGAGGAGGGAGTGGCACAGAAGCAGCTGCTTTTGAGAGGGCAGGTCCTCTCTAAGTGACGAAGCGTCTCAGGAGATAGGAAACGGCTCTGTGTTAACAACTGCTTTTTAGGCAGCCAAGACCTTCAGTTGCAAGTGGGTTAAGGACACCTTGTCTGTCTTTTCCAACCCAGCCTCAGACCCTGGCTGTTGTTAGGTTACCTGCCCACCCTTTCCCCCACAGTCCCCAGCAGCTCCTTGGTAGGACCTCCCCACCCATCTGAGGCAGCTTGACTCTGCTTCCCTTAATTTACCCCACTAAGCTGTCAGGTTCCCGGGGAGTGGCCTCCAGTCCCGGGCTATGACTTTCTATTTACCCTGTCCCTCTGGGTCAAGGGGGTGGTAGGATCTTCCCTGTGCAGTAACAACCAATCAAGACCTTGACACGAGTAACTGGCAGGGCCTGGTGGCATCAGGGCCACACTGCAGAGTTCTGAAGCCACATAGGCCCCCTAAGACCAGCATGGCTGCTTGCCCAGGGATCTATGTACACCACAGTTCCTAACTCTGTCAAACCCGACTCTCAGTGCCATCCAACATAGAAGATCGCTGCATGCACTGGTCTGGGGGGCTGAACATGGGGCCTGGCCACAATTTAGAGAAACACAGTTCCCAGAGAAACACTGCTGCCCTTCTGGTGGCTTTGTGTGACTTCCATGCGGTGTCCTCCCTCACAAGCTGCATGGAAGATAGAGGGGTCCTCCCGGATCTTTGGCTCCTCCTGTCATAACGTGGAATCTCACAGGACACTGGTGAAGCAGTGGAGCTTTCAGAGGAAGGCAAAGTCGTAGACTATCGTATGTAGAAGCATGATGTGGGCCAGTTATCAGGGAAGGTGATACTGGAGTGTCTAATATGCTGAGGGTTTTTTTTAATTTGTTTCCCATAATGCATCCACAAAGGTCCATGCCTGTTACAGATGGCACTCAGAGGCGAAAATAGATTGCCCAGGAAATGGTGGAGCTAGAGTTCAGACCCAGAGCCATGGAGTCTCGAAGAGGGTATTCTCTCATTCCTGGCTCTCTCTTAACTACATCCACTCTGGAGAGGCCCCAGAAGGTTTTGCTTGGGAGTGAGGCCTGTGGCTTGCTTCCTTAATGGCTGCTTGGTCTCACACACACACACACACACACACACACACACACACACACACACACACGGAGCATGTCCTAGGGCCACCTTTCCATCCTCCGTCCTGGGAACCCGGAAGCAGCAGATGCAGGTGAGCGAGTGACATGAAGAATGTTCCAGAGCTTAAGGCCCAGCAGTTTCAGCTTCCCTAAGGCAGCCCCAGCCAGCAGGCCTCAGGAGAAGCCAGGGCTAACAGCTGGCAGGCACTGGAACACAGGGTGCTTGGTACCTCCAGGGTGGCCTAGGGTGGCTTCTCAGGGCATAAAGAGGGGCATTGGGAGTGTTGGCGAGGATTGTTTGCTGGTCCAGCAACTCAGCTGTCAACATGAACTGTTCAGTGTAGCCTTGAATAAGCCATACCTTCCTTCCCTCCCACTCTTCCTCCTTCCTTCCCTCCTTCCTCAGGGTCTCTAGCCCAAGCTGGCCTTGAACTCCCTATGAAGCTAAAGATAGCTTTCATCTTCCGCCAACTCCAGTCTTTGCTTCCTAAGCACTGGGATTGTCGTGCGTACGTGTGTGCATGCGTGCGTGCATGCGTGCCCAGCTTATACTGTGCTGAGGAGAGAGCCCCCCAGGCAAGCCTCACTACCATGTGAGCTCCATCTCCAGCCCAAGCCACACATTCCTTTGATGGCTGAATTCTGCTGGGACCTCCCAGAGTGTGGGCTGACCTAGGCCAGGTGCCACTTGTTAGCCGGAAAAGGCTGACCTCACTTGTATGGAACATAAGACTCTGCCTTTCCCCCCAGGCTGACTGCAGGGCCCCATAGGACTGGGGAGAAAGGAATGTGGCCTCACACCGTCAGGAAGCAGCCAGCTTCCCATCACAATCACCCCCTAGCTTTGGCTTGCTTTGGGCTCTCTGACTGTGCTTAGTGCCTATTGTTTTACCAACTAGCCACCCTACCCCACAAACCCTTCTGGACTGTATCTCCCTCCCTGTCTTGCGTGTCGTGTGTGTGTGTGTGTGTGTGTGTGTGTGTGTGTGTGTGTGTGCTTGCCCATGCACCTTCATGTGGGGGCCAGAGGTGAACACGGAGTGTGTTTCTCAGTTGTTCCTCTGCATTACATGTTTCAAAGCACATCTCTCACTGAATCTGGCTCTCACTGTTAACACTAGCTTGGCTGAGCAGTTCTACCTGGAGTCGACCTGTCTCCACCCGCCCCCAACACTCAGGTTTCAGGTGTGTACTGCCACACCCCGCCTCTGGTGTTCCAAACTTAGATCCTCACGTCTCTATGACACTGAGTCATCTCCTCAGACCCTTCTATACTTTGCTTTCTTTTTTGTTTGTTTTGGTTTGGTTTGGTTTTTTTGAGACAGGGTTTCTCTGTGTCGCCCCATCTGTTCTGGAACTTGATCTGTAGACCAGGCTGGCCTCAAACTCAGAGAACTACCTGCTTCTGCCTTCCAAGTGCTAGGATTAAAGGTGCACACCACCACAACACCACTGCCTAGCTCCTTCTAGACTAAGCCTCTTTCCCTGTTATGTCTTCTACCAAAGGGCCTCCGGGGGGCTGAGCCACACCGCCGTTTATGAAATTTCAGGCTTATAGCATCTTATAAGATGAGAACATAAACCAGGTGGTAAATTCCTATAATTGCAGCAATCCAGAGGCAGTATGGGAAGATCAGGAGTTCAAAGACATCCTTTGGTATATAGGTTCAAGGTCAGCCTGGGCTATATGGGAGCCAGTCTCAAAAGCAAAACAAGGATAGATACTGACAATATTTAATGCAAGCTTATTGTGACCATTGAAGGGTCACAGATTCCATAAAGAACAGTTAGCTATTGAGACTGGGGAGACATGTTGGGGGAAGAGTGCTCTGGGACATGCGCAAGCCCCGGGGTCCATCCCAGAACCAGAGCTGGGAGTGAGGGTGGTACACTGGGTGGTGTATAGGGGGAAGAGGGCTTGGGGGTAGCTAGCTGTCTCCCTTCCTTTCTTGTATCCCTCATACCAGTATCTCTGAGAACATGGAACATTCCAGACTCATGAGGTGCGCTTCTGTTGGTGACTGGGCGTGAATTGTACCATCCTATGTCTTCTCATTTCCATTTAACTATGGCTTCCCAATATTTACTGTCTCGGTTTCCCCCTTTCTATTCTCTGTTTGCCTTGAAAACACTTCCTCCTGACGTAGTGTCCACAGCAACGGGCCGCTTCCATCGGAGGATGGTTTTGGTGCATTTGATGATTCAGGCATGGAGGTGGGGCCAGGACTTCTTAGGGGGTGGGTGTGGGTGAACTGTCGTCTGGCCTGGTTTTTCAGCATACTGACCGGCAAGAAGGTACAAGAAAACAGAAAGACTAGAGCCTTAGCCACTTTTATGTGACCTCGGACTAGTTACCCAGTCGCTTGCCTATAAACTGGGTGTGATCCAAATAAGAGCCACTTGTGGGGAAGCATTATGACAAGTTGCACAGGTGACCACGCCCATGAGAGACTGTCTGCTTTCTCGGGGAGGCTTAAGAACGCCTGGGCTCTAATCCCAGCCTGCTCATTCATCTTTTCGCCTTCATTAGCAGGCTCCTCCCCTCTCCTGGGCTCCCTTTTCTTCTCTTTGGCCATTCACACCGCATCCATCTTGCGGTGTTGTCTGATGATGAGATATACAGGCCTGACCCCTGGCCTGCACTCGGCACCAGGAAGTGGCCATGGTGTTATCCCAAAGAGCTGGGCGCCTCCTCTGTCAGCCCTCTCCCCCCCACTTGCATGGAGCTCTTGAGGCCTGGAGCTGTCTGTGGTTTATCTAAAACAAACACTGGCCTTGCCTGGTGGAGACTCCAGGCCCTGAGTGCTTCTGCCCAGACAGTGCTATGGTAGCCATCGAGCCTGCGGGAGTCCCAGGCAGCCGGTTCCCTGCAGCCCATCTCAGCTGCCTCTGCTTGTCTGGTGGCCTGGGCGTTTGCTTCCTAACGCCATCAGCAATGTGAGAAAGAGATCCAAGACAAACTCCCAGAGGAAAACGAGGGCCGATTAAACGGCGTTCTGTCTTTCCTCTCTGGGACGCTGGGGAAGTGACTGCATGAGTTTCTGGAACATGGGGTCCCTGGAAGGAGGTAACGAGGCCATTGGAAACTCTGTTGTCTGGTCCCATGCTGCCAAGTGATTTCTACGCCATTGCAGCCCGTGAGGGGTCGGTTCCCTCAGAATGTTGTCTGGGCTTTCACATCCCAGGCAGTAGTAGCAGCTGCTGAAGAAGCCGGGCTCAGAGCTCAGCAGCTCTTTCCATGACAGTCCAAGTGCCTTTCACCCCTTCTCTGCCACCGTCTGGCCCAAGACCTTCCTCTGGTCACCTGATCCATTAAAGTACCTCTCTGCAGCCCACCTTTTGTGTTCTCCTACAGGTGTATGCATGTGTGTGCATGTACATTTCACAGGTGTGTACACATGTGCATGTGCATTTCACAGGTGTGCATGTGTGTGCATGTACATTTCACAGGTGTGTACACATGTGCATGTGCATTTCACAGGTGTGCATGTGTGTGCATGTACATTTCACAGGTGTGTGTGTGTGCACTTCAGAGATGTGTGCATGTGAGTGCATGTGGACTTCACAGATGTATGCATGTGTACGTGTTCTTTTCAGAGGTGTGTGTGTTTGTGTGCATTTCACAGGTATGGGCATGTGTGTGCATTTCACAGGTGTGTGCATGTGTACATGTTCTTTTCAGAAGTGTGTGTGTTCATGTGCATTTCACAGGTGTGTGCATTGTGTGCATGTGCATTTCAGAGGGGTGTGTGTGTGCATTTCACAGGTGTGTGCATATGTGTGCGTTTCAGGAGTGTGTGCATGTGTGTGTGTGTGCACGTGTACATTTCACAGGTGTGTGCATGTGTGTGTCTGTGTACATTTCACAGGTGTGTGTGTGTGTGTGTGCATTTGGAGGCCAGAGGGCAAGGTCAGATGTTTTCCTCCATTGCGTTCTCTCTCTGTTTAGAAACAGGATCTCTCCCAGAGCCCGGACCTCATTGGTTCAGCTAGGTTGTGTGGCCAATGACCGTACAGGATCCGCCTCCTCCCTGCCCCCACCCCTGCCCTCCAGCCTTGTGGCTACAAGCTTGTGCAACGGTCCCCAGTCAGGGTGCTGGGGATCTGAACTCAGGGCCTCGTGCTTGCAGAGCAGACACTGAGCCAGGTCCCCAGCTGTGGACGGCTGCCTCCGTCAGCTCAGGTCCCTGTGGAGCGTGCAAAGTAGTAGCTCCTGAATGAGGAGGGAGCTAGGCCGGCGGTGGGCCTCAGGCTGCCCCTGAGCTTCTGCCCCAACCAGGGCAACAGTGGCACGCGTGCAGTGGAGACGTGGATGCCCGTGGCCACACGGCGCCCATACATCCTGTCTCCCTGCCCCTCCTTATAGATCTCAGCCTGGCACTGGCTTTATTGTAGGGGTTGGGGGCCCCTCAGAGTCCATACAGGACACACCCAGATGCCAAGTTCTTAGTGCAAAGGAGATTTATTCATTACTGAAGAGGGGCAAGTGGGGCGGCTGCCGCAGGATCAGCCAGAAGCAGACAGCAAGCGGCAGCGGCAGATGATTTGGACTTTTTTTTTCTGGTTTTCTTTCTTTTCTTTTTGGACTGGGCTTTTGAAGAGAAAGGGAGAAGTCTGTGCTAGGATAAGGTGGTAGGTTCTGATTGGACAGGTTCGCCAGGAGAGCCGAATAATGAGTTTTGATTGTTGGACCTTAGTGTTTAGTCTCAGAAAGGAGTCAGTGGCCAAATAAGGGAATAGACCTTGGGGGCTTGCTTTAAGAATGTCATCTAACGGTTAAGCGAGGGAGAGGGATGGGGGCTGGGCAAGCCGTGCTGGTGCCCTGTTTGCCAAGCTCACTCCGGCCTGCTAAAGCCCTTCATCCATCTCTGCCCTCTCCCAGACACCATGTTCTGCCTTATTCTGTGTGAACAGCTCTGCTGTTGTAGCACATGCAGCTGAGGGCCTTCTGTGTGCCTGGTCCCGGGACACAGAGATGACTAAGATACAGACTGTGAGGTGGCCAGGCCCGGCACAGCTCCTGCTCTCACCCCTGAGCCTGAAGCTAGAGCAAAGGCTGCTTCTTGCCATCCTTGTGAGCTAACCTGAAGGGTCTCTTCCCGTTCCCCGGTGTGTACCGAGACAATCTTGTCACTGCTTGGTGGCTGTCCCCCCAACTTCCCCTGTATGTCTTACACCCAGCTCAGCAGCTGCCAACCCTGGGAGCTGTGGGAGAGCCGTGAGCAGGGCCACAGGAACTGAGCTTCGTCAGGGAGGCCCCTCAGCGAGGGGGGGCGAGGGGGCAGCAAGTCTCTCCCTCCAGATGCCAGGGCAAGGGAGTCGGTCGGTGGCCTCCAGCTGGAACTCAGAACACACTGTGACCAGCACAGCCAGGCTGTCCTGGGAAGCCTGTCTCTGGGTCTCTTATCTTGGTGGCCTTGGAGCCCTAGGGAAAGCAGATGCCAGGCTCATTCCTGAGCGTGGAGTTCCGCCTCTGATGCTGGCCGTGGCTTCTCAGGGTCATGGCCAGAGCCAGGTGTGAATGGTGAGAGAAAGGCTTCTGGGGCCTGGCCAGCAGCACCTGGTGGTTCTGGTTTCCCTTCTAAAGAGCTGAGCTGTTAGGAAGCTGTTGCCATGGAGATGAGGCCTTGGGGATGGGGCACTCCCCTCTTCCTGTCCCTGTGGTCTCCAGCCTGAGGGTCAGGCTCTTCTGTTTCACCCTCCCTCTCCAAAAACGTCTCATCCCCCTCACTCCCTTGGGGGGCCTGTGGGGCTCACAGGTGTGTCCCCAGCATCTCCAGGGGTGTATATATGTGTGCGTGTGTGTGTGTGTGTGTGTGTGTGTGTGTGTGTGTGTGTGTTGTGACCAAAGTCAAGTTGAGGAGGAAAGGGTTTGTTCAGAGAGTAGTGTTAGCACATCGTCAGTTCCCTAAGGGTCTGAGCAGCACAAAGTAATTGACTACCCTGAGTGCGTCAGGAACCTTCCAGGTCATGCATGTGCGGGCATGTGGCCTGTAGGCAGGTGGCATGTAGCCCGGGTGCTGAGGAGGAGGAGGTAGGCGTCTTCTAGGTGCCTGGGAAGCTGTAACCCTCCACCTCAGGATGATGAGATACAGCCCTAGCTTGGCCCATCTGGGTAGGAAACAAACGGAAAACAGCCCTTTGAGCCCTTTGTAAATCTGGCAGATACCTCTAGCCCTCTCAGGAGGAAGCTGGAAGACAGTTGCTAATTAATGCAGTCATTCCTGCCTTTCTCCCAGGCAAGGTCATCAGGGAGCTGAAAACCTAGGCAGAGTTCCCACCTTCCAGGAAAGGGATTGAGGTCGCTGCCCTGCTGTCTGGTAGGGAAGCCAGATGTCCTGCTGGGTGGATCCGAGTTCTAGTTAGGGTTACTATTGCTGGGCTGAAACACCATGACCAAAAGCAAGTTGGGGAGGAAAGGGTTTGTTCAGCTTTGTATTTGAAGGAACTCAGGGCACGAGTTCCTGGAGGCCGGAGCTGATGCAGAGGCCTTGGAGGGCGCTGCTTACTGGCTTGCTCCTCTTTCTTATAGAACCCAGGAAGGACCACCAGCTCAGGAACAACGGCCCCACCCACCATGGGCTGGGTCCTCCTCCATCAATCACTAATCAAGAAAATGCCCACGGGCTTGTCTACAGCCCCATCTTGTGACAGCATTTCTCACTTGAGGTTCCCTCCTCTCAGGTGACTTTAGCTTGTGTCAAGTTGACACAAAACCATGCAGCACGGCACACATGGCCACCCCGGAGACATCTGCGAGGTCATCTTGCAGAGCCCAGGACACAGAGGGGCTCTGGCGTACAGCAAGGCTTCTCCGCGCAGGGGGCACAGTAATTTTCCGGGACACTTCTGTGCAGCCCCGCAATGCTGAGGGTCCAGGAAGAACTCACCCCACTGGGACACAACTCTGTTATTTCTTGACGTTCTAGAAAATGCCACGGCCAGCGTGAGCGAGGCTGAGAGAAAGGCCCAGGTGTACTACCGTGCGTGTATGAACGAAACTAGGATCGAGGAGCTGAGGGCCAAGCCCCTGATGGAGCTGATCGAGAAGGTGGGTGTTCAGCTGGATGCCCACAGTGTTCTCTCTCTCTCTCTCTCTCTCTCTCTCTCTCTCTCTCTCTGATTAGTTTCCTGCCAGCCCTTCCAGCTTACCTCACACCTCCAGCCACCACGCCCTGAGGGGACTCAGAGCCCGTCTGTCTGTCTGTCTGTCTGTCTGTCTGTCTGTCTGATGCAGGTATTAGGGTTGCCTGAGTGTGTATGTGCATGGCTCTGTGGGGGTGGATCTGTCTGTGCGGATGGAATAGGGTGTGTATCTGCACCCACCAGGGAGAAGCAGTGTGTGTCCGGGTGGGAGCAGGGGCTGTATTGACTATCCTCTACTGCTCTTCCGATGATCCTGTGTGTATGTGGAGGAGGGTGCTGGTCTGGAAGCACTCTCAACTCTTGGTGGGAAATAGTTCTCTGCAGAAAGAAGACCCTGTTGATTACTAATAAGGTGTTCATCTGCTGCTTCTTTGTGTATGTGTGTGGACACAGGGTCACTGGATTAGTTAGGGTTTTAACTGCTGTGAACAGACACCATGACCAATGCAACTCTTATAAGGACACTGTTTAATTGGGTCTGGCTTACAGGGTCAGAGGTTCAGTCCATTATCATCAAGGCGGGAACATGGCAGCATCCAGGCAGGCGTGGGGCAGGAGGAGCTGAGAGTTCTACATCTTCATCTGAAGGCTGCTAGCAGAAGACTGACTTCCAGGCAGCTAGGATGAGAGTCTTAAGGCCCCACATCCACAGTGGCACACCCACTCCAACAAGACCACACCTCCTGATAGTGCCACTCCCTGGGCCAAGCATATACAAACCATCACAGTCATAGCCCAGGCTGGCCTCAAACTTCCTATGTAGCCGAGGATGCCCTTGAACTCCTGCTGCCTTGCCCTGTGAGTGCTGAGACCATAGGCATGTGTCACCACCCTGCCTGGTTTTATTCAGTGCTAGAGACAGGGCACAGTACCCTGCTGAACAAGCTACATTGCTAGTCTCCTGGCTTGACCAGTCTACTCTGAGTGCATCTACACTGTTGGGAGCCTTCAAGGAGGGCTGCCGAGGCTAGCCCGGCTTCCCAGTGCAGACAGAGTTGGCTGCAAATGTTTCCTGGCCACTGCTGCTCCCTCAAAGGACTTTGCCTCTCTGCTCACCTTGGGGAAGGTCTCACATACACACACACATACACACCACACACACCACACATACCACACACACACCACACACACACACACCATACACCACACATACACACACACCACATACATATACATATACCACATACACCACACACCACACACAACACACCACATACACACACATACACCACACACCCCACACACACACACACACACCACACACACACACCACACACACACACACGCACACACACACACCACCTCTGTCTGCTCTCTCTCCACAGCTTGGAGGCTGGAATATCACAGGTCCCTGGGCCAAGGACAACTTCCAGGACACGCTGCAGGTGGTCACGGCTCACTACCGCACCTCACCCTTCTTCTCTGTCTACGTCAGCGCTGACTCCAAGAACTCCAACAGCAATGTGATCCAGGTGGGCTGAACCACGGAGGTGACATGAACTCCCGGACATGCCTGGTGACACCCTTGGCTCCCCTGCCGCAGTCCCTGGCCTGTGTAGCTCTGGTTGGAATGGATTTGAGACCGTCCATCCCTGCTTTTACCTCACCTTAGCCATCCATGCTTCCCACCTGCCGTGTGACCTTTGGCAAGAGGCTAAGACTCTCTGAACTATAATTTCTGTGTCAACCAAATGCAGTATAATAACTCTTACCTGAAATGAAGTATGTTAAGATGGGACCAGAAGGCTTCTGTGGTAGCTCTCTGGAATGTTCCTCTCCTCCCTGACTAACTCTCAGGAGGCTCTTCACCCTCATTGCCTGCACAAGATCCCATTCTAGTTCTTCAGGGTAGCTGCTGTTTCCTGTATTGGGGGAAACGGGCCTGTCTCATCCCTGGTCCCTGGGTGGATATGCCTGTGGTAGTACCTCTCAGCTTCTTCTCCTGTTCCTGCTGGTCCCTGCCCCACAGAAGGTAGAGGACAAGCAGGGAGCCTCCTCACTCACCCCAAATCCCTCTGCAGGTGGACCAGTCTGGCCTTGGCTTGCCCTCCAGAGACTATTACCTGAACAAGACAGAAAATGAGAAGGTGAGTTTGCCCGGCCTGCTGTGCAATCCCAGATGCCTCAGAAACTTGGCTTTTACAGAGAGCTGTTTCCTGAAGGCCGACAGGCAGGCCTGAGGTGGTGTGGGGGGATGGGTGCCCACAGACGTGGGCCTCACCTTCAGGCGCCAGGCGCTGCAGGTACAGGGGCGTCACTTATCCCTTCTCTAAAGAAGAAAGTGGTGACACCCACCACCGTTTGTGGGTCCTAGGTCTTTTGTGAGCCTCACCTCAGTCAAACTGATTAAGACTCTAGCCTTGCCTTGTAAGGCTCAGAGACATTCAGTGACTGTTCATGGTCACACACACAGCCATGAAGTGTGTCACACACTTGGAGCCAGCTTCATTATTTGTCCTGTGCCCAAAGATGGGGAGATGGTCCCCAGGGACCTCGCTTGAGGAGAGGCAAACCTTGACTGATCACCCAGCTAGAGGCTCAGCCTCACACGGTTAGCAGAGGGGTGCCTGAAGACTGTGGATGCAAGGGCTGGACTCAGATCAGGGTACACACAGTGGCAGGTGGCTCAGAGCGGGTGCCTTAAAAGACTACAAATTGGGTGAGTCTGCTAAGACTAAAGATGGCTTAGCAGACAAAGAGAGTTGCCACACAAACTCTTGATCCCCAGAACTCACATAAAGGTAGAACGATGGAGAACTGAGTCCGAAATCTATCCTCTGACTGTTACACACACATACCATGGAGTATGTACCCACCAACAGTGTGTGTGTGTGTGTGTGTGTGTGTGTGTGTGTGTGTGTGTGTGTGTGTGTGTGTGTGTGTGAATTCTGAAATGAGCAGAGATGGGATCAGACCAGCAGGGCCACCGGTCCCACTCTAAGACCTGTGCAAGCTCATCAGTTTAACCCTGAGGGGCGAGGGGCGTCAGTAGACAGACACAGCATCCAACTCAAAGCTGTGTTCAGAAGCTTGGTTTGACACATGCCTGTAATCCCAGCATTTAGGAGGCTGAAGCAGGATTGCCATGAGTTCCAGGCCAGCCTAGGCTACAGAGTCAAACCTTGTCTCAAAAAATAGAAAAGGAAGCCAGGCACACACCTTCAGGGAACGAGAGGCAGGCAGATCTCTGTGAGCTCCTAGGCCAGTCAGGACTACACAGTGAGACTTGTCTCAGTAAAATGAACTGTGGATTTTCTGGGTAGAGCCTTTGGCTGTGTGTGCTGGGCTGCAGCCTGTCCTGCCGCCCTCCAGTGTAGAGGACAGCAGGTGGCTGCCCCTGACATGCTGGTCCCACAGGTCCTGACGGGATACCTGAACTACATGGTCCAGCTGGGGAAGCTGCTGGGTGGTGGGGACGAGGACTCCATCCGGCCCCAGATGCAGCAGATCCTGGACTTTGAGACCGCCCTGGCCAACATCACCATCCCCCAGGAGAAGCGCCGGGACGAGGAACTCATCTACCACAAAGTCACGGCTGCTGAGCTGCAGGTAAGCTAACCAGCGGGATGTGTCTGGCGCTGGACTTCCGTGGAGGCTCTGGGGACCCAAGCTGCAGACCCACCCTACCAGATCCTTGAAGCGACCTGAGAAAGGAGATGGTTAATCTACCTGGTCACAGATGGAAAGACTGAGGCTCGAGGAGGGGCCCTCACCCAGTAAAGACCACAAGGGTCGGAAGGGGTGCCTGAGTGAGGCTGCTGTTCTGAGACGTTTTCCCTGAAACTGGTGAGCACTGTCCCAACAACAGATGGAGCGTTTTCGTCCTCTCCTGTACCCTGTGCCCCGTCCTGGTCAGGGAGCACTGCACATGGACCACTGCAGAGATGGAGACTGTAGTGTCTCCCTTTTCCTTTTTCTTTTTTTTTTAAATGAAAATTTCTTACAAAATTTATTTCATTTATTTTATTGTTTTGAGATAGAGGTATTACGTCTCACGGACTGCCTTTGAGCTCACAGTGGAGCCAAGGATAACCTTGGACTGCAGATCCTCCTGTCTCTATCTTTCAAGTGCTGGCTGGTATTGTAGATATATACCACCATGTCACTTCATTTATCTTATTTTATTTTATTTTATTTTACTTTATTTTATGTTATTTTATTGAGATGGGTTTTCTCTGTGTAGTCCTGGCTGTCCTGGAACTCACTCTGTAGACCAGGCTGGCCTCAAACTCAGAAATCGCCTGCCTCTGCCTCTCAGAGTGCTGGGATTAAAGGCGTGCGCCACCACCGCCTGGATCGTTTTTTTTTTTAATGGGATGCTGGGGGTGCACCAGGGATTCCTGCATGCCGAGCAAGCATTCTACCAGCTGAGCTCCATCTCCAGCCTTTTCTGAGCAGGGCAGCCAAGTGGTTAGGACCAAAGGCTCCTGAGCAGCAGAGAAACTGCCTGGCACTCGGGCTTGGCTCCCTGGACTGTGACATGTCCTTGGGTTGTAACTGCACCTTGGACCTGATCTGTGTGAAGGGAGCTAAAAGTGTGCTATCTCCTCTGTAGTTAGTCCAGAGTGCTTGGGACTCAGGGATCTGCAGTTGATGGGGTTTCTCTGTTTCGGTCTGTCTTGCTGGCCAGCCTTGTCTTAGGCCCCTAAGGGGAGAGGGACCTCTATCAGGTGGCATTGTTGACTGAGCCTTGCTCTTGTTAGAAGGGACACCATGTCTGTGTCAGAGTTTCAGAACCATGTTTCTGTAGTCCTCCCATCCGACCAGTCAGCTGACCTCCCATCCGTCTGTCCCTTCTTCAGAAGGGACACTACATTTTACAGGTTTCTTCCTTCAGGTGCACATGGGCTTGCTCTTCCATGCCTACGCCCCTTGACCCCCAGCCCCCCAGGTAGCCTGCCTAACAGGAAATAGTTTATGTCTCTCTGTTAAAGACTTTGAGGAAGAGAAGCCGGGTTCTAGGCCTGGGCAAGAAAGGCTAGGGATGCATTGACATTTCGTGGTTGGCACACTTCAGCTAGGCCCTAGGAGTCCCAGGAGGTGCCACAGCCCACTCAGGCCTCCCGCAGCTGCCAGCTGCCTGCAGATTCCCAGGAGAAGTGGTGCCCAGCCGGTTGTTATGGAGACAGGTAGTCGGTGCCGGGCACCATCTGGCACTGTTTTCCGCTCTGAGGCTAAAAGGTTGAGGGAGATATTGTTTGCATGGCACAGTTTAGCTTGCTCCAGCCTCTCGGGTCTTACCATGGTGGCCCCACTGCAGTCTGATGCTGGAATTGATGCCCAGAGTAGTGAAGGGCCCAGTAGCCCTTGAGCACATCCGCCAGTGGTCTCCAGAGTCACCTACCTCCTGTCCCCCCAACTTTTGAGTTATTCTTCCACAGAATAAGGGAGAAGAAAGACAATTTGGTTCTATATAACCACTGCTCTTCGATGCTTAAGTGGGAGGCACACAGTTTACAAGGGTTAGCCTGGGCTTGGGCTCAGAACATGGCACCGCCCTACTCAAGCTGTGTGATCTGAGGCAGGTCACGTGACTCGACCCCAAGAGCCTCAGTCTCCTTCCTGGGACAGAAGCCCTGCTCTGGGTGGGAACACAGAGGTAAATACACAAGAGACAGCGATTCTTCGGCTTTAACCCTCGGGGTCTTTGTAGAACAGCTGCTAGGGAGTGTTAGCCGGGAGAACTGGGCAGTTGTACAGGGATCCAAGGATCGTGTCTAATCACAGGGAAGCCCTGAGTCCCACGAGGCTGGACTAAGCCCCTCCACCCACCGGCCCGCCTAGCGTGATGAGGCACAGAGGAGAGAAAATGTTAATGCTTGTTTCTGTGACCAGCAGTGCTAACCTGAGTCCCCAGCACTAAAATAATGACAATTAATATAGCGCAGAATATCCTCTCTGATAGCTGAAGACTAATTTTATCTCCAAGCCCTGACGAATGGCAATCTTGAGACAGGGCCTTATATAGCACAAATGGGATTCAAACCTCGTGATCCTCCTGTCTCTGCCTCTCCAGTTCCGGGGTTACAGATGTGTGCTTCCCAAGCCTATTTGAGTTGGTTGGTACCCAGCAGGGCTCCTTGGCCTCAAGTGTGGAAAATGCAGCTCCTCGTGTCCTCTGGGGGACTGAGTCACAGCAGAGTAGCCCGGTTGACTAAAACAGCCATCTCTATGGAAACATGTTAAGTTAGGAATCACTGAAGCAATTGAGACTGGAAATTTGAAAACCCTCATGGTCACCCACAGCTCCTTACTTCTCCGAACCAGAGTACTTCTGGAGGGGAACATCTGCTCACCCTATAGGCACAAGTTGTCTGGAGACCATGGCCACTTTCACCATTGAGATTTCCGTCAGAGGGTTTCAGTGACACGTGGTTCTCACAAATTATGTGAGCAGTGATATTTGTAAACGTATCCGTTTCCCTGGGACCTTGGCCGGAGGATCCTGCCGTCAGGTGGCTCTGATGACTGAGCCCTGTTAAGATCTCACGAGTGTATCTCTCAGCTTCCTAGGCACTGGGAGGCTGAGGATGTGCCAGGAGGAGGGCAGGGAGGGCAAGCCAGAGGGCTTGGTCCAGTGCAGGCCATTTCCAGAGGGCAAAGCAGGCAGCTCTGGGAGGCGAGAGATTTCCTTCATGTTAGAGAATGTCTGTGCAGTGGGTCTGAATCTGCGAGCTGATTCCTGCTGGAGACCCCATCATGGCTGCTCCCTTCCGGCCCTCATCTCTCTCGCCCCCAGCAGCAGGGATGTATTATGTGGCACACCAGCAGGCTGTTTCCTTTCCAGCCCAGGGCAGTTAACCTCAGCGGGAAGACTCACCATCAATGACCCAAATCAGCCCCTTGCTGAGAACTGGTGAGGAGTTTTAATCAGCTCCCGGGTGCCTTTGAGAGCTCAACACTCCGTCAGCTCCACCCCAGCTCTCTCCTGCAGTAGCTGAGGTGCTCTTTGGCCCCCCCAGCAGTAGCATGCTAGGGGTGTAGCCCATGTGGGAGGCCGCATTCAGTCCCTAACACCCGCTGACAAGCGAATAAACCCAGAGGTGACTGAACCCACTCTGTAGAGCGGCACAGGCTCCCGCTGACACGTGACCTTGGGAAAAATCACCAATCCTCAGGTACAGAGTTGCCTGTTAGGCAAAGGGTCTCAGGGCCGACCTCTGTTCTGTCTGAGAATAAGCTGTGTGCTGCTCTACTCTAATGTCACACACAGGGGGATGGACGTCATGGCGTCACCCGACCTTCCACAGGAAGGGCTTTTACAGCTCAGATGTCAGTCTCTTTATCTGCTTGACATTTTCTTCCTCTTCAAGGGAAATGAGAACAGAATTTGACATTCCTCAGGTCCGGGCCACTCGAGACAGAACTTGAACAGCCATTAGCTGCCTTTGATGGCTCGGTTTCTAAGAATCAGGGGCCCATGACCCCTGGAGTGGAGGACATCTTTGCTGAAACAGTCTCCTTCGCCCTGAAAGACCTAGAGTTCTGAAAAGCAGCATTCTAAAAATAACAGGGCACAGAGATGACACGGGGCTGGAGCTGACCATGCCAATGTTGTGCAGCCCTGCTCGGGGACACGGTGCTAAGTGACGTCAGCCAGTCACAAAAGGGCAAGGCTTGGGGGCAGGGAGGAGGGGAGGAGAAGCTCTGTGGAAGAGCATTGGCCCTGAGTGCCTAAGCCCCAGGTTCAATCCCCAGCACTGGAAGAAAATCCGCAAAAACCTGTCTTTGTGTCTGAGGTTCTCGGGACAGCGAGAGAGGCAGAAGACAGAGCCGGCGGTTTCCACCTCCTGGGGACTTGGGAAGAAGGGAGCAGAATTCTTCAGTCTGGGAAAATGCCCACAGCTGAGGCTGGAAGGGGGAGGGGTGGTGATGCAAAACAGTGAATATCTAAAGCCACGGAGCTGGACTCCGCCATGCTTAAGGTGAGCCTGGCGTGATGGTGCAGTCCCACCAGGAGGACACAGAGGCAGGAGGAGCACTTCAAGTTCAAGACCAACCTGGTCTATGGAATGACCAGGGGGAAAAAAATTCAGATGATGGTTCAGAGCTGGTGAGATAGCTCAGCGGATGACAGCACCTGTACCAAGCTGAGGACCTTAAATGTAAATTTTTAAATGGGGGCAGCAAGGCCGGGTAGTGGTGGCACATGCCTGTAATCCCAGCACTCTGGGAGGCAGAGGCAGGCGGATTTCTGAGTTCGAGGCCAGCCTGGTCTATAGAGTGAGTTCCAGGACAGCCAGGACTATACAGAGAAACCCTGTCTCAAAAAAAAAAAAAAAAAAAATCAAATCCAAAAAAACAAAAACAAAAAAAGATACAGTGGTACAGTGGTAGAATCATCCCTCAAGCCCTTGTGTGTGGCTTTGGAAGAGATTCATGCATAGAATTCCAAATGGTCCTGCCCAAAGAAGGTATCCCTTTTTTTTTATTATTATTACTTACTTATTTTGAGACAGGGTCCCACTGTGTAGCTCTGGCTGGCCTGGATCTTGCTCTGTAGATCAGGCTGGCCTCAGACTCACAGAATTCTGTCTGCCTCTGCCTCCTGAGTGCTGGCTTCAGCTGCACCAGCTTTGAAATGAGGTTTCTCTTTTTTTTAATATTTTAATTATATGTATGTGTATCTCCGGGATTGTGCATGTGGGTGCAGATGCCCGCAGAGGCCAGGGGAAGGCGTTGGATCTCCTGGAACTGGAGTTACGGGTGGTTGTGGGCTTCCTGACGTGGGTGTTGGGAACCAAACTTGGGTCCTCTGCAAGAGCAACAGGTCACCTCTAACCCTTTAGATGCGGTCTTGTCACCTGGCTCCGTAAACTGCTATAGAGAAACTCTGGTTTGCCAGCGCTGGCTCTCTCTGCCTTGCACTCTGGCAAGACAGCGTTATACCTGCTGTTAGTCAGAAAGCGATGAAGCCTTCTGCAGAACGGCCTGGAGACACGGGCTGAGGTGGAAGTGACCCTGCCACCCTCACACTGCCCTCTTCCCTTGCAGACCCTGGCACCCGCCATCGACTGGTTACCCTTTCTGAACACCATTTTTTACCCAGTGGAGATCAATGAGTCTGAGCCCATTGTGGTCTATGACAAGGAATACTTGAGACAAGTCTCCGCCCTCATCAACAACACCGACAAATGGTAATGGCAATGAAGTACGGGTGCTGAGGGAGTAAGGTGGTCTGGGACAGCTCTCTCGACGACAGCCCCGCCCTCAGGCGGGGTGGGGACACGTGACATTCAGACTCAGAAAAAGAGTCCTGGGCAGGCTTCTGTGTGAGGGTCCTGGTTCTGACTACAGGTTCGAATCCCAGCTCCTCGTGTCATAGCTGTGTAACCTCAGGACAAGGGTGGCATCCTTCCACAGGGCCCTTCTCCCACCCGTACAGTGAGGCTGAGAGAGGTAGGAGAGTTAAGAGAAGAACATCCTGGCAAGGCCCTAGACCTAGTCAATACTGGGAACCGGTTTCAGTTAATGCTCAGGGAACACTGTTTTAGATTTTAAAGGCCAAAATGTTGGAAGGTGTCAGGAAAAAGGAGCCCCTAGGAGCTGGAGAGATAGCTCAGCAGTTAAGAGTACTGGCCACTCTTCCAGAGGTCCTGAGTTCAAATCCCAGCAACCACATGGTGGTGGCTCACAACCATCTGTAGTGAGATCTGGCACCTAGCGCCCTCTTCTGGTAGGTAGGTGTATATGCAGTTAGAACACTTTTTTTTAAATAATTTTTTTAAATATGTATTGATTTATTATATGTAAGTACACTGTAGCTTTCTTCAGACACTCCAGAAGAGGGAGTCAGATCTCGTTACAGATGGTTGTACATCTGTAGAACACTTAATACATCTTCTTTAAAAGGAGCTCCTACGTTATGTATATTTGTGCATGTGAGGTTTCCTGATCTATGCCTTTCCCCTGTGAACAAGACCAGATGTTGTTCCCATGGCCTGAGTCATCTTCCCTCACAACATCCCAGCTCTCTGCAGACATTTTCCTGGCTTCATAGCATTCCATCGAGTATGCATGCGTTTGTTTACCTTTCCCTTGGCAAGTGTTTAGATTAAATTAAATGGACATCCTTGTGCTAAGGTGACGTCTTGGCAAGCACAGCAGCACCCACAGATAGGTTTCCTGTGCCCAAGAGATGGGACACAAGGAGCTGCCAATGATGAAACCTTGAGCCCAGCTGGCCATGGGCCCCTCCTTCTAGCTGGGATGGAATACCCAAGCAGTGACATTTATTGAGCGCCAACGGTATGCAAGCGATTGCATTAGACACCAAAGGTTTTCTGTGGCGGCGGCAGAACTGGGCTTGACCCTCAAGAGCTCGTGTCCCCTGTGCTTGGAGAACGGTGAGCAGCCGTATGGGCAGGCTGGAGGAGAGCCTAGGTCAGGAACGGAGTTGGTGCGCCACCCGGGGTCTCTGAACTCTCCCCGGTTCTGTCACCACAGCCTGCTCAACAACTACATGATGTGGAACCTGGTACGGAAGACAAGCTCCTTCCTGGATCAGCGCTTCCAGGATGCTGATGAGAAGTTCATGGAGGTCATGTACGGGACGAAGAAGGTGAGCGTGCCACTGTAAGCTACTGTGTGCCACCGTGCGCACCGCGCATGGGCAGGACACGAGGGAGACAGTGGTTCTGTTGCTGTCCTGGCTGTGGGTCTCCTAAGGGAGGAAATTGTAGAGAACCACTGGAGGGGGGCAGCTGCTGTCCATGGGGGCCCAGGAGGGGACCTGAGCCGGCAGGAAATGGGCAGGAAGTAAGTACACTGAGCCAAAGAGCAGACAGGTATCTTAGCAACCAAGCTGATTGACAGCTAAGGTGGTTTATAGACTCCTCCCTCTATCGATGGCTGCTTCCCTTGTGTGACATGTGACCCTCACATGGCGGCCACTTTTGTTTACTATTAGTGTGTGTGTGTGTGTGTGCATGTGTGTGCATGTGTGAGTGTGTGATGTGTGTATGGATACATACACTGTGTGTGCGTGTGAAGGTCAGAGGACAACTTTTGGGGTCAGTTCTCCTACAAATTGAACTCAGGTCGTTAGACTTGTGCAGCAAGCCCCTTTACCCACAGAGCCATCTCACCTGCCCTCTTCGTCTTTTCCTGAGATAGGGTCTCATGTAGCCCAGGCTGGCCTCTGTTCCTTATTGTGTCAACTGGCCTATCACATATGAAAACCCAGTATTGTGACTGGGTAGTGATAGTACGTGATCCCAGCACTTAGGAGGCAGAGATGGTAGGCAAAGTCAGTAAGTTTGTGGCCAGCCTGGTCTACAGAGAGAGTTCCAGGACAGCCAATACTACATGGTGACACCCTGTCTCAAAAAACCAAAAAATAGAGGAGGAAGAAGGCCTTGTATTTGGATTATTACCCACCTGCTGCTGTAGAGAACTCCACATTTTGGTTACCCGTCTGCCTGTGATGGACGTGTGTGCTGTGATTGGTCTGGGGCTGATATGCATCAGGCTCTCTGGAGTGTGGGAGGCGTTACTGCCAGCTCTCCAGGGTGAAGCGGACCCTAAGCAGAAGTTGATTACATAGCAGGTGCCCATGTGTGGTCACACTGTCCATTAGGGCCACCATGCAGAGGCGAGTGGGACCAAAGCTCCCCGGGGCTTCAGCCAGATCTCTGCTGTAGCCAGCCGCCTTGTCTGCAGTGTCTGCAGTGTCTGCTGGTCAGGCATCCCATGGACACGAGGCCTTATGAGGAGAAAGAGAACTTTCTGCTGTGTGGAGCTGCGGTCTTTCTAGGAGGCTCCAGCAGGGTGGGGCCCTCTGGAAAGGTTTTGTGCTGTTGGAGTAGAAGTTCCCTGCATCCTCTGGGAGGCAGGAGGAGGTAGACCTTCCGTAGGAGGCAGGGGAGTGACTGACTTCCCACTCCAACCACACCCCTCACCTGCCTTCACTTGCTTCAAGACCCTGGAAGGGAGCTTATCTTGGTTTTGTTTTTAGAGGTGTGTGTGTGTGTGTGTGTGTGTGTGTGTGTGTGTGTGTGTGTGTGATAGGATCTCATGTAGCCCAGGCTGGGCTTGAACTCCCAGTATACCTTGAACCCCTGGTCCTTCTGCCTCTACTTCTCCAGTGCTGGGATTACAAGTACGCACCACCAACTATGCCACCATACACCACAACCATGTGTCTGTGTCTGTGTGTCTGTCTGTGTCTGAGACAGGGTCTTACTCTGTAGCTCTGGTTGGCCTGGAACACACTGAATGGACCAGGCTGGCCTTGAACACACAGCCTGTCTCCTGAGTGCTGGGATTAAAGGCATGGGCCACCATACACACACAGCCCCACACCTATGATGCTGGGATACGAACCCAGGGCCCCTTGCATCCCACACTCTCTAACTGACCTACATCCCTAGGCCATTTGGGACCAGGCTGAAGGGAGAAAGGGGAGTCGTACTCTGTAGCCCAGGCTGGTCCCAAACCTCATTTCACCAACTCAAGGCCACCATGCCTATCTTTCTTTCCTTCAGTACTGGTGACAGGATCTCCATGCCAGACAAGCACTCTGTCACTGAGCTGTCCCTAGCTCTGAGTCTTCTCAGTTTAGTGCCCAAAGTAGCTTCCACTGGGTCAGAGAACATCTCTGAAGCTCCAGAAGAAAGCTCAGGCCCCTGGCGGCACAGTTCCTGGGTGGAAAGGGGCTGGGAGGAGGAGGAGGGCTCAGCCCACAGACAGCCTCGTGTGTGTCCTACTGACAGCCGTGTGTGTGTGTGTTTTCCAGACCTGTCTTCCCCGCTGGAAGTTTTGCGTGAGTGACACGGAAAACAACCTGGGCTTTGCCCTAGGCCCCATGTTTGTAAAAGCAACCTTCGCAGAAGACAGCAAGAACATAGTAAGTGCCGCCCATGTTGAGGGGTGCTGGGGATTGAACCCAGGGCCCCACACATACTAGCAAGCACCCCACCAACTCAGCCCCAGCCCCAGCCCTTGCTGTGGTCACTAACAGCGCTGACTGAATAGAGATTATGTCGGTCTGCGGTTAACACGGATTCCGTCAGGAGTCAAGGGCTCTCCGCCTTCAGTCCGTCCTCTCCGCGCTGTGGAGTGCCAGTCCTCTTCTCTAGAATCTTCAGCCTGTCTCTGACCTCCAGGTCTGGCCATGGCATAGTTACCTTCCAGAGTTACTGTTCGTCTCCAGAGTGATCATAGCCTTTTAGAAACTGTCCCTCAGAAACAGATCTTCTAGATTTCAAAGCTCATTCCATTCCAAATGATTTCAGTCTGGGGAAGGCTTTGGAGTCTAGCCTTCTCTGAAGGAATCACAGTACACCGGTCCATGTTGGAGGCTCTGAAAAGTCCTACAAGAGACTCAGTCAACTTCCTGAAAAATCTGCCTCATCTCACCTGACCCTGGTCCTGTTAGTGGGAGGATTCTGTAAGGAGAGGACGGGTAGGAAGCGGGGATCTTCACTGACCCAGCCCCGGCCGGCAGTGACCTTGGGCACAGGGCTCCGGGTGATGCCTGAGCCCCGCCCTTACTGGTGTGGCTTCTGTGCCCTCAGGCCAGCGAGATCATCTTGGAGATCAAGAAGGCATTTGAGGAGAGCCTAAGCACTCTGAAATGGATGGATGAAGAGACTCGGAGATCAGCCAAGGAGAAGGTGAGGCGACCTCAGGTTCAGAAGGCACTAGGTTGCCAGTCTAGACTCAGAGCTGCATCTGGAGGAGGAAAGTGGGTGGGAGAGGCGCTGTCCGGTGAGGATGTGTGTAGATGCCTTTGTGCTATGTGACTCTGGTGGGTCTCCGGACATCCTGAAGCCCCCAGTGGTATGGAGTCAGGAGACATCCCACAGCAGAAGGGGGAGGGGCTAGGGACACACACCCACCCTTAGAAGGGGCTAGACCAACCGTTTCATAAGAGCCGGCTCCTGTGGCTACCGGTCATGAGGACCAAGGAAGGCCGTGTGACCCAGTGGCCTCTCAGCACTGTTCTGTTCAGAATTCAGTTACAATGCATAAACCCTGGGGGGGACGCATCCAAACCATGACACTCTTGGGGGAAATGACATTTCATCAGAATTTACCAGACTCCTCCCAGGAAAATAAGCTGTAGAACCCTTAAGGCGGTGGGAGGCTAGCCCTGGCTGTCCTTGGCACGGACCCTGAGCTGGACCCCACAGAGCTGGAGCAGGCTTGGCCAGCCTCCTTTGACCCGGTCTTCCTCTAACCCCTCCGGTCCAGGCGGACGCCATCTACAACATGATAGGTTACCCCAGCTTCATCATGGACCCCAAGGAGCTGGACAAAGTGTTTAATGACGTAAGTGGCTTCCACAATGACGTAAGTGGCTTCCTCCACCTGCCCCTCAGACTCCTCGAAGCCTGTGTGAGCGGAGGCCAGGATGGTGGCTATCCTCCTATACCAGCGTGATGTGGGGTAGGATTTAGGGATATGGGCATGAGGAAGGTTTCCTGTTCCTTTGTGTTCCTGGGTCAGTGGAGGGTCCTGTCTCCCCAGAGCCGCCATCAGCCATTGCTCTGTAGTTATTATTGGAACACAACCTCTGAGCCTCACTGGGAATGGCCAGCCTCAGGGAAGGAGTGGGGATGGCTAGGGCAGGGTGCCTCCGGGGTACAGCATGTGCTTAGAGTGTGTGAGGCCATAGGTTCCATCCCCAACACCATGGGACAGAAAAAGGATGGGGGAGGTGGGGGGGGGGGAGAAGAAGGGGGTGGGGGCGGGGCGATAGCCAGACATGGCTATATATGTCTCTAAGCCTAGCACTGCAAAAGCTAGGGCAGGAGCAACAGGGTTCAAGGCCATCTTTGGCTACTTGGCAAGTTCAAGGTCAGCCTGGACTATAGGGTAGACCCTATGTCAGACAGACAGACAGACAGGCAGGCAGGCAGACAGACAGACAGATGGAAAGAATTAGGGAGTACTGGAGAGTGGCTCAGTGGTCCAGAGCAGGTACTGCTCTTCCAGAGGACTGGAGTCTGGTTCTCAGCACCCGCACTGGGCAGCAACTCAAGCTCCAGTAGATGTGACTCTTTCTGGCTTCACACACAAGGATGCAGTAGCACACACGCATGTGCATGTGTGCACACATACATTTTTTTTTTAAACTATGACTTTGAAGAAACGAAGAAAGTCGTTCTTCAAGGCACAGTGCTAATTAGAGACCCTGAAGCCTCTGAGGAGCCTCTGAGGAGCCCCCGTTACCTGCCGCTGCTCCCAGATATCCTTCTGTGCCCCACTCCACCCACCACCCCGACCCCCACTCACTTTCCATCAAGGGGTGACTGCTGGAGCTCCTGCCTCTTGGAACTGTCAGCAAATCAGCTACCTAGAGTGTCTGCAGTTCTGGGCCACGTGATTAGGTCTTCAGGTCCTCTGTCATTGGGGGCACATTACAGTAGCCTCGCCTCTGGAGTTATATTTAAAACCTGAATCTATTAAAATTACCTCTGAGGCTGTCAGACTCTGTCTGCAGCTCTAACTCCTTGATAGTCATTTAAAGTGTCCCCGAGTGTCATGACGTAAGATCCAAGGACTCGTGGGGACTGCCAGGGGCTACCTAGGTTCTGGCCTTTCCCTGGAGCCAGTGTCTGACAGCCGTAGATGGAAATGCATCTGAGCGAGGGCTCTACGCTTGTCGGGGACAGAGAAGCCAGGCTGGGTGTTGAAGGGTGTCTGAGGTGGAGCTGGGTGTTGCGGGGTGTACAAGGTTGCATACCCCAACACTTCTGAGATAGAGTCCAGCTCCAGGTCCACAGGGAGCTATTTAATTAAATTTTATTTTACCGCTGGCTCAGAGACAGGGTCGCACATAGTCCCAGCTAGCACTGAACTCTGTAGCCAAGGCTGGCCTTGAACTTCTAATCTTGCTGGTACTTCCCAAGTGCTCAGACTGCAGGCATGCACCACCCCGCTCAGTGCTGGGGATTGAACCCAGGGCTTTGTTCATTCTAGGCAAACGCTCTCCCATCTGAGCTGTACACCCCAGCCCAACTAAATTAAAAATTAAAAGCCACAGAAACACACTGAAAGTGCTTCAGGGCTGGAGAGATGGCTCAGCGGTTAAGAGCACTGACTGCCCTTCCAGAGGTCCTGAGTTCAATTTCCAGCACCCACATGGTGGCTCTCAACCATCTGTAATGGGATCCGATGCCCTCTTCTGGTGTGTCTGAAGAGAGCCACAGTATATTCACATAAAATAAATAGATGAATCTTTTTAAAAGTCTGACCGTATTGGCTAGGACAGGGATAGATATGTCTGTCAGCACTGGGCATATTCTTGCTGAAGTCCCAGGGGCTACGTTAGGGCATCTCATAGCCCGGTTACCCTCTCAGGCACTCTCAGGTAACAGTTCTAGAATGTCATTGAAAGGAAGAGTCGGGCTGGAGAGACGGCTCAGTGGTTAAGAGCACTGACTGCTCTTCCGAAGGTCTCAAGTTCAAATCCCAGCAACCACATGGTGGCTCACAACCATCTGTAACAAAATCTGGTGCCCTCTTCTGGTGCGTCTGAAGACAGCTACAGTGTACTTAAATATAATGATAAATAAATATTAAAAAAAAAAAAAAAAGGAAGAGTCAAGGTAAAGGGAGAACATGAGCTCTCCGTTCCAGTCTCTGGCCTTGTGAGGCCTCAGTTCTCGTAGTTCTAGAAACTTCCCGGCCCGACCGCGCCCTTACTGGAGACTTTCTGTTTTATCTCCTCAGTACACAGCGGTTCCCGACCTCTATTTTGAGAACGCCATGCGATTTTTCAACTTCTCATGGAGGGTCACAGCCGACCAGCTCAGGAAAGCCCCCAACAGAGATCAGTGAGTCCCCCAAGGTGTGGGCTCCTTGCACACGGGGTGGGGGTGGGGCACTCAGCTTCATCGCTTGCTTGCCCTGAGCTGCACACAGCTGTCATAAGCGCCCCCTGAGGGGTGGAGTCGGTTCTTTGGCTGGTAAGACCGAAGGCCAGCAAGGTTCCTGGCTGGGGACGGGCAGGTCAGCATCGCTCCACACCTGGTCTGTTGGCAGAGTGGTCAGAACCCCAGAGCCGAACAGAGCTGGCTTCCTGTCCCAGCACTGCTGACGCAGCGGCCTTCAGAGTTTGCTTCTCCTTCTTCACCGTGGGAAGGAAAAAGCTTGGTCGGGGATCATTGGGCAGGTCCCCATGTGGTCCTCAATCCCTCATGAACCAAACGTGGTGGCTTTTCCATAGGGGTTTGAAGAGGTTCTGGATGGGCCCCAGTGGCTATAACTGCTGAACCACACTATACCACAGCACCAGTACCTGAGGGCCTTTTTCATAGATACAACCTTCCAGGCCGGGGTGTGGCCCAGTGATAGAGTCCCTGCCTTTCCTGTGCAAGGATCTAGGCTTGATCCTCAACTGTGCAAACAAACCCCAGAGCCTTCTAAACCAGAATAACCTGGGGTGAGACGAGGTGTCTGTCTTTGATTGTTTCTGAGTTTGGGGTTTTAGCACGTTGTCTGGAACTGCCTTGAACTCCGAGCTCCACTGATCCTCCTGCCTCTGAGTCCCCAGTGCCTCTCAGCGGGCACATGCTGCTGCCTACAGCTGTGGGTGTGTTAGTGTTTCATTTAGTAAAAAAACAAAAGTGCTTGCTATAGAAGTATGGGGGCACGGTGATCTGTCGCCTCGGTGCAGGAAAGGCGACAAGGTCCACGGGGCTTGTCCCACTTGCCAGTGTAGACGAACTGGCAAGCTCCAGGTACCATGAGAGGTGTAGTCTCAAGAAATTGACATGGGCCAGGCAGTGGTGGCACACGCCTTTAATCCCAGCACTTGGGAAGTAGAGGCAGGTGGATTTCTGAGTTAGAGGCCAGCCTGGTCTACAGAGTGAGTTCCAGGACAGCCAGGGCTACACAGAGAAGCCCTGTCTCAAAAAACCAAAAAGAAAAAAAAAGAAGAAGAAGAAATTGAGATGGACAGCAATAGAGGAAAACATTCAACAATGCCTCTGGCCTCTGCACACACGTGTGCACACATGCATACATGTGCACACATGCATACATGTGCATATGCCACACTAAATAAATAAATAAATAATAAATAACACTCAAGCACACCCCCCCACACACACACACACGGATGGATGGATGGATGGATGGATGGATGGATGGATGGATGGATGGGTGGATGGATGGATGGATGGGTGGATGGATGGATGGATGGACGGACGGACAGACAGTCAGACACTAGCTAAGCATGTATTTTATACTCATGGATAGATAACTTGCCGGGCGTGAATGAAGCACTGGGCTCTGTGCCCTGGTCACAAAACAAAAACAGCACAAAACAAACAAACAAAATCTCTTTAGAAAAGTCAGACACCCTGCCAGCTCAATCATTCCTCAGATTGACTTTCTGACTCCAAAAACATTTTTGCCGAATTCTTAACCTAGGCAATGACAACTCCCCTTTGCCTCTGGCGCCCTCTTGTGGACAGGAGATCTGGACACCTGTTTCCTCTCAGCATCCTGTCTTGGATGGAGCGTCCTCGAATACAAGACGGGCTTTTAAAGCTTCAGAATACAGCACAGGCGGGGCTGCCAGTTCATCTGAATTTTTAAATTTGACTTTTTTAGTCTTTCAGCTAAACGTTGTTCTGCACACATGAATATGTTGGTTTTTATTTGGCTATAGATGGGGTACATCTCTCACGTGGTATCTTTACACGGCTTCATGACAGCCCGCAAAATCTTACCTCTGTGGTGCTTCCCCAGGAGGAGACGGAGCCACTGGGCAAATGTCGTTTCTCTTTTTCCATTCTTCATTGGCTCCCCCTCTGCACCAGGAAAACACTGACTCGAATCACTATATGATTAATTACAATCTTTCTGGTCTTAGGACCCCTCCATAGACTTAAAACATTACTACCTATCCTCAGCTCTGCGGCTGTGGCTCGGGTCATGGGACGCACGCCTGACCCTTGTCGGCTCATGAAAACCAGGCGTGATGTTCATCCCTGTGGCTTCAGAACTTAGGAGACGAGGCAAGTTAGGAACAGAGGGGACCGAGGTCCCCTCCTGCAACACGGTAAACTCCAGGCCAGCCCTGACGACGTGAACCCTAGTCACCAAAACAAAAACAGCCAGACGACCCAAAAAAAACTCTTAAAACATGCATTCTATTGGTTTTATAAAAAGTTTATAAAATTAGTGTCTTCCCAAAAGTATTTTTAAGTGCTGGGCATGGAGGTGCATGCCTTTAACCCAAATACTTGGAGTCAGGGTTGGGGAGCAGAGACCAGCAGATCTCTGTGAGTTCCAGGCCAACTTGGTCCACGTAGAGAGTTAAGGTGTAGCAAGGGCTACATAGTGAGACCCCGTCTCTCTCCCTTTGTCTCTAGTGAAGGCAGGAGAGATTAGGTCGCTCAGCAGTTAAGAGCATAGCTTGCTTTATTATTGGACCAAAATATAGTTTTCAGCACCTCTGGCCTCCGTGGACACCTGCACATACTCACAGGCAAACAGATACATGCGCACACAAATAACTAGGTTTTTTAAAAAGTTGTCTTTATTTCTGGTTTAACGGGCAGCTGGGTTCTCATGTCTGTCCCTATATCATCCGCTGGAACATGCTGTTTTAGAGTATATATAGAAAAGCCAGCCTCAGACAGATGGTCAGGAAGGGGGAAGGTTTTTGTTGGTTGTGATTTTTCTTTTGGATTTTTGGGACAGGCCCTGGCTCTCCTGGAACTCACTATGTAGACCAAGCTGGCTTCAAACTCACAGAGATCCGCCCACCTTGGGCTCCAAAGTGCAGGAGTTAAAAGTGCTCCATCATGCCCAGCAGGAAAGGGAAAGACTTTAATAGTTGTGCATATTCTAATACCGTACATATTCCTATTCCTTTTATAATAATAAAAAAATTAGCTAGGTGATAGTGGCCTTTAATCCCAGCACACTGGAGGCAGAGGCAGGCGAATCTCTGTGAACTCCAGACCAGCCTGATCTATAGAGGGACTTCCAAGACCTAGGGCAGCACAGAGAAACCCTGTTTGGGGGGGGTGGAGGTTTGGGAGAATGAAAAAAAAGATTATTTTATGTATGTGTTTTGCCTGCATGTGTCTACCACATGCATGCAGTTCCTCTGGTGACCAGAAGAGGGCATCAAATCCCCTGGGACTGGATTTATGGGCCATTGTAGGCTGCCCTGCGGCAGCTGGAAACTGAACTCAGGTTTTCTGGAAGAACAGACAGTGCTCTTAGTCACTGAGCCATCATCTCAGCCCACCCAAAGTTTATTTCAAAACCTTACATTTTTGTCATGAACAACAGATGACGTCAGTTGTTTTCCTGGAGATTATGAACTCCACGCGTCCGCAAGAAAATGTTCAGTATCTGCGTCCACATGCCTGTGGTTTGTCAGCCACTCAGGAACGCAAATGGGATAAGAACCCCGATGTGCTTTGTGGGCGTTGCCCACTGGGTGACACAGCAAAAGGCTTGTACTGTGTGGGGCGGGGCCTAATGGGCTTCACAGTTCCGCTGCCCCTCAGGGACGGTCAGAGTGGGGGTGGCTTGTTGTTCCAGGTTTGTGGGTGTTTCTAGAGTGAGGGTTTTTCTGGCTTTGTTGGTTGGTTTGCTTGCACATGTGTGCTTATTTGCATGTGTGGGTACCATGTGTAGCCCTGGCTGTTCTAGAACTTGCTCTGTACACCAGGCTGGCCTCAAACTCAGAGTTCCACCTGCCTCTGTCTCCCAAGTGCCAGGACTAAAGGCGTGCTCTGCCTCCACATCTTCAGCGATGGCATCTCAGGCAGCTTCTGTGGGCCTGGGGTTTTGGTGGAGCTTCTTTGAGGGAAGCCTTGGAAGGCCTTACGGCGCTTTGAGGGCTGCTGATAGAAGTCTCTTGAGCCTGGCGCTCAGATGTGTGACTGTATAAAGATGGAGACGACTTTGACCTCTTGGTCCTTCTACTTCCTCTGGAATGCTGAGATTACAGCGTGCACTGTCGTCTGTTTTATACAGTGTTGGGAATTGAATCCAGAGCTTTGTATTTCTTAGGTAAACACTCTTCCACTCTGACCTACATCCCGAGCTCCCAGAATCCACTTTTGTTTGTTGAGACAGATTCTCCCTGTGATGTAGCTCTGGCTGTCCTGGAACTCGCCTCAAACTCAGAAAGATCCCCCTGCCCCTGCCTCTCAAAGTATGCCACGCCCTGCTTAGACTCCAGCCTACGGCCTCTGAGCCACAGTCCCCTCCCCTCCCACGAGGGGGAGGGGAGGCTTGCCGGGGACCTCACCTGTGCTTGTGGCCTGCAGGTGGAGTATGACCCCACCCATGGTGAATGCTTACTACTCACCGACCAAGAACGAGATCGTGTTCCCAGCCGGAATACTGCAGGCACCATTTTATACCCGCTCTTCACCCAAGTAGGTTATGTCTTAACCCAACCACTCCCCAGTCTCAGCAGCCCCCCAGTCCAGCCTGGCCCAGAATCCATAGCTGACCACTTAACCAGCCAGTCTCCTAGAGCCATTGGTGCCCAGAGGACCCAGAAGGCCTGGAATTGGGAAATGGGTTGTGGAAACAGCAGCTTTTGTGGCCCCGGCCCTCCCCTCCTGACCTCTCTTGACTTTGGATGTGCGGGCAGAGTGGGTCTGGGAGGAGCATGTCACAGAGTCAGGGTCGCACTGGAGCTGGAGAGCAGACATTCTGCCTGTGTCTCCTGAAGACAGGCTTTGAAAGCCATGGCCCTGGATTCGAGTCCCTGGCTGGATACGCATTGTGTGACACTTTGGCAGAGGCAGGACCGGCCCCACCCTCTGTCCGCTCATGAGTATTAAGTAAGACCCAGCTTTGCTGTGTGACTTGGACACGTGCCTGCCCCCTCCCCCCAGAGGACATAGTTGACCGTGACTAACTCTGCCCAGCCTCCTGCTGTCTCCAAGGACCACATCCCCAGAAGCTCCCGCAGGTTGCTGCTAGGTCTTGGGTCCCCTAGTTGGCTTCATCCTCACTCGTACGTTCCTTCTCCAGCGCCTTGAACTTCGGTGGCATCGGGGTCGTCGTGGGCCACGAGCTGACTCATGCTTTTGATGATCAAGGTACAGGTTGCTTGGGGCCCCTGTTCAGACAGAGCAGCCCCCTTCCAGCCGGCCCTCCCTTTGCTTCTCGGGAGATTCACATAGAGGGGTCAGTGTTCAAAGCTTGGTGGGATGAGTGGGTCTCGTCACACGTTCACGCCTCTCTTATCTGTACCGTGAAAGTGGGGATTCCTTGTATCAGTGGGAAGGCCTGGGGTTACTCTGAAGGCCCTGCTCGTGGAGCGCGCTCTTGCTTAGAGGTTGGCAATAGTATTCAGCAGGGAGGGTACAGTTCTCTACCATTCTAGAAACTTCTCTGGTCAGAGAAATGGCAGTCAGGCCTCATCATTAGCTAACAACCAGACACCCATGTATTACCTCTGCCTGGGGGATCCCATAGCCCAGAAGAAAAGGCTGGGCCCTATCTGTGGCCCTGGCACTGGCAGCCCTGGTTGGAAATCTATTCCATGGGGTCAGGTGCCAGTATTAAAAAACCAGCCCTGGGGCTGGAGAGATGGCTCAGCAGTTAAGAGCACTGACTTCCACAGGCACTGAGTTCAATTCCCAGCAACCACACGGTGGCTCACAACCATCTGTAATGGGATCTGATGCCTTCTGACATGTTTGAAGACAGTGACAGCGACAGTGTACTCGTGTACATAAAATAATTAAAATAAGTCTTTAAAAAAGCCATGCTGGGCGGTGGTGGTGCATGCCTTTAATCCCAGCACTTGGGAGGCAGAAGCAGGCGGATCTCTGAGTTCGAGGCCAGCCTGGTCTACAGAGTGAGTTCCAGGATAGCCAGGGCTACACAGAGAAACCCTGTCTCAAAAAAGCCATCCCTGGCCCTTCGTGACCATCAGTTGCCCCTGTCCACATACCCCAGGGGCGCATCAGTGGGTCCCTTGAGTGACCAAGCTCTTCGGTCCGTCTGTCCGCAGGCCGGGAGTATGACAAGGATGGGAACCTCCGGCCCTGGTGGAAGAACTCGTCCGTGGAGGCGTTCAAACAACAGACGGAGTGCATGGTGCAGCAGTACAGCAACTACAGCGTGAACGGGGAGCCCGTGAACGGCCGACACACCCTCGGGGAGAACATCGCCGACAATGGGGGACTCAAGGCGGCCTACCGGGTATGTCTGCTCCCGTGGGTACTGTCCTGGGACTGAGTCTGTTCAGCTGTCTCGTCAGCAGAGAGGATCACGACCGACACTCCATGCTCCTGAGTTTTGCTGGGTGGAGTGGCTGAGAAAATAGTGAATTCTGGAGCTCAGCCCACAGAAGGAAGGCTTCCTGCTGGAAACCTGTCTTCCTGAGACACAGGGAAGGGTTGGACCCACCACACAGCCTGACCATTCCTTCCAGAAATAGGGGCCAGGGAAGGAGGCCTGTATTGGCTACTCTTTTTCATTGTGAGAAAATACTTAGCAACATAAGGATTAGTTCTGATTTGTAGTGGGGGATAGCGTCTGAGATATAGTCTGTTGTGGGGGTGGGGGGCTGGCGGCAGGAGTGGGGAAACTGACTGGTCGCATCACCTCTGCAGTCAGGACTTAGGAAATAGGAAAGGACAAAGGACAAAGCAAACAGGAAGTTGGTTGGGCTGTAAAGCCTGGAGGCCCGCTCCCCCACCCCCCAGTGACCCACTTCCTCTAGTGAGACATCATCTACTAAAGATTTCACAGCCTTTCCAGACAGCACCACCACCAGGCAACCATGGGTTCAAATGTGAACCTATGGAAGACATTTCACATTCATGTCACAGCAGGGACACTGAGAGGGTTCTGGGTTCGAGTCCTGGGACTGGCCTAATTCACCCAAGTTGTGTGACTGAGAACTGTTAACACCTGACTGGTAGGCCGTTGAGAAGGTGAAAAACAGGTGACTAGGACCCACTCGTGACCCAGAGAGGCACTCTGGGTGTGTATTTGTCAGAGGGCAGTATGGAGGGCTTCCCAGCCGCTGGCAGACTCAAGACTTGGTTGGTGTTGGCGTCACCTCTGCATTTTGCAGACATGGGAACTGGCACTGAGTTCAGAAGTATGTTCTAGTTGGCTTAGCCTCTGTCCGTCGGGAGACATACTTCTGTCTGCCCACTGTGCTGTGTTTGAGGCTCCAGCATGAAGCTGGTAGGTAGGTAGGTGGGGGATGTGACTGACCCAGCCTGTGACACTCACGGAGGCACAGGTCCCGCGAGAAAAGCCTGGTGACGGAAGGCAGAGCCTGGCTGCTATTGATCGTGTGAAAGGCACTAAATGGGGCCAGTGATGGATTACAGGCCCAAGCCTAACCTTCTGGAGGAAACGACATTTGAATTATGGTCTACCAGGGATCTCCATGACCTTTTGACATTACAACATGGTGGTATTGCCAGTAAACGGCACGCTTGAGAACTGCTTAGTGGAGGTGGGGAAGGGGGCGGGATGTAGGGCAGAGGTGCGTTTAACTCAGTGGTTAAAAGCACTGGCTGATCTTCCAGACAACCCAGGTTCAATTCCCAGCACCCGCACGGCAACTCCCAGCTCCATTTCCAGAGCTCAGCCTCAGACAGACAGACAGACATGCAGGCAAAATACCAATGCACATGAAATTAAAACAACAACAACAACAAAATCTTGGGCTGGAGAGATAGCTCAGAGTTTAAGAGCATTGGCTGCTTTTCCCAAAGTTCTGAGTTCAATTTCCAGCAACCACATGGTGGCTCACAACCACCTGTAATGGGATCTGACGCCCTCTTCTGGCGTGCAGGTGTACATGCAGGCAGGACATTTGTATACATAATAAATCTTTAAAAAAAAAAAAAAAAGCCAGTCTGGTTGCGGGTGAAGCTCTGTTGGTAGAGCCTCATGATGTCTCGCTTGCATGATGCCTGGGTTTCATCCCCAGCACTCTGTAAAAAACAGGCCTGACGGTGAGCAGGACCAAGGATGGCCTCAGCTGGATGAAACCTTGTCTCAAAAAACCCACAAAGTCTCATGTGTTGAGTAAGCTTATGATTTTGTGTTGGGCTGCATCCTTAGCATCACAGAGCTTACAGCCCGTCTCAGTCAGGGTTTCTATTCCTGCACAGACATCATGACCAAGAAGCAAGTTGGAGAGGAAAGGGTTTATTCAGCTTACACTTCTACATTGCTGTTCATCACCAAAGGAAGTCAGAACTGGAACTCAAGCAGGTCAGGAAGCAGGAGCTGATGCAGAGGCCATGGAGGGATGTTCCTTACTGGCTTGCTTCCCCTGGCTTGCTCAGCTTGCTTTCTTATAGAACCCAAGACTACCAGCCCAGGGATGGCACCACCCACAAGGGGCCCTCCTCCCTTGATCACTAACTGAGAAAATGCTTTACAGCTGGATCTCATGGAGGCATTTCCTTGCCTAAAGCTCCTTTCTCTGTGATAACTCCAGCCTGTGTCAGGTTGACACACCAAACTAGCCCCAGTACACAGCCCCATGGGCTGCAGATTGGACATGCTGAATTATAAAGAGACAGGAAAGCTGGGGGAATCATCTCAGTAGGAAGAAAAGCAAGTGCAGAAACCATGAGGTGGACCCCAGCCTGGTACATTCGGGGACAGGGAGAAGTGGGGGCCAGAATGGAATTGAGGGTGCTGAGTAGCCCGGATGAGAGCTATACAAACCCCCCACAGCTGAGCGGGGAGCTTCAGTTCCGCCATGGAGACAGGGTTCTAGAGAGGAAAACGGGCTGGAGAGATGGCTCAGCAGTTAAGGGCACTGGCTGCTCTTCCAGAGGACCTTGGTCCCTGCACCCTCAGGACGGCTCACAGCCACACATGCAGGCAGAACACTCAAGACACATAAATACATCTAAAAGAAATTTTAATAAGAATTATTTTTAAAAGGTGGGGAATGGGGGGAGCTGTGGCCTCAGCCTGAGAGCCACATTCAACCGCGCCCACTGTTTCCATAGTTCCGAGGACCACCATGCCCGTTCTTCCTGTGTTATCTGTGGCTCCATTTTAAACGGTGAGCGGCTGAGTGGTCTCAGCCCACAAAACCGCGGAAGGTTTACCGTCCCAGCTCTCACGATGCAATCAGCCACGACCACTTGGGAAGGCTCGCTGAAGCCTCCGCTTGGGAAAGGATCAACTTGAGTCAGGGTAACCAGTCAGACAGCGGTTGGGGAGTTGTCCAGGCAAGAGGTTCGGGGGCAGGGTCACGTGGTCAGATCTGGGAGGTTTGGTTTGATTGAAGGAATCAAAGACTGTAGAGTTCTATGGGCTGGAGCAGCTGGGGGGAGGGGAGGGCTATTGGCTATGATGGTGAAGCGTTATGTATCCTGGTGTGGTAAGGGGGGGATGGAGAAAGCTGTCATCCCATCTGTGCCGTGTGGAGTTTGAGATGCATCTTGGGTATCTGGCTGGGACCATTGAAATACACACATCTGTAAAGAGGCTGGGGCAGAAAGGGTACAGTTGATGTCTGGCGTGACAGAGAATGTCTTTTAGGCCATAGGGTTGAGGGTTGAATTGGTCCCCTTTTGACCGAGAACACAGAAGGAAGCTGACCCTCAGGCACCCAGCTCTTCCCCTGAACCCCACAAGTGGCCCTCCCTCACGGTGTCATGGTGTCACGGTGTCTAGACTCTGGTGTTCTCTCCTCTCAGGCATACCAGAACTGGGTAAAGAAGAACGGAGCTGAGCAGACACTGCCCACCCTGGGCCTCACCAGCGACCAGCTCTTCTTCCTGGGCTTTGCACAGGTGAGCTCACCAGGAAGAGAGACGGGTGCGTCCCCTCGTGGGGACAAGAGCTTCAGGGCCAGAGGCAGGTTCCTCTCCAATGGCACCTTCCTAAGTCATCAGACTGTCTTTGGGACATCCCTCTATACTAGTTGTTCTCAATCTGTGGGTCACAACTCCTTGTGGGCAGGAGACTCAAATTTGACCCTTTCACAGGGGTGGGTCACCTAAGACCATCAGAAAACACAGATGTTTACATTATGATTCATAACAATAGCAAAGTTACGGTTATGAAGTAGAAATGGAAATAATTTTATGGTTGGGGGGGGTCACCATACCATGAGGCGTTAAAGGGTCTCCTCATTAGGAAGGTTGAGAACCACTGCCCTATACTGAGGTGATATGCAAGGAAGGGCTACACTTGAAGGATGCTGGAGAGAGAGAGAGCTCAGTGGTTACAGCACTCCAAAGACACTGCACTGCGCACGTGTGCTGCACCATCAGGCAAAACACTCGTGCATGTAAAATAAGACCAAAAATCTAAAAGTAAAGCGAGTGGAGATACCCTGGTGGGGTAGATGCTATCAAATGCTTGCCTCCTGCCCCGGTGACCCCAGTTTCACCCCAACACTGCTTAGCCATAAAGGGCGTGGCAGCACTCGGGATAAAGAGGCAGGAGGGTAAGAAGTTCACGCTACATAGAAAATTTGAGGCTAACCTGGGCTACCTAAGAACCTGTCTCCAAAAAAAAAAAAAAAAAAATCTTGTGTCCTGTACACTAGAGAACATGGTGATCCAAGATCCCTGCTAGGTCTAGGATTCTAGAAGTTTCTTTGTCTTTCTATTTTTCCCCCCTTTAGGCAAAGACTCACTATGTAGCCCAGGCTGGCTTTAAATTCACACAGATCTGTCTGCATTCTGCCTCCCTGGTAGCGGGACTAAAGGCTACCTGGTAGTGTGCCATCATGCCTGGTTCTAGAAGTTTCTGAAACTTAATAGACTGGGTTGTCCTGGAGTATGTGCCCAGCCATGGGCCTTTTGCTGGTGCCTGGAATGATGAGGCAGTTAGGCAGGGTGTCCTTGCCAGCAAAGGAGAGTTCTGAAACAACTCCTCCAAGGTGCCTGGGCAACATTTGGCAGACTCATGCGTGTGGGTGAGCCAGGGGCAGAAGGGTCAGTGCCTTTGCTATGGCTGGAGGGCAAAGGGCAGAAACCGCTGCCAGAGAGGGTGCAACCTGCGGGCATATCTGCCCTCTGGCCTCCTTACCCCGCCTGTTCCTGGCTCCCTGGGATGCCAAGCTGGCCTGCTGCTACTGTCACGGGGAGGCCAGTCCAGCAGCCTCAGGCCCCCACAGTGACCCCAGCATCCCTTCATCCCCCCCCCACGCCCCCAGGTCTGGTGCTCCGTCCGCACACCGGAGAGCTCCCATGAAGGCCTCATCACTGACCCGCACAGCCCCTCCCGCTTCCGGGTCATCGGCTCCCTCTCCAACTCCAAGGAGTTCTCGGAACACTTCCGCTGCCCGCCTGGCTCCCCCATGAACCCTCATCACAAATGCGAAGTCTGGTAAGGGCTGAAGCGCGGAGCGCGGACAGACAGAAGAAGGGAAGGGGCCTGCAGCCAGCTCCCAGCGGGGCCACGCTGTCACCCTCCTCCCAGCCCCTTGGCGGCCTAGGGCCCCTTCCCCACCCCGGAGAGTGTGCAGCCCTCCCGTCTAAGCCTGTGATGGAGGTTCATCGCTCGAAGCCAAGATTTGACCCCCTGTGATGCTCCGGCATCCCGGACACCCATGTGGGATGCCGGCCGGCCTTTGGGTGCGTCAAGCTGGTGGCTTGCCAGCTCTGGGCCTCACACTGACAATGGCAGTGGGACACGGGCCCCCTCGCCCACCTCCAATGCCAGATACACCACAATACCACTGTGTCAAATGCTTTAAAGATATATTTTTTGGGGAGACTATTTTTTAAGCATTATGGAATACACTGGAAATCTTCAGGGAAAATGCATTTAAAACACTTTTTTTTTTAAAAGAAAAGATTAGTATATTTATTATATTCTCTTTTTTTCTAAACCACCTGTGGACAAAGGAAACCCCACTGATTGACCCCAGGGGACCCCAGGCTGCCGAGGATGCCCCAGTTTGAGCACTACTTTAGCCCATTGCTGATATAATTGCCCCCAGGCAGAGGGGGCAGCCATCTGAAGGGCCTAGCTTGTGGGCACATCCTCAGTTTACCTGTCCTGTCTCTGGAATCCAACCATGAGAACCCCAGGTTGGTAGCTGAGACAGCACAAAACCAGAGTAACAGTCTCTGTACAATTCGGGGACACCTGAACACCCTGAACTAGATCATAAGAGCCCATCGGAGCTGAGACGCCCCCCACACCCCCATCAGATGCACACTGTTGTCCAAAGATGTCTTTTTTTGGTCCCACCTCTCTTGGCCTTGGGACCCGTTGTCTCTCTGTAGCAATTCCGACGTCCAGTGGTCACTTTCACTGACCCTCTGTACGGAGGGAAAGGGGGAAAAACCAGCCCGGTTCTCTCTCCAAGCTCTGTAGCCGTCGTTGCCCTGGCCTGGCTCCTGGGACCCCTTTTCTAGTGCCTTACCCCAGGCTGCAGCCCCTGAGCTCCTTTCCCAGTGGAGCCCCCCAAGTGTCTTGACTAGAAGCCAACACCATAGCCCCACTCCCAGAAGCCCCAGGGTACTGTCCTGACATGCCTACAGGACAGCCATTCCAGAGAGATGTCCCGCGTCGGCAACGGGACATTTCTCAGACTTTCAGCCACCTGTGGCACCCTCAGAATCAATGTAGTCCTTGTAGCTAGAGGGATTTCCCCCACACACACCCTCACCCCGCTCTCTGTTTTTTTGGAAGTGTGTGCTGTGGCTAGAGCAGGCCAAGACTGGAAGTTTCCCAGCCCTGTTGGGCTACAGGGAATGGCTAAAGGTCATGTAATAGATCTGTGGGTTCCCACTAGGTGGCGCTCACTGCAGTTCTCATGACTGCCGTAGATCATGAAGCATGCTCTTGTGATCTGTGTGGGAGGAGCCTAGTAGTGCCCATCATAGCCCCCGGCAGGCCATGCCCCCCACACTGCACAGCGTGCGCACACACACCCACACCTGGAAGCCCGAGTCCCCCTTGGCAGAGACGACAGTATAGTCTCAGTTCTGCTTGCTAGCGTAGGGATAGCCTTAGCACTGGGATGGGGAGCTGCGAGCAGGCATTCTTGGTCCCTGCAAACACGTTCGAGGTCTCAGCTCTTTGGGGAAGGGTAACACAAGGAAGCAGGAAGGTGCTGGAGCCATGACCTGCCGCGCAGGGGGCCACCGTCTGGGTCTGGATAGCTGCCCTTTCCATCCCGTCGCCCTGCCTCGCTATGGAGCGGCAGACATGGACACTAGTATCTGGAAGCAGGGTCCTGAACTGCGTTCCACCATGCGCACGTTGCTCAGGGTGTGCGGGGAGCCAGGAAGACCCAGGCCGGCTGGGGATGGATAGGTGCAAAAGCAGCATCCCAACCCCCACTCCTCCAGAGATGAGAAGGGCAGAAGCGGGAAGGGCACCTGCCCTCAGAAAGACCCCTCCTCTCAAGCCCGGAGGTTCCCTGCAGGCACAAGGACATGGGGTTTGGAGCTGGGGACTCTATTTTTTTGTATTATTGTGTTTCGTGCTACTGTAGTTTTGGTGTGGCACTATTATAATTAAAATAAAGTACTTATACCAAGAGCTGTGTGTCTGGGAGTCCTCCTTGGGGGAGGGGGGGGGTCCTGTGGGACTGTGGGAGGGGCCCTGGTCAGCACAAAGCTGCCTACTCTTTTAGAAATCTAAGGGCTGGAGAGATGGCTCAGCGGTTAAGAGCACTGACTGCTCTTCCAGAGGTCCTGAGTTCAATTCCCAGCAACCACATGGTGGCTCACAACCATCTGTAGTGAGATCCGATGCTCCCTTCTGTTGTGTCTGAAGACAGCTACAGACAGCTACAGTGTACTCATATAAATAAAATAAATAAACTTAAATGATGAGAACTGTGCTACACACATGCAAACACACACAGGTGTTCCGACAAGCACACATGCAACCCCACATATGCACCCATGCACACACTTGCACACCAAGAAAGTTTCCATTGTCTTAGAGCAAAGGACTTTCCAGTCCCAGATGTTTGATTAGAGTGGAGAGTTTCGAAGGGTTTCAAGAAAGAGCTTGTTTGTTGCGGATTGTTGTTTGAATCTTCTGCTCCCTCAAGAGGGGTGATCACGCCATGTACTCAGGTGATGCCAGGTGAAATCTTGATTGGTCAAATAAAGGCTAGAGCCTGTAATGGGGTCATGGAAGGGAAAGGGCAAGGGAAGGAAGAGACGGGAAGAGGAGAGGGAGGACGAAGGTAGAAGACAGGGGAAGAAGAGGTGAAAGATGGAGCAGACCCACGTGGCCTGGAGGAGCCGTAAGTAGCTCGGGATTTCATAGCTGGGCAATAGAGTAGTGGAGGGTATATTCGCCCAATCTAGGCGTGCAGCTTGTAAACATATTAACTGAGTTGTGTATTCTTTGAATGGGCATTTTGGGGTTGAAGATTTGCCGTTATAAATCTGGCTGGTAGCCGGGCGGTGGTGGCACACTCCTTTAATCCCAGCACTTGGGAGGCAGAGGCAGGTGGATTTCTGAGTTCGAGGCCAGCCTGGTCTACAGAGTGAGTTCCAGGACAGCCAGGGGTACACAGAGAAACCCTGTCTCGAAAATAAATAAATAAATAAATAAATAAATAAATAAATCTGGCTGGTATAATATAAGTCTCTAATGTTTTTATTCCCATGGTCTAAGGGAAGCTGGGTACGAGGTAGCTGGCATTTTCAGGCGATCTACCTCCTCCCTTGGGCATCTCTGCCTCATAAACTCCTACTCATCCTTCAAGGCCCCACTTAGCATCACCTTCTCTAGGAAGCCCTTTCGCACTCCCTAGTCCACACAGGCTTCTCTTTCTGACTAGGGTGTGTCAGTCAGCTAGTGCTGTCACAGACAATCATAAACTCAATGACTAACATGACAGAAATCTGTTATCTCTTAGTTCTCGAGGCTCAAAGGCCAAGATCACAGTGTTGACAGGGTTGGTTCTTCCTCTGGCCATCCAGGAAGGGTGTTAGCGCTCTAGGCCTCTCTTCTGGCTCCATGACGGCTCTCTCTCTCTCTCTCTCTCTCTCTCACATAGAGAGAGAGGGGATGGAGTTCGTGTGTGTACTCCATGCACACACACTAGCCCTTCCCCAAGAAGGGACATATAACGTCTCCATCAGTTTCCCACTGTACCCCCAGGCCCTGGCCTGCAGACAACCGTACTCCTAATAGACCCCCTTCCCAGCAACCAAGAGTACTGACAGGTCTCATCCTGAGCCCCCACTTCTCTTCCCTCCTTTTCATAAACAGTCCATCCGGGCCACAATCAGAAATGCCCCTGTCCCCGTGCGGAACCTGAGCCTCCTGCCTGGCAGTTCAGGGTTTTCCCTACCAGCTGAGGACTGTGGACAAAACAGAGCCGGGGGTCAGGAACAACTGGAAAATGTAAGTGACCCGAGGTCCTTAACTGTGTGAGCCAAAGAGCCAGCAGAGGCGTTCCGTGGGAAGGGGAAGTTACGGAAGCCTTTAAGTGACTCACAGAAACGGGCCTGAGGACAAATGATTTCACAAAACCACTGGGCTTCACTGCACGTGAGAATCAGAGCAGCGGCATGCTCTGCCCATGCACAAAAAGGTCCATACCACAGACGCGCCCAATGCCTCCCTGGCTAATCTGTAATTCCACTACAATCGTAACCCAGATCCCATCATCGTTGTCTGTGGGTGGGTGTGGTGCTGGGTGTCCCCTCCCTGTGCGTCACAGCCACCTCGATGATAAAATCCATCGTTATCTTAAGCAGAATGTGTTCAGCTGATTGCTGTTAATGAGACAATGCCCGGCAGTGCCCAAGACGTTCGTTTCTGGTTTGTTTTGTTCTGCGTCTTTAAGACAGAATTTCCTGTAGCCCGGGATGGTCTTGAACTTTCAATGTAGCTGAGGATGACCCTAAACTTCTTTTTTTTTTTTTTTAAAGATTTATTTATTTACTTATTATTTGTAAGTATACTATCACTGTCTTCAGCCACACCAGAAGAGGGCATCAGATCTCATTAGGGATGGTTGTGAGCCACCATGTGGTTGCTGGGATTTGAACTCAGGACCTTTGGAAGAGCAGTCTGTGCTCTTAACCGCTGAGCCATCTCACCAGCCCGACCCTAAACTTCTGATCCTCCTGCCTCCACCTCGAAAGGGTGGAGATTTTAGGTGTGCATCACCACAGTGAGTTTACCGGGTGCAGGGGATAGAACCCAGGACCTCATGCTGAAACGTGTGTCCCCTGTCCCTCCCCGGTGAGCATGTCGCAATATGACCTAAGATAGGGGTCAATATGTCACACATATGGTACCGAGTAAGGAAGAATGTGATTTGTTCAATGTGATCAAGCAATGAGTGTGCATCTGGGAGAGGAAGCACACGTGGTGCACACATGCACACAGGCGCTCACACATAGCCACAAATTAAAACAAAACAAAGACCAAACATGGGGCTATAGGCCTTTAAGGAGGCGTTAGGTTTTTTGTTTAGAGGCAGGGTCTCTTATAGCCATGGCTAGCCTGGAACTAGTTATATAGACCAGGTTGACCTCGAGCTTCTGAGATCCATGTGCCCCTGCCCCGGAGCCAGAGACTAAGGGGGCATGACCACGGCTGACCCAGTGTGGGATCATGACATACCCCGGGTATCAAGGAGCCTGTCTGTGTGCCTGGGCTCCCAACATCTCCATGTATCTGCCCGGCGCCAGGGTATACACATCATCCCTGGTTCTACAAAGGGCGTGTGCTGGCTCAAGCAAGCAGTTTCACATGGCAGTGTTATGTTACGACCACTAGGTGGCACCAAAATACAAGGGACTCGCTCAGCCCTGGCTCCACATCCTGGCCAGAGGCAAAAGAGCCAGAGTTCTTCAGGTCAGAGAGTGCTGAGGCTGACAGGAACCAGCCCCACTCCTTAGACATTAGAAGGCAGGCAGACCATTAAGAAATACTGGACTAGCCGGGTGGTGGTGGTGCACCCCTGTAATCCCAGCACTCTGGGAGGTAGAGGCAGGTGGATTTCTGAGTTCGAGGCCAGCCTGGTCTACAGAGTGAGTTCCAGGACAGCCAGGGCTATACAGAGAAACCCTGTCTCGAAAAAAACCAAATCAAAAAAAAAAAAATAAATAAATAAAAAAAAATAAAAAACAAGGAAAGGAAAGGAAAGGAAAGAAAAGAAAAAAGAAAAGAAAAGAGAAAAGAAAAAAGAAATACTGGACTAGTCTCCTGAAGATGTAAAGTTCCCACAACTTCCTGACTTAGGCTTGTTACTTTCTTTTTCTTTATTCTTTTCTTTGTTGTTGTTGTTGTTGTTGTTTTCTAGACAGGGTTTCTCTGTGTAGCCCTGGCTATCCTGGAACTCACTCTGTAGACCAGGCTGGCCTCCAACTCAGAAATCTGCCTGCCTCTGCCTCCCAAGTGCTGGGATCAAAGGCGTGCGCCACCACTGCCCCGGCGGCCTCTAGTAATGACAAGAACAGAGATTATATTCCAGGTTGAAGACCCACATCACCCTCATTTTTGAAACGGGCTGGCCAATATGGAAACTCAGAACTCAGGGTTTTGGACCTGAATTCAGTCACCACTCCAACCCCCAACTAACTGCAACCCTGGCTGCAGTTAGGGTCGCCTGGGAACCTCAGTGGAGGAATCACCTCCACCAGATTGGCCTGAGGCCTTGTGGGGGATGGGCATTTAAAAATTGCTAGTGATGCTGGAGAAGCAGGCTCACCTTTTATTTATTTATTTATTTATTTATTTATTTATTTTTGGTTTTTTCAAGACAGGGTTTCTCTGTATAGCCCTGGCTGTCCTGGAACTCACTCTGTAGACCAGGCTGGCCTCGAACTCAGAAATCCACCTGCCTCTGCCTCCCAGAGTGCTGGGACTATAGGCATGCGCCACCACTGCCCGGCCAGGCTCACCTTTGTGTGGTGCCACCCCTTGGCAGGTGGGGTGGACTATATGAGAAAGTGGTGGTGGGTCAAGCTGGGTGTCTTCATTGCTGTGAAGAGACACTATAACTAAAGTAACCCTTATAAAAGAACGCATGGCCGGGCGATGGTGGCGCACGCCTGTAATCCCAGCACTCTGGGAGGCAGAGAGGCAGGAGGATTTCTGAGTTTGAGGCCAGGCTGGTCTACAGAGTGAGTTTCAGGACAGCCAGGGCTATACAGAGAAACCCTGTCTCAGAAAATACCAAATCCAAAAAACCTAAATAAATAAATAAATAAATAAAAGAACGCATGGAACTGGGAGACTGCTAACAGTTTCAGAGGGTTAGTCCGTGATCATCATAACAGAGAGTGGGGTCACGCATGAGCCAGAGTGGCAGGTGAGAGCTTTTCATACCGTCCTGCAGGTCACCTTCCACGCCACATCTCCGAATTCTTCCAAACTAAGCATGCATGCGAACCTCTGAGCCTCTGGGGTTCCTGTTCTCATTCAGGCCTCCGCCCCAGGGGAAGCCTGCCTGTGAGCAGCACTCTCCAAGGTCTCTGCTCCAGTTTCTGCCCCCAGGTCCCTGCGCTGACTTCCCTGGATGAAGAGTTATTAGCTGGAAGTGTAAGATGAAATAAACCCTTTCCTCCCCCAGTTGATTCCGGCCAGTGTTTTAGTTCAGCAGAATTCGGTTTTTTATTACAGAAAACAATTGGGGGCACAAGAGGTCATCTGTCCCTGTTAAGTAGGAACACTAGCATGTCTGTCACATGGCTGCAATTTTAAGTGAGATACTTCCTGACTGCTAGGCACAGACAAGGAGAAACCGGGCAGTGGTGGCACATGCCCTTAATCCCAGCATTTGGGAGGCAGAGGCAGGCAAACCTTGAGTTCTAGGTCAGCCTGGTCTACAGAGGATTCCTGGACAGCCAGGGCTACACAGAGAAACCCTGTCTCAAAAAAACACAGGACCATCAGCCCAGAGATGGTACCACCCACAAAGGGCTGGGCCCTCCCCCATTAATGCCTTATAGCAGGATCTTTTTTATTTTATTATTTTGTTTGTTTGTTTGTTTTTGTTTTACAAGACGGGGTTTCTCTGTGTAGCCCTGGCTGTCCTGGAACTCACTCTGTAGACCAGGCTGGCCTCGAACTCAGAAATCCTCCTGCCTCTGCCTCCCAAGTGCTGGGATTAAAGGCAGGTGCCAGCTCCCACTTCTAGCCCCTATTTTAAAAAACAGAACCTCTTTTATTTGTCCTTTGACTATTTCATAAGTGTAAACAATGTATCTTTATCATATCCACCCGGCCCGCCCCAGCGCTTCCTGTCCTGCCTTTTCTTTTGTGTGGTTTGGTTGGGGGCAGGCAGGTTGGTTGTTTTTTGTGACTCCCTGATCATTGACTGCTATGTTGGCTTGATCCTGTGTGGGCAAGGACAGCTAAGAAGACTTCCTTAGTGCAGTGGACATGGCCTGTCCAGAGCGGTTTATTTCACTCAATTAGTTAGATTAATAAGTTATTGATTAATTAATTTGATTAGTTAGTTGATCAAATTAATTAATCTCACAGCCAGTAGGTGCTGGTGGTTAGTGTCTCAACACTTGGGAGGCAGAGGCAGGTGGATCTCAGAGTTTGAGGCCAGCCTGGTTTACAGAGTAAGTTCCAGGACAGCCAGGGCTACACAGGGAATTCCTCACACACACACACACACACACACACACACACACACACAGAGAGAGAGAGAGAGAGAGAGAGAGAGAGACTCATTATGTATCCCTTGAATTCCCTATTTAGCATAAGCTGGCCTTGAACTCACAATCCTCCTGCCTCAGGTCCCTACCCAAGTAGTTCTGGGATTATAGATGTTTTCATACCAAGCAAACGAGCCTCAGCTCCTCCATCAAAACAAAACAAAACAGGGCTGGAGACATGGCTCGGTGGTTAAGAGCACTGATTGCTCTTCTGAAGTTCATGAGTTCAAATCCCAGCAGCCACATGGTGGTTCACAACCATCTGTAATGGGATCTGACACCCTCTTCTGGTGTCTGAAGACAGCTACAGTGTTCTTACACATATAATAATAAATGAACCTTTAAAAAAACAAAACACAAAACACAAAAGACCACCACCAAAAAGCAGGTTAGGTGTGACTGGACACTGCCTGTTTCTATCCCTGTCAGGTTGTTTCTCTCCCTCCCTCTTTTTTTTTTTTTTTTTTTTTGAGACAAGGTTTCTCAGAGATCCACCTGCCTCTGTTTCCTGACTGCTGGGATTAAAGGAGGGCGCCACTACACTGGGCTTTCTTTTCTTTATCCATCATTCATTCATTCTTTCGACAAGGATGTATATCACTTTATTCCAGGTGCAGGAAACAAGCCAGACGTACAGCAAAGCAGGTGTCAGTCCTGGAGAGGCATTAGGTTGGAAGCCCGTTTATTCAAAAGCCGCCTTCCTCCTTCCCTCCAGCCGACAGTCATTGCAGGTTATTTCACGTTTGGAATTGGGGGAACTTATGCCAAGAGTTTATTTCTGTGCATTTCTGGGTGGATATGTACACACACACACACACACACATTTATATATAACATTGGCAGCAGCGTTGTCATGGGAACCAGCTTTTGGTATCTCTGGGCATGTGAGTTGGGGAGCTTTGAAGGAGCACCCCCTGCATGCACTTTTGTGTGGTGTGAAATCCTGCCGGGAGAGTGCCCCCCCCCGAGCTTTCAACAGTTCCTTTGATCTTCCACAGTGTATTTTCCTCATTGACCTTGTCAGATGTGGGGTCGAGGGCTAGGCCAAGAAGGTGGCGGACAGGATCCTCTGGGATGTTCGTCAACTGGTAGCACAACCCTTGGGCACTCCCTCCTTTGAAATGCTGGGGGTTGGAAGAAGATGGGACTGAAAGACACGAGACTGCTGGGAGAGAGTTGTGTCCTCAGAATGAGTAGCCACACTGGCTGCTTTGAATGTGGCGTGCACTGGTGGCTGGGGAAGGGCGTGGGTGTGGACCAGAGATGCGAGGGGGGAAATTGCTATTCCCTGAGTGCTGGCTGGCGGTGGGCCTGGCCCTGGAGTGAGGCCTGTGGACGTGTCATCCTCAAGTCGGTACTGTGAGATTGTCATTCTTGATGGGGCCTGGGATAGGAAGAGGGGCCAGACAGGTAGGCAGGGATGGAGCTGAGATTTGAACCCAGGTCCAGAGCCCTGGCTTTGCACACCGTTTTTTCTCTGTTTACTGTTGTTGCGGCTGGACACCATAGACTGGACTATTTATTTTTAGAATTATTTATTTTATGTATATGAATATACTGTCCCTGTCTCCAGATATACAAGAAGAGGGCATCAAATCCCATTCCAGATGGTTGTGAACCACCATGTGGTTGCTGGGAATTGAACTCAGTGCTCCTAACTGCTGAGCCATCCCTCCAGCCCTATTTATTGTTATTTATTTATTTATTTATTTATTTATTTTGGTTTTTTCGAGACAGGGTTTCTCTGTGTAGCCCTGGCTGTCCTGGAACTCACTCTGAAGACCAGGCTGGCCTCGAACTCAGAAATCCGCCTGCCTCTGCCTCCCAAGTGCTGGGATTACAGGCGTGCACCACCACTGCCTGGCACCTTCCCTGCCTCTTGTTAAAAGAACCATTAACAGTTTAGTTAGTGCCGGGCGGTGGTGGCGCACACCTGTAATCCCAGCACGTGGGAGGCAGAGGCAGGAGGATTTCTGAGTTCGAGGCCAGCCTGGTCTCCAGAGTGAGTTCCAGGACAGCCAGGGCTACACAGAGAAACCCTGTCTCGAGAAACCAAAAAAAAAAAAAAAAAAGAAAAAAAAAAGAAAAAAAAAAGGTAGTAAGGACAAAAATCTAAAAAAAAAAAAAAAAAAAAAAAAAAAAACAGTTTAGTTAGTACTGTATTCACTTCGAACGAGCGAGGGCCCGAGTCTGAGCCCCTGCTCTCCTGTAATAAAGCCAGATGTGTGGTACATGCTTGCAACGCAAGTGCTGAGGAAGTACACTGTGCACCCTGGGTAATCCACCTTCAGGCGTCATCCATCCTATTTCTGAGGGTTCGGTTTCTATACATGAACTTTGGGGGTACACACCAGAGCCATGCCGTACACTGCATACCTCTGATCCATTTACTGCAGTCATATTTTCCTTTGATTCTGGGCCCGGACTGGAGAGAACCAGCAAGGAAGGGATTCTTCAACACTCTCCTAGAAACGAGAGTCCAGTGACACACCCCTTTTCGGACAGTTAGCGGGATGCCCAGCCTAAGTCTGTGTGAGAGCTAGTTGCGCGGGAAGAGAGCTGGCTCAATTGTTTTTGTGAGGACTTAGTCTAAGGCTGATTTTGCACCCTGGGGCCCTTGTGCATGCTAAGCACGTGCCCTTCCCGTGCCCTTCCCGTGAGTCAGTTGCCACCGGGAACTCTGGACTAGCTCATTATCAAGTCTAGGGAGATTCATGACTCTATTAGAGATAAAAAGACAGACGAACCAGCTACCCAGCTTATGAGCTGAGCTCTGAATCCAAGTCACCTGACTCTTCAGAACCTGTACTTCTTCACACAAGTGCCCTTCCGGCCCAGGAGGTGGGAGTTCTTTAGCCCACCCATGTGAGACTGCCCCTCCACAGAGGCCTCAGCCAGGCCAGGAGGCTGGGATAAAATGTGAGGGAAGAGATCCCCTTTTTCTTTTGAGAAAGGGTTTCACCATGTGGCTCTGGCTATACTGGAACTCATGATGTAGACTAGGCTGGCCTCGAACTCGCAGAGATCTGCCTGCCTCTGCCTCCGAGGGCTGGGACTAAAGGGGTGTGGTACCACACCCGGAAGGTAGGGATGCCTCGGTTACTGATGATGTCCTGTGTGACTCTAACTCTTGATATATTCTTCTTTCCCAAGCTTTGCTGGAGCACCAGAACTAGCGCAGGCCTCTTTCTGACAAAGGAGAAAATTCAAGGCCCAGAGAGAGAAACAGTTTAACTAAGGTCTCAGAACTGGGCTCAGTGCCAGGATGCACTGTTTTTCCAAGACTTACTTCCTGTGCCGCAGAAGTAGGTCAGCCCTGGGTCCTAATCCCACGGTTGCTGGTCTTGATGCCAAGAACAGGACCTTAGTTTCCTCAGCAGGAAAGGACTCTAGCTTCCACAATGGAGGACGACTCCCACCTCCCCAAGTGGAGGACAGCCCCCAAACTGCCCCTAATAGGCTTACATAAAATGACCGAATCAATACATCCCTGCAGTAGCTGGAGCCCTTCTCCATGTCCCAGTGAGTCAGGTTCTGGACATTTGGTGACAGAAGTGAAGGTCACAGCTCGTCCTTGGGAGAAAGACTGGGAAGCTGGCCATGTCGTGGCATGAAATGAAAGAGGTTTTTTCTTTATGTTCAAAGGAGACCTTGTGAAGCCAGGTGTACAGTAGATACCCGGAATCCTAGCAGCTGAGAGATGGGGCAGGGGGACCGGGAGTCAAGGTCAGCCGCGAGTTGGGGGCAGGGGGGCCGGGAGCCAAGGTCAGCCTCGAGTTGGGGGCAGGGGGGCTGGGAGCCAAGGTCAGCCACAGCCACGGCTATGCAGCAGGTTTAAGGGCAGCATGTGCTACACGAGACTGTCTTACAACAAAGCAAAAGGCAACACATGGGATGGGAATTTAGTTTAGTAAAGTCCTTGCTTAATGCCCCCAGCACTGCACAAACTGAGCGCAGTGGGCTGTGCTGTGCAGGAAGAGAGTCCCGCCTATAAGCCCCGCTCTCTGGAGGAAGAGGCAGAAACAAAAGTTTAAGTTGATTCTCACCTACATAGGGGGTTAAGGCCAGTTTGAGCTACAGAGAGTGTGTGTGTATGTGTGTATACATACACACATACACACACACACACACACACACACACATGGTATGTGTGGTTTTACACAACATTTAATTGGGGCTGGCTTACAGGGTCAGAGGTTCAGTCCGTTATTATCAAGGCGGGAACATGGCAGCATCCAAGCAGGCATGGTGCAGGAGGAACTGAGAGTTCTACATCTTCATCTGAAGGCTGCTAGCAGAAGACTGACTTCCAGACAGCTAGGATGAGGGTCTTAAAGTCCAGGGTCATGCCTACCCCAACAGGGTCACACCTTCTAATAGTGCTACTCCCTGGACCAATATGTGTAAGTATAGATATATGTAAATATATACACATATATGTATATATATGTATGTATAAAGTATATAAGTACATTACATAAACACATATATACATGTATATATACATATATGTATATACACACATATCTATGGTCTCAGACTGGCATATATTTTACTATATATACATATATACACATATATTTATGGTCTCAGACTGGCGTATATGTATATGTATACACACACACACACACACACACACACATATATATATATGTTATTGAGTACCTATTATGTGTCATGCACCAAGTTGTTTAAGCCCCTTATTAACAAATACAGTGTAATAGAATCATAAGGAAATAGCATCCTAGCCCAGCAGGAGAAGCGGAAGGGTGGAAACAATTGCTCCTGGCTAAGAAAGGAGAAGAGGAACTGAGGCAAATTTTCCCCAGACGACAACGGAGTTTTAATTTGATTTTTCTTTTCTTTTCTTTTTTTGGATTTGGTTTTTTTTGAGACAGGGTTTCTCTGTATAGCCCTGGCTGTCCTGGAACTCACTCTGTAGACCAGGCTGGCCTCGAACTCAGAAATCCGCCTGCCTCTGCCTCCCAAGGGCTGGAATTAAAAGCGTGCGCCACCAACGCCCGGCTGTCTTGGGACTTTCTATGTGGTCCAAACTGGTCCTAGACCCTTGGCAAACCTGCCCTACCCTTCCGATTATGTGATTTCAGGTGTGAGCCAGTATATTGGCTCTGACCTGGGTGTTGAAGGCTGAATAGGTAGGAGCTTGTGGGTACTTCAGGAGTAGGAGACGATAGTAGGAGGGAGACGAGAATGGATGGAAAGCCTTGGAGGGAAGGGGAGTGGGTGCTCAGAGTGTGGGGGGAGGGGTTAGGAACCAGGAGCCAGGCTGGGCGTGGTGGCACATGCCTGGGATCCCAACACTCTGGGAGGCAGAGGCAGGCGGATTTCTGAGTTCGAGGCCAGGCTGGTCTACAGAGTGAGTTCCAGGACAGCCAGGGCTAGCCAGGGCTACACAGAGAAACCCTGTTTGGTGGGGAGGGCTGGGGGGGGAGCCAGATGTGTGAGGACCACAGCGTTCAGCTGAGGAACTTGGACTCTCTGCAGTATTGCTCAGGTTACACAAGCACTGAGCGCTGGGCGCTTTCTTCAGACTTCTCCATTGCAGTGGGAGAAGCAGCTGCAGCGAGGTGGAGAGGAAAAAAGAAGAGAGAGGGGAGGGGACCAAAAGTAATTCATCGGTAGAACTAATTCTCCCGCTGATGTCCAAAGTCAGAGCACAGCAGTCCCCCCTCCCCCGCCTCTTTCCAGGTGTCAGGAAGTGCCAGCGTGCCGTGCCAGGCCAGCTCCCACGAAGATCTGATCACTGGAGCCTGGCACCAGCTGTGGGCATCTGGAAACCCAGCTTCCTCCTCCAGTTGCTAGACACAGACAGCTCAGAATCCAGGGTCTTCCTATATGACAAGACATCCAGCTTGGCGGGACATTTAAATGGCCTCAGGTTCTTTAAGAGACAAAGGAGGGCTGGACCACCCAGGGACAAGAATGTGGTTTCCAGATTCCAGCTGGGATGTGCCAGTCACTTAGAGAAATCCTGGCACAACAGTCTAGAGACCTTTCACTGGGCTGAAGGTAGTGCAAGGGAGAAGGAAGCCAGGCGCCAGCAAGGCCACAGGTCACCCTGTCCCCTGGTGCAGCCATTGCCACCAGAACATGTTGAGCGATTTGCCAGGCGAGGAAGAGGAAAATGGCCTCATCTGTTACTTTTGACCATGGACTCTGTGGCTGGATGTTGACAGTCGTGGGACACGTGGTGTCTGTAACATTTCATCTCTTATCCATGCCACCTTTAGAAGGCAAGTTTGCATCTCTGCAACTGCATCCTCCCCAGCTCACTCTGGCCTCAAATTTGCAGCTGTCCTGTCTCTGGAAGAGCATCAAATCTCAATCTCTTTGTCCCCCTACTCTGTGGTGTGTGTGTGTGTGTGTGTGTGCAATCATTCTCTAATTTACCGAGGTAGCCGTTCTCACTGCGTTGGCTTCCCTAAGCAGCTTGTCCCAAGGATCCCTGGCCTCTACTTCTAAGCATTAGGGTTACCAGAACTCAGTCAGATCCACCCAGCTCCTGCCTGGACTCGAACTCCAGTCTCACACTTGTGTAGCGAGTGCTTTCTCTATCTGCTGAATCACCATCTCTGGTTTCAGGGGCAGGGTCTCTTCTCTGGGTTGTTCTCAGTTTGCTCTACAGCCAAGGACTTGAACACCTGAGTTTCTTGCTCCCATTTCCCAAGGGCTGAACATACAAGAGTGTGTCGCCAATATCTAGCTTCATTTCTTTTTGTTTAATGAGATGGGGTGTCATGTGGGTGGCCTGGGACGTCATGAACACCTGAGGACCACCCTGAGCTCCTGATTATCCTACCTCTGGCTCCCAAGTACTGATGGCTTTTCTTTCTTTTGGGTTCCTATCTCTACACTTTAATTGGATTTAGATCTTGGGCCATCAAGGCTCACACTGAGCATGCTCTTGGCAAAGGCTGGCATGTACCAAAGAGATGAATTTCATGACATAACCACATAACCTCTGTGGCTAATAGAGATGGCATTCTTGGCACTAACATGGGTGGTTTGGGGTTTTTTTGTTTGTTTGTTTGTTTGTTTGTTTGTTTTGTTATTTTGAGTCAGGGTTTCTCTGTGTAGCCCTGGCTGTCCTGGCACTCTGTAGACCAGGCTGGCCTCGAACTCAGAAATCTGCCTGCCCCTGCTTCCCAAGTGCTGGGATTAAAGGCGTGCGCCGCCGCCACCACCACCCGGCACATGGGTGGTTTTTATGCCCAAAAGCCAACTCCTCTGGTAAAACAAACAAACAAAGAAACAAACACTTAGTTCCAGCTTTCCAATCTACTTTCAGAAGGGCTTTGTTTGTAAAGATTGTATCATCAAGTCTCCGTGAACCAAGCCCCATAGGCTTTAATTAAGAAATCATGCCAGACATCAAATGAGGTACAAGAAGAAAGGAGGAGCGGTCCCTGGTTCTGGAAAGACTCAGTGAAACAGTATTCGGCAAAACCAGAACGGGGAACTGGGAAGGGGTGGGAGGGAGGACAGGGGAAGAGAAGGGGGCTTACGGGACTTTCGGGGAGTGGGGGGGGCTAGAAAAGGGGAAATCATTTGAAATGTAAATAAATTATATCGAATAAAAAAAAAAAAAAAAGAAATCATGCCAGGCAGTGGCGGTATTCACAACCGAGAGAGTTCCAGGACAGCCAGGGCTACACAGTGAAACCCGGTCTTGAAAGAAAGAAGGAAAGAAAGGAAGGATGGAAGGAAGGAAAAAAGAAAGAATGAAAGAAGGTGGAAGGAAGAAAGAAGGGGGGAGAGGGCTGGAGAGATGGCTCGACTGTTAAAAGCACTTGATGCTTTCACAGAGGATTCAGGTGCAGTTCTCAGTGTCCACACGGTGGCTCACAACCATCTAGAACGTTGTCTTCTGATCTCCACAGGTTCCTGCATACACATACATACATTCAGGCACATACATATTCACATAAAATAAATACTTTTAATTTTTCCTTTGTTTTATTTAGTTTTGCTTTATTTTATTTATGTGTGTGGGTGTTTCCTCTGCACGTATATCTCTATACCACTTTCATGTCTGGTGTCCACAGAAGCTAGAAGAAGGTTCTGGATCCCCTGGAACTGGAGTTACAGATGGCTGTGAGCTGCCATATGGGGGCTGGGAATTGTACCTGAGTCCTCTGGAAGAGCAGCCAGTGCTCTTAAATTCTCAGCCACTGTAGGCAGGGGTGGCACTCGCCTTAAAACCCAGCACTTGGGAGGCAGAGGCAGGGAAGATTTCTGAGTTCAAGGCCAGCCTGGTCTATTGAGTGAGTTCCAAGACAGCCAGAGCTATCCTGGTGTCCTATTATGTTGTGGCTCACAACCATCTGTAATGGGATCCAATATTCCCACTTGCGGTGTGTCTGAAAATGGCTACAGTGTACCCACATATATGAAATTAGAGAGAGATTGAGATAGAGAGAGATTGAGAGAGAGAGAGAGAGAGAGAGAGAGAGAGAGAGATATTAAGCTAGTCCTCTTTTGGAAAAAAAATATCAGACTGGAGCCAGGATGATGGGTCAACCTGTGAGCCTAGCTCTCTAGAAGCTGAGGCAGGAGGATTGAGAGTCTGAGGCTAGCCTGGACTACTTAGTGAGACCCAGCTGGGGGATGGGCAAGGAGGAATGAAGGTGCTGTGGGGACCAGTAGGTGAAGGGGAACGTGGCCATAAGAGCCTGACTCTGGATCTGTAGCACCCATTGAAAGGTCCAGGACAGTGGGGGTGGAGGGGGAGACGGGGTGGGGATGGGCAGAGCGGGGAGTGAGGGGGCTTGTTGGCTGCCAGCCTTTCTGAAATGGCAAGCTCCAAGTTCAGTGAGACCCTGTCTTAAAAAATAAGTAAAGAGGGGGCTGGAGAGATGGCTCAGTGGTTAAGAGCACTGACTGCTCTTCCAGAGGTCCTGAGTTCAATTCCCAGCAACCACATGGTGGCTCACAACCATCTGTAATGGGATCTGATGGCCTCTTCTGGGGTGGCTGAGGATAGCTACAGTGTACTCACATACATAAAATAAATAAAATCTTTAAAAAATAAAAATAAAAATAAAAAATAAGTAAAGAGCAACAGAAAATACCCGATGTTGACCTCTGGCCTCCATGGACATAGTGGTTTTTACTTGAACACACACACACACACACACACACACACACCAAAAAAGGAAAGAAAGGAATTATGCATCCTGGCATATCCTGCAAAACACACACACACACACACACACACACACTCTTGTTTTTTGTTTTTTTGGGGTTTTTTTGTAAATTAGATTTATTTATGTATGTAAGTAGTTGACAACTATTTATGTATGTAAGTAGAAGACAACTGTAGTTGTCTTCAGACACACCAGAAGAGGACATCAGATCCCATTACAGATGCTTGTGAGCCACCATGTGGTTGCTGGGAATTGAACTCAGGACCTCTGGAAGAACAGAGGTGCTCTTAACCACTGAGCCATCTCTCCAGCCCCCACACAGATTATTGTATTGCAACATTTAGGAGCTGAGGCATGAGAACTGCCAATTTGTAGCTAGTCTTAGCTACATAATAATAACACCTTCAAAACAAACAAACAAACAAACAACAACAACAACAAAAGCCACCAACAGAACATAATACATCAAGAAAAAGAAACTTTGTGTATTGGCTGTGGCCTGTGATCCCAGCACAAGCTGGGGCAGGAGGATGATCTTGAGTTAGAGGTCAGCCTGGGCTAAAGAAAGGAATTGGCCAGCCTGGGCTTACAGAGTAAGACTCTGTTTCCAAAACCAAAAATGGGTGGGAGGGGGACATTAATTAGCACTGGAGTTGTAGATCCCTGGTAGTTTGCCTTTTATGTATGAGATCCTGGGTTTACCACAACACTGGAGAGGAGAGTGGGAGAGAGGAGGAAGGAAAGAAGGAACACATCTTGCCAGACAGGGGTGACTCACACCTTTAATCCCAGCATTTGGAAGGCAGAGGTAGGTAGATTTCTGAGTTTGAGGCCAGCCTGGTCTATTGAGTGAGTTCCAGGACAGCCAGGGCTACACAGAGAAGCCCTGTCTCAAAAAAAAAAAAAAAACAAAACAACAACAACAAAAAAGAACACTTCTAGGACATATGGGCTGGATATGGTGGTGGTGGTGGACTATGGTCTCATTTACTTGCAAAGTTGAGGCAGAAGAATTGCTGGGGTACAGGAGTTAGAAGTTAAGAGTAGGGGCTGGAGAGATGGCTCAGCGGGTAAGAGCACTGACTGCTCTTCCAAAGGTCATGAGTTTGAATCCCAGCATCCACATGGTGGCTCACAACCATCCATAAAGAGATCTGACACCTACAGTGTACTTACATATAATAAATAAAAAAAAAAAGTTAAGAGTAGCAGTTTGGATAACACAGGGAGAGCCTGTCTCAAAAATAAAAAAAGAAAGAAAGAAAGAAAAATGAAAAAAGAAAAAAGAACTGTAAGGATGCTCTGAACCCAGTACCAGTTCACATTTCATATTTTCTTTTTCTTTTTTTTTAAACTTTTTTTTAAGATTTATTTTTATTTATTTATTATATATGTAAGTACACTGTAGCTATCCTCAGACACCTCAGAAGAGGGAGTCAGATCTCATTATGGATGGTTGTGAGGCACCATGTGGTTGCTGGGATTTGAACTCAGGACCTTCAGAAGAGCAGTCAGTGCTCTTAACCGCTGAGCCATCTCTCCAGCCCCATTTCATATTTTCTTACACAGCGATACAGCAAGGACTCTGAGTACCCACGAATGTTCTTTCAGCTCATAGAGAAGGAATTCAGGGTTTTGCCACAGGTTGCTGTGGGCTCCGGGCATGGTGGACAGCTGCCCAAAGCAACAACACTGATGATCTTTTGGGCATGGGTTCTGCGTATTCTAGGATATTCTGGCCCCACTGTCTATGTGGCGAGGCTGAGCCTGGGCTCGTGTTGTCGGGAATTCCTGTGGGGTAACATAAAATCCTCTGGCAATTTACAATTATTAAGTCATTCGAATTTTATAGCCCATCTGAGTGCTTGCAACATCAGAGGGATTTTTAAAGGACAATGAAATGGCTCCGCATAAATGAATCATAATGGGTAAAGTGTACCAAAAAATTGCTTTGTGCCAGGGAATCCCTGGGTAAGTGTTCCCTGTTTTTTCCCCTAACCCCAGGAGATGGGGCCGGTTTCACAGAGGAGGAAAACCTAGGCTCAAGACATTAAGAATGTTCCCTAGCTGGGCAGTGGTGGCTCATGCTTTTAATCCCAGCACTTGGGAGGCAGAGGCAGGTGGATTTCTGAGTTCTGAGTTCGAGGCCAGCCTAGTCTACAGAGTGAGTCCCAGGACAGCCGGGTCTACACAGAGAAACCCTTTCTTGAAAAACTGAAAAACAAAAAAAGAGAATATTCCCTAGGTGCTGGAGGCTCAGTGGTTGGGGGTGTGTACGGCTGGTGCAGAAGCTCTGAGTTCAGTTCTCAGAACTAACGTCAGGTGGCTTCACAAAAGCCTGCTAACTCTAGCACCAGGGGAGTTGATATTCTTCTGGTCTCTGTGGGCACCAGCATTTGTAGGCACATACCTCCCCCTTCCCCACAATTTAATAAAAATAAGAGCCTTTCATGAATTGAATACTGTGAACTCCTTCCTCTACCCCACCCCCAAATGCCTTCAAGATTTAGCCTAAATCCCAGATTCCTCATAAATCAGGCTCCTCTCTTGATTTTTTTTTTTTTCCACGTTTTGAGACAGGGTTTCTGTTTTAGCTCTGGCTGTCCTGAAACTCACTATGTGGACTAGGGTAATGTCAAACTCACTGGAATCCGCCTGTCTCTGCATCACTATGGCCCGTCTCTGGGGTTCCTCTTTTAACCTTAGTCACACACTCTGGCCTGCTTCTGTTACCTCCATTCCACGAGTGGGGTCTGGGGAGTCTTAGGTCATCAGGCCTGACAGCAGAGCCTTTCACCTATTAAGCTGTTTTGATGCCATCATAAAAAAGCTTAGGGGACAAAGTGCTGAAATCAGATTTTTAAATGTTTTTATGTGTGGGTGTTTTACCTATTATTTGTGCATGCACCTACCTAGTTCCCAAGGAGGCCAGGAGAGGGCATCAGATCCCTTGGAAGTGGAGTTACAAGGGTGTGAGGTGCCCTGTGGGCCAGGAATTGAACCTGGGTCCTCAGGGTGAGCAGCCGGTGTTCATAACCCGTGAGCCTTCTCTTCAGCCCAGATCAGATTTTCTTGCCAGTGTCTATGTCTGATGACAGGGTTGCTATGCTGAAGACAAGGTGTCTGAAAGATCCTTGGGTCTGAAGCCCAAGACTTCCTCTTAGATGTCATACAAATCACCTTTTTATGTCCTTGAGTCTTAATTTCTTTGTTGGTGAATGAGGTGTAACATGAATTTTACAGTGCTGTCAGGGGGATGAGTTAACCTATGAAAGATATCTACACATAGTAGGTGTTCAGTGTTAGCTGCTCTGGAATGTGGGATGTAGGATGTAGGTAGGATGCTTCGTAGGTGTCTAGAAGGGTCTGATTTCTGTATTTAAATACAAGTGTAGACAAGCACTCAATGGTGGCTACAGGGTCAGCTTTGCAAGAAATGAACAGAGGAAAACTGTTTTTACCACTGATCTACATACAGCCCTAGCCCTAAGCTCATGCTTTTGGATGAATGGAGAGAGCCGGGTCTCCAGGATTCTGTTCTTCTAGCTCTTCCTGCTTGATTGCCTGAGGTCAGAATCTTATCTAGACTTTAACTTTATTTTGCCGGGGGATTTATCCCGTTTGAGGTTGATAATGCTTGCAAAATGCTTAGCGAAGGCCAGGCACATGCTAATTGCATGATGCCTGTAGCTTTTATTAAGATAAAAAAGGAAGCTAACTCAGAAAAGAATAACAATTAGGCAATTATCAATCTGTTATCAGCTGAGAGTAAGGGGGTGGGGGAGTCGAATCTTTCTGCTGGGAACAGATTTTGATTGGGATAAAGAAGCCAGAGATGAGACTGGGGGGATGGGGGGGGGGTAAAGGACCACTTGGGAATCTTTCCTGGAGTTAGTCAAGCCTGAAGAGGAGTGGAAATCCACACTAAAGTAGCCTGGTATAACAAATTCATATGGTGGCGGATGCCAAAGTAGCTGCTGTGTCCTGGTTCAGAGATGGGAGAAGGCTTTCCCCTTTAATGCAGGGAGCTGTGGAGGCTCAGACAGCTAGCGGCAATGGGGAGCATGCTACCTAGCTGTTATCATACAGGGAGCATCTGGGGTTCCCAGGGGTTGTCACCGACTACATGTAAAGCTTCCAAAAAAGGGGGGGGGGAGGCTGGTGGTGAGTGCCTATAATCCCAGTACTTGGAAGGTAGAGGCAAAACAATCAGGAGTTCAAGGTCATCCACAGGCACATAGAGAGTTGAGGCTAGCCTGAGCTACTTAAGACCCTCTCTCAAGAAACAAGCAAGTAAGCTGGGCAGTGGTGGCGCACACCTTTAACCCCAGCACCTGGGAGGCAGAGGCAGCCAGATTTCTGAGTTCGAGGCCTGCCTGGTCTACAGAGTGAGTTCCAGGACAGCCAGGTCTACACAGAGAAACCCTGTCTCTGGGAAAAAAAGCAAGAAAGAAAATAGAAAAAAAGAAAAAAACAAACAAACAAGCAAGCAAGCCAACATACCCAGAAATACCAACAATCACATCCAACTCCAAAACCTGCCAATGTAGCAGAAGTCAGAACACTAATCTTGTGTGTATGTTCGTGTGTGGGAACACCAGAGGACAACCTCAGGTGCTGTTCCTCTGGTGCTGTCACCTTTTATTTTGGATGGAGACAGGGTCTCTCATTGGCTTGGAACTCATCAGACAGAGCGGGCTGTGACCAGTGAGCCTCAGGGAACAGAGGGCCTCCACCTTAATGCTGGGAATGTATACACCTCTCACACACCAGACATTTCCTGAGTGAATTCTGGGGACTGCACTTGGGTCCTAATGTTTGCAATTCAAGCATACAGGACACTGATTTTACCTCTGTCCACGTTGGTCATGGGACCTTGGCAAAGTGCCCTTCCAGTTTTGAGCTGCTTCAAAAAAAATTTTTTTTTTTAATCGTGTAGATGATAGTTAAACCTCTTTGGACCCCCAGAGTCCTCATGTGTAAGAATAGGTGTTTACCTATTTCTTGGGCTTATAGGAGCTAATGAAGTGCTCTGTATCTGCACAGTTCGGATATGTCTGTGACTCCTTTTCAGTTAATGTTACTGTGTGCTGGGGACAATGCCCCTATAGAGGAGAGGAGCCCAGGTGTGGTGTGCAAAGTGTGAATGGAAGTGGGGGGGGGGGAGGAGACCTTATCAACAAGTCCTTTTTACAAGCAAAGGAGGATGGAAGCCGACTACAGATTGTAGCCAAAGGCCCCTTCAGTCTCAGAGAAGGCTGTGGGAAGACATCCATTCTAGAGAGCTCAGGGTCAGTTTCTGATAAGGCTGGCCATTTTGCATCTTAGAAGGCAAGGTTCATCCTAGAGAAGGTGGAATCCAGTTTCTGAATCCGCTCCATACCTTCCCAGCCGGGTGACCTTGGGGCAGTCACTTTTCTTCTCCGGGGCTCCTCTGCAAAATGGGGCTCCTCGTTCCATTTCGCACTTTGGGCATCTGAGGACGACGTGTCGACACAATGCCCATGACTTGCGACGTCAAGGGCCGGCGAGTGGCATCTGTTATGTTAATAAGTCCTTGCGGTGGGAGGGTTCCTATCTGTCGGTTTGCGCTCTGGCTTAGCGGTCCCCTCCACAGCGACTCCGTTTTTCTGCTCCGCCGCCTCTCGACGCTTGCTTGGCAGGTCTCGGCGGACGGCGGCCTCGGGAGACAGTTACTATTGTTCTTCGAGGCTGGGCTCTCTCCCTTCAGACCTCTCCTTTGGTCTCTCCCTCAGCCCGGCAACCGCGCCGCGGAGATCCTCAGCCGTCCGGGATCACCGATCTTTCCCGAGAAAGTGTCAGCTCCTGCGGCGTTCCCGAACAGCGGCCGAAGACTCTCCCGAGCGCTCCCGAAGAACCCCGGCCGCTCGCAGTCTCCGGAAATAGCCGAGGGAGCTTTCCACCCTCGGTCTGCCGAGTCCTTCCGAAAAGGGCCGAAAAGCTCCGAGCGGCCGTCCTGCCGGACTGCTGGAGGCGGCCGCAGCGCCATGTTGGATGCTCTGCTCGTTGAGTGAAGAAAATCCGTCCGCATCGCCCGAGCCCCGCTACCGAGAAGGGCGCCGCTTCTCCCGGGGAGGGGGACAGAGACCCCCCGCCGCCGGCCCATGAGGATATTGCCGTGAAAGGTCCGGTCTCTCCGCCTCCTGCCCCCGCCGGGTCCGGCCCCCCCCTCCCCGGGGTCGCGTTGTCACGGAGACCGGCAGCCGGTGGTGCTGGCCCGCGGGGCGGCTGCTGCTGCCCGCGGCGGCGGCGGCGGAGGCGGCGGCGGCGGCGGCGGAGGGCGTGTGTGACCGGTCCCGGCCCCCTCCTCCTCCTCCTCCAAGCCTGCCCCCGGTCCCCCGCTCCCGCCGCCTCCCCGGGTCTGCCCCCATCCCGCCCCTCCGCTGCCCCCGGCCCCTGCACCCCGGCGCGCCCGGTCCCGCTCTGGGGGGGTTGGTGGCTTCGCTTTGCCATGAGTTTACCGCAGAAACCGGCTCTGAAATCAGGCTCAGCGGCTGCAGCAGGAACCGGACCCGGCACCGGAGCGGCGGCGGCGGCGGCGGCGGCGGTACCGCCTCCTCACCCGGCGGCGGCGGCGGCAGCGGCAGCGGCGGCGGCAGCGGCGGCAGCAGCGGCGGCGGCGGCCCCTCCTCACCCGAACATCAGGGCCCTCCAGACCCCGGCGCCCCAACAGTATCCTTTTCACCGTCCAGCGGTCCAGAGCGACCCTTGGTGGGAACCTCCTTGACTGCCGTCATGGCCCGGCAAGGAAAGGGACGGGCAGCCGCTCTGCTCCCGGCTTGACCCGAGCTTTTGGGGTGCACCGATGACAGCATTGCTGGGGACCCCGGGACCCTCTGCGGTACCGTGAACACTAGCTCCACCCGGGCCATGCCTCTGCAGCTCTTGTGGATTTGGGGGAACCCTGCCCTTGGCTGCTCCCTCCCCTTTATTGGGCAGAATTTGCTGGTGCCTGGGACCGGCCCTGCAGGCAAGGCTTTTCTGATTGTCGAGAGGCCCTGCCTTCCGCGGGGCTCGGTGGCCTCTCTAATTATTATTTAGAATACATAGTAAAGTTTATTGCTAAATTTCCTGTTCGAAACGAATCAGCTCATTCTTGAGGTAAGTTGGATTTTCTGTCTTTACTCCAAGTGTACAAAAAGCATTCCCTCTGGCTAGTGTTTTGTTTTACTTTATCTCATTTTATTTTATATTTTATTTTATTTCATTTTATTTTATTTTTTAAGCAATTAGAGTTGTGTTGTTGTGTGGCTTGTGGTGGAACCGGCTAAGGAGGAAATGTTACACTGGGCGCTTCCCTGTCTTTGACCTTTTTAAAGGAAGAGGAAGTTAACTCACATTACCCAGCACCCCCAGAAGTCTTACTTCTTTCCAAGACTGGTGTTGCGCTGTACATCTTTTTTAAGGGCTTTAGTAAGTTTGCTCCTCCGTAGGCCTGGTGGCTGGAGGGTACCGGGGCCTCCGAGGAAAGGTATTAGTTTCGAATGTGTCTAATTTCACGATATAGAAGTTGGGGGCAGCATTGATTGAAAAATCTCGGCACCTGGTATTTTAGTCAGAATAAAACGTCGGATTCAGGGCCTCTGTAGAGCTTCAGCAAGGTGGTCCCTCCACCCCCCATCCCTACTGGGTTCCTCTGTGTAGCCCTGGCTGTCCTAGAACTCGCTCCGTAGACTAAGCTGCCCTTGAATTCAGAGATCCTCCTGCCTCTGCCTTCCGAATGCTGGGATTAAAGGTGTGCGCCACCACTTGGCAAGCAGAGGTGTTTGTTACCTATCTGAGAATAACATTTCATCATTCCCCATCCCCTCCCCACATCCTTGTACTTGTGAGAAATCGACAAATGAGTTTTGGATGTTCCCTGCGCTGTGTGGTTCTTGTGTTTGACTTGTAAGTGGTGTCTGAGTCTGTCGTTCCTGTGTAGTTTGATTCTTGTCTGTATCAATTACTTTGAGAAGGGAAAAACACTTCCCTTCTTGGGTCACCTCAGGTCATTGTTTTCTGTCACGCATCCTTTTTGTATTCTTTACGTCGGCGGCTTCATGCTTCAGTGCTGTGTGTTCTGATTTCATAATGTTCTGACCCTGCACAGTTGTGTGCAGTTACTCGCTCACGGCTGAGAATGTTGGCGTGTTCGTGGAAAACCCAGTTACTTCTGACCCACATGCGCAGCTACTGGCCTGTGAAGGAGCAGGTTGGCTGTTGAGCCTGCTGCAGGGTAGAATTGGGTCGCTTCGGTCTACCTAGCTTCCTTCGATTCCATTCTAATTTTAGGGTTGTTTTTCTTGATGGTCTGTGTTTGTAGGTGTCTGTCTCTGGACCAAGTGAGTTATTCCTTACCTGCTTCTTTAAGTTGTTAGGGAGTTAAACCAGAGGAAGTGCACAGTATGTGTTCTCGATATACAGAACAGCGAGTAAGGGATCACAGTGTTGTATATGACAGTGCTTGGTGAAGTTGGCTTCATTGGATACAAAGCGGGGTGCTGAGTATCCCAAGTGTGCTTTTGCTCCTTATAGCTCACAGCTGAAGGGCTGGAAAAACTTGAAGCTGGTTACAACTTGGAAGTAGTGGTTTGAGCTCCGGTTAGATTTTACCTTTTCTTTAAAATAGAAGGAAGATTCAGCTGGTAAACAGGAATAAGTTTAAGTTGCTCTCTGTAGAAGAGATTATTCTAAACCCTTCATGTCAGTGTTGGAGCCAGACGTGTTGTTGCTTTAAGGTTCTATTTTGCCCCGTGTCATGGCGGCTGACGTTTTATACTTGATGTATTCTACAATTCCTGCTTTACACCGGCAAGATTACATTGCTAAATAAGCATCTATCTAGATAGTAAAGGAAGCGTAGGCTGCAGCCGTCTCAACACAGCAGTGGGAGAAGGTTGTCACCTGGTACTGGAAGAGGTCAGAAACGCAGTAGAGCAATTTCGCTTTTCAAACTGGAGGGCCTGTGGGAATTTGGGTTTGATGCAGACACTGTTGTGCAGGAAGTTGGTGCCGTTGAAGCCCTTGGAGCTGGAGAGCAGAAACGGAGTTGGCTTTTTCTACGGCTTAACTCCACTGCCTTACAGTATGTGGGCGCAGTTGCTGCAAATTAGTTAGTGTAAGCGTTGTATTAGAAAATGTGTTGGAAGGCAGTGGATGGCCAGGTGTCCTTCATTCGCACTGAGTGTTCAAGTGTTTGTCGAAATGAAGGAAATGTTGAAACCATGGGAGTTGTATGTAAATTTGCACTGCAGGACCCCTCCCCCCCCAGGCCACACTGACTGCTAAGAGCAGCAGAGCGAGGGGTAGGATGGCGTGGGATGGCGGGCCTGGAAGGAGGAAAAGCTATCATGAACACTTCTAAAAGCAAGGACAGTGTGCTGAGAGTTTCCATGACAAATCCACTGGAAGCTTCTGCTTGGTGACGTCACAGCGTGGGGATATTTGTCTTGAGCTGAGCTCAGCTGAGCTGCCCGGCTGGCTGAGGTTGAGGTGGCTCCGCTGAGAATCTTTTTTTTTTGGATTTGTTTTCTTTTCCAGACAGGGTTTCTCTGTATAGCTCTGACTGTCCTGGAACTCACTCTGGAGACCAGGCTGGTTTCGAACTCAGAGATCCACCTGCCTCTGCCTCCCAAGTGCTGGGATTACAGGCGTGGACCACCACCGCCTGGCTTCCGCTGAGAATCTTGATAGTGGTCATTCTTTTTCTGGCTGACAAAGTAACTGAGATTTTCATCACAAACTGTCATGTTGAAGTTCTTCAGGGGTTCCTGGGTCCCCCATTAAAACCCCAGATTTTTAGATTGAGACTGCCTGCTCACCTTACAGAAAATTTTGTAAAGTTCTGTAAAATGAACTGAGTTATGTGCCCATTTGAGCAGAAAGTTCTTTCCATATGTTAGGAATACAGTATTCCTAACAGGGTGTGATTCAGGACGACTGACACACTTTTGGGGAATCGTCTTATTGTTTAGGGGCAACCAGTTAAGCCAGTGAGACAGAGTAGGTTCTTTCTAGGAACAGAACTAGATAGAGTCCTGTGTCAACCAGAAGAGGACTTGTGTCTCTGGCTTCTTTGTCCTGAGTGTTTCTATCTTTGCAGTACTCCTGTTTTTTTTTTTTTTTTTAAATCTTCTCTCCCATGGACATTATGTTGGTCTTAACTGGTGACTTGTGTAATGGTCACTATCTTTTTTTCCTCTCTGAAAACTAGATCTGGATAATACTATTCATTTTCAGTACCTGCTGCTGTAGAAATCATACATGCAGGATTCTACCTCAAATAAGGTAGGTGTTGTCTGTTTTACAGACGAGGGTAGTGAGGTACAGGGAAGTTAGATTTCCAGGGTCACCTGTGCCAGTAAAAGGTGGTGTGTGAGCAGACTATTGGCGGTGGCGGCCTTCTTGGCTGGGTGGGCAGCCTATGTGTGGGACTGGGAGAAGATAAGTGCTCTGCTGCATTTGAGACAAGCCATGCCCTGTGCTGTAGAATACAGCCATGGTGTCTAGGGTTTTAAGTAAGTAGTTCACAACCCCATACTGCTAGACAAGTAGGCTATCTTCCCCTCACTGAGCCTAACAGCATTGTGGTCCTCTGGTGGTCCTCTGCTTGTTCACGAGTCAGCAGGGCCTCCAGCAGAGTACCATTATAGCTAGCAACTGGAATTCTGAGGCTGTTGTGGCCAGCAGCTCTTCTCTCCTAAGCCACTCTGTCAAGAAACTGTCAAATCTTGAGTGCCCGGAGGCAGAAGCAGGCAGATCTAGACTTGGAGACCAGTCAGGCTACACAGTGAGACAGTGTCTCAAACCAAGCCAAAATAAACACATTTTTGAAGGCAGATCCTTATAGGAGGGAGATAGTGAAATGGGGGTGAGCAGGGCGAGCCTCCCAGGTGCTGCTGCCTCCAGGGTTGACTGCTGCCTACGGTTGGGTTCCGGACTCCAGGGAGTGCAGCTGCCTCAGGTTGCTCTTCTACATTGAAGTTCATGATGAATCTTGAGAGTGATTCTTTAAAATGTTTGGCAGCGGCATTTTCCATGTAGTGGAGAGAAGGGCTCCAATGGAAGTTTATGAATTTATTCATATTCCTTTACTTACCACCTACTGTGTACCAGACTGGTTGCTAGGTCTAGGATTGAGATAACCTGTACCCTTAGATCGGTTCCACCAGGCAAGTAGTCAGGATACAATTGAGGTAAGACTCAGTGCCCACTCTGCTGAGTCTAGTGTGGGCGGAGGAGTTAGAACTTCCTGGGGGGGAGTTAAAGTCTGAGCAGGTTAGATCCATGAATTGTCAAAGTAACTTTTCTACTCCTGCTCTAATTGTGCTGTCCGAGTAGTACTGCCTTTGTCTGCCAACCCAGGTCTAGCCCTGGGAGCTTCTAGCTTCTGTACAATCTTATCTAGGCCTAGAATGGTTTCAGCCGCTGAAACTTGTTGAATAAGCTCACCCTTTCTAGTTCTTTCTGCGCTCTGGCTGACTGGTTCAGCTCAGCTGTTCTGGCTCAAAACTCCTCTCCATGCTACTTCAATCTTGCTTCTTTTTCTCCTGAATTAGTTTGACCTCAGACTCACTCTAGCAGTGAGTTCTGATCTTCTGGCTCACTATGTCTTCACATGTGTCTGGCTTGTTCTCTCTCCAACCTTTTTCTTTATACCTGTTCTGGTAAGACTGCCTCCCTCCCCACTCTGCTCTGCTCTCTTAGCCTCTCCTTCCTCTCTCTCCTGAGGCAGCTCTTAGTCTGTTAAATCTTTCACAGTTTCATCACTTTGTCTACCACTGGATTAGACATCACTTTAAAGCATTCTACAAAGTAACTTTACCTTCATTGTTTGAAATGAAAAGCTTGTACTACCTGTGTGTTTGTATTCTAACTAGAGGGATTGAAGTGTGCTAAGGGCTGAGCCACACCATAGCTAGAAAGTTTCCCCCCCCCAGTAAACAACACAATCTCTGGGTTCACAGAGTGATCAAATATCTGCAACTAGGAGTGATCCATAGTCTAGAGCCACCCCGCCCTGGCTGCCCTGCCCCGCCCTGGCTGCCCCGCCCCTCCAGTTGGGTTTTGCTTTTAAGTCTGCCTCTCTCCCCAAGTTGTGGGGAATTAGAGGGAGCACCATAGACAATGTAATTGTTAGAGATTCAGTGTCTCGTGTGTGATAGTATGAGCATATTAACCCCTTCTGACCCCGTAAGCCCTTTGTCCTTTGGGGCTTCAGCTATGGCTCAGTGGCTGAGAGCCCTGGCGGTTCCTGGATGGAGTCCTAGCCCTCACGGAGGCTGACAGCTATCTGTAACTTCAGTCCCGGGCATCCATGCTTTCTCCTGACCTCCACAGGCCTCACGCCCATGGTGCACAGTACACATGAAATAATAAAAGGAATTCATTTGAAATAAATAAATCTTCACAAAAGGCCATTGACCTTGTCTTTGATAATAGACTTTGACTTTGAAATAATTTCTGTTAACCTTAAAAGACAAGATTGAGCTTGATGCTTTTCAGAAGTGTGGGGCGAATTAGGCAGGGTTTGTGCTTGCTCTTACGAATTCATTCAGGTTTGAGTCAGGGTCTTGTGTGGTCTGGCCTTAAGCTCTGTTACTGAGGTTGACCTTGAACTTCGGATTCTCCCTGGACTACAGGGCTTTTTCCATTTTAATAGGTGTGTTATATTGGAATAGTCTCATTAAATACTACAGAGCATCTATTTCCTTTTTTTCCAGTGAAGGGGTCAGTGACCTTGAATCCCAAGGGTTTGGGATTTTGAAGATGTGCTTTGAGGTGTGTTTTGCAATTTCAGGTATAGCGTGGGGCTTAACTGGACCAATTAATGGTAACTTGTGTGTCTGTCTGGTGGGTAAGATAGTGGTGTGTTTCTGTGGCAGCTTACTGGCCTTTCAAGAAGGCTAGCATGGAACTAAAGGAAGACAGCTTGCTCAGTTAGGGCTTCTACTAGAATTAGCCAGAGACTGAAGTGTCTCTGTGACGCCATGCTCTAGACTGTATGAGTTGGTTGTGGCATGGTTTGAGAGCATAAAATGGAGTTGCCATGGTCAGTGACAGCGGGTAATGATAGACGTGGCGCCGAGGTATGAGGGAGAGCGGAAACTCTTGTGATGAGACCTGGTTTTCCGTGGGGATGGGATTTTGAGCTAATACAGTAGGAAAGGATTTCCTGATTATTAGCCCTGCAGACTACTTCAGCAGTGCTGAAGCACAGCTGAGATTGTGTGCATGAAATACCGCAGGCTCCCATGCGACTCTTGCGTCTCAAATGACTTCCCGTTCTGTGGCCAGCTGCCAACCAGCAGAAGCTGTTCACTCTCCTGTAGCCTCAGCTGAAACTGGAGACAGTTCACTCTATTTCAAGTGCATTTGAGACACATCAGGTTTTGTGACCTTTATTAACTAGTAGTTTCTTTGTGTATTTTGAGCCCTGTGTGCTTCCTGACTCTCAGGACGCTAGTGTTTATCTCTGGATGTAAGGTAAGCACTGCAGAGGCAGGGTGTCCCTGTCCCGTTGACCACAGAAGCAGTGTGTCCCTGTCCTGTTCATCACAGAGGCAGGTTGTCACTGTCCTGTTCACCTCAGAGGCAGTGTGTCATTGTCCCGTTCACCATAGAGTCAGGGTATACCTGTCCCGTTCACCACAAAGGCAGGGTGTCACTGTCCTTCCTGTTCACCAGAGAGGCAGTGTGTCCCTGTCCTATTCACCTCAGAGGCAGTGTGTCCCTGTCCTATTCACTTCAGAGGCAGTATGTCCCTGTCCTGTTCGCCACAGAGGCAGGTATGTCGCTGGCTGTCCTGTTCACGGTGGACATGCCCTGACCTAGACTAGTGCTTAGTTTTAGTAATGTGCTTGGCATCTTGACTCACTGTCAGCATCAGGGATGCCATGAAGTTGTTTGGTCCTGATCCACCCAGATCCTCATGCTTACACACATACACTTTTAGTCATGGTACCATCCCCTTTTAAAAGTTTTTAAAAGTTAGTTGTGTGTGTGTGTGTGTGTGTGTGTGTGTCTGTCTGTCTGTCTTGTGGGTATGTGCATGTGAGTGCATATACAGAGCAGAACTTGGAGGCCCTTGGAGCTGAAGGTGGAGGGAACTGAGAGGTGCTGGACTTGGGTGCTGGGAGCCCAGCTCTTCAGAAGCCTCGAGGGTTAATGCCAGCAGTGCCATCTTTACTGCCCAGCCCCTTCCTTCCACCATGAAAAGTGTGTGTGTCAAAGGACAACTTCCAGGAGTTGTCCCCTCTCCTCTGCCTTTGTCTGGGTTCTGGCGGTTGAACTGAGGTAACCAGGCCTGCACGGGACTTTTCTTTACCCACTGAGGTGTCCTGTCGTTCCCCCATTTACTTATTTATGTGAGGCATGGTCAAATTTTGTACCCTTGCCTGGCCTGGAACTTGCTATATCCACTAGTCTGGACTCAGACTCAGATCTGCCTGCCCCCGCTGCTTTAGTGCCAGGATTAAAGGTGTGTATCATGACACCTTGCTTATTTTCAAACAGTTTTATTAAGCTCTAATGGACATACCACAGGAATCATTCATGTAGAAACTATAGTCAGTAGTTTTTAGCCATTCAAAACCATTTGAAAGTTGTTCAGCCAAGGAAATGTAAGTCTCCTTATGTGTCAGTAGGTGTTTGCCTGTCTGACCAGTGCTGGAGCCATGGGAGCTGTAGTTGGAAAGGGCTGAGAGCCACCATGGGAGGAGTGAGGATAGAACCCAGGTCCTCTGCAAAAGCAACAAATATTCTTAACCACTGAGCCATCTCTGTCGCCCCCTCACTACAATTTAGAACATCCCAAAGGAAGCAGCTCAACAGGCCTCCTATTTTCCTTAGTCGTTCTTGTGCTAAGTAATTGTTAATCGCTCTGCCTATATATGTTTACCTGTTTCTGGACCTTCTAAATGTATATAAGCAATGAAGTTGATTGTCTTGTCAAGTGTATCTGTCCCTTTTTGTGACACTTGCGGAATTTATCTATGGAGCGAGCATCACTATTTGACCTCCACCACCATTGAGTGATGCTCTGCATAGTTCATGTCTATCTGTTTCCAGCTGGTAGATATTTGGGTTGTTTGACCATTTGGTTATTGGATGATAAATAGCCAAAAAGCCTGCTTGGGTGTTTTTTCTCTTGGGTATACATTATCAGTAGCTCAGTTGCTGAGCCCCATGAGGGAACTTCAGGTTCTCACCTTGAGGACTTAGTTTCCCTGAGCATTTACACTCTCTGTGCCTTGGAACTGTGTGAGTGCAAGTCTGTCATCTTTGTCATCTTGTGTCAGCAGGTCTTCCCACTGGCTGGGCAGCTTTTTCAGTGTGATTTCGATTTGCGTTTTCACAGTGGCTAATGGGTATGAGTGTCTTTTCACCTCGTATTGGCCATTTGTTATTTATTGTCAAAAATGAACTGTTCATATCTTGTACCCAGTTGTCTTAGGGTTTTAATGCTGTGAAGAGACTCCATGACTGGGCATCTTTTTTGTTTGTTTGTTTGTTTTTTCGAGACAGGGTTTCTCTGTGTAGCCCTGGCTGTCCTGGAACTCACTCAGTAGACCAGGCTGGCCTCGAACTCAGAAATCCTCCTGCCTCTGCCTCCCAAATGCTGGGATTACAGGCATGCGCCTCCACTGCCCGGCTGGGCAACTCTTAATAAAGGACAACTTTTAATTGGGGCTGGCTTAGAGTTTCCGAGGTGTAGTCCATTATCAGCAATATGGTAGGACATAGCCATGGTGCGAGAGGTGGCTGAGAGCTCTGTGGGCAGCAGGGGAGGGACACTGGGCTTTTGGGACTTTAGTGCCAACACGCAGTGACATAGTTCCTTTAACAGGGCCCTGGTGACCAAGCGTTCAGACTTATTCATTCAGGCCCCTGTGAGGGCCGTTCTTCTCCCTGCCCCACTTCCCCACCTCCAGACAGGGTCTCTCTGTATAGCTTTGGCTGTCCTGAAACTCAGTCTGTAGATCAGGCTGGCCTTGAACTTAGAGATCTGCCTGCCTCTGTGTCTGAGAGTACTGAGATTAAAGGCTTGGCCACCACATCAGGTGGCTCTTCCTATTCAGACTGCCACCCAGGGTTTTTCTGTTTTTCCCCCCTGTGGACCCTAGGCTGGCTGAGAATTTGAGGTCCTGCCTTTCCAGCCTTCTAAGGGCTTCATGTGGGCCACCGTCCACTTTAAGAAGATTTTATATTTAATTATTTGTGTATAAGGTACCCGAGAAAGCCAGAAGAGGGCGTCAGATCACCTGGGGGAGAACTTCAGTCCTGGGAAGGGCAAGGGACAGGTGCTTTTAACTGCTGAGTCTCTCTAACCCCCTGGGGTTGAGTTTCTTAAATCTCACTTTAAGGCTTCTGCCAAGTACAGGAATTAAAGACTTTCTCCCCTTCAGTCACTCCATGTGTTAATTTTGTTTGTGTCCCTGAAGTAGGAATAGAGGTAGGCGAATCTTGAGTTAAAGGCCAGCCTGGTCTACATAGGAGTTTGAAATTGATCAGGGCTGCATAGAAGATGGTCTTTTAGAAAGAAGAAAAAAAAAAGGAGGTATTTTAATAACCTTGTGAGTTTAATAAAACATGGGTTTTATTTCAGTCAAAGATTTTGCACACACAAACAAAACCTCTTCCGTGACTTGAAATCTAAATATTAGAGCAGTAAGGTTATGCATACTCTCTAGTAAGTCTCATTAATGTATGCAGAGGAAGAGGATCTTCATTAACCTCTGCAGAATTCTAATGCCGTCAAGTATCAGATGGTTAAAATTGTTGAATTCTTGAGGCTTATTCAAGGTAGCTAATACTCTCAATATTGTCGATCTCGCAGAAACAGAACTTGGAACAAGTTCAACTTCCTGACCTAAGCACTGTTTCTAGAGCTGACAAGTCTAGAGTGCTTGACCTTAGCACAGAGCAGACCCTCCATGTTGTGGTGAGTGGTGGAGTGTGCTTGGAGCTGACTTGCTGTGGACAGCCCAGGGTTTCATTCCTGAGGCTCTTATTCATTCACTTTACATTCTGACCGAATCCCCTCACCCTGTCCCCATCCCTCCTCCCCCAGTCCCACCCTCACACCTTCCTCCATTTCTCCTCCTCAGAGAAGAGGAGGTCCCTTGTTGGTTGTGATTCCCCACCCCCACCCCCCATATCAAGCTGCAGCAGGACTAAGGCCATCCTCCCACTGAGGCCAGACAAAGTAGCCAGTTAGGGGAAAGGGACAGGTGTTAGGGGACCCACATGGAGACCAAGATGCAAAGTTGCTATAAATGTGAGGGGGTAAATCCAGCCCCTGCATGCTGTTAGCTTTGTGGTTCAGTCTCTGTGAGCCCCCACGGCCCAGGGTAGTTGACTCTGTAGATCTTGTGGTGTCTTTGACCCCTCTGGCTCCCTCAGTCCTTCCCCCCCCACAGACTCCTTGAGCTCCACCTGTTGTTTGGCTGTGGGTCTCTGTCTCTGTTTCCGTCCGCGGCTGGAAGAAGCCTTTCAGAAGAGGGTTATGCTAGGCTCTTGTCTTTCTTTAAAAAAAAAAGTTACAAAGAGGGTCTGGTGAGGTGGCTCAGTGGTTAAGAGGGTCCTTAAGTTGCGTGGCTCACAACTGCCTGTGATTCCAGCTTCAGCAGACACTACACCCTCTTCTGGTGTCTGAGCACCCCACACACCTGGCTTATGCATATACACATCCAAGTAATAAAGAAAGGAAGGTAAAGATTTAAATCATGATAGTCCAGACATCTAAGTGTACCATAGTTCAGCACATAGAAAATTAAAAGATGTATTTGAATAAATTTAAGTGACAAAAGTGTATTTGAAAAGTCTTGCTCTGAGCTGTCTATTGTGTTTTTGTTTTTTACCTGTTTTTATTTTATGCATATGGGTGTTTTGCCTGCATGTGTGTCTTATGTGCCATTCTTCCGCCTGGGGTAGGGCCAAAGAGGGTGTCAGAGCTCCTGGAACTGGAGTTAGGATGGGTGTGAGCCATCCTGTGGGTGCTAGGATTGAACTCTGGTCCTCTGCAAGAACAGCAATGCTCCTAACCACTGGGCCATCTCTCCAGCTCCTTTAAGTTGGAAGGGAATTTTGAGTGTTTGGATTCAGTTTTGGATTTTTGCCTCCATCTTCCCTTTGCCTCAGAGGCTTTGTTTCTTTTTGTTTTTGGCCTAGGCTTCTTGTTTATGTAGATTCTTAGTGATTTGAAAGCGTTTGTAGCATTGACAATGACCTAATTGGGTAGCCTCCCTTTTCTGTTATGCTCCTGATTTAGATGTTAGATTCTATGCTTACCCCACCTAGTCTGTTTTAGAACTCAGAGAGTTGGAAGGCTTCCTGCTCTTTCTAGGTGTTGTTACTGTAAAGGTGTGTGGTATTTGCATATGAACTTAAATAGGAGCAAATTCTTGTCAACTCTGTCTCTTTAAAAGAACTATTGAGGGGCAAGAGAGAGGTGGTTTAGCACTGGCTGCCCTTCCAGAGGTCCTGAGTTCAATTCTCATCAACCAGATGGCATCTGAGAACCATCTATGATGAGATCTGGTGCCCTCCTCTGGCCTGCAGGCATTGATGAAGACAGAGCCTTCATATCCATTTAATATGTATGCATATATATAACTGATATTATTATTTGGTTATATATATATGTGATTATTTGTGTGAGTGCTGGTGTGCATGCCCATGGTCTGTGGGTGGAGTCTGGGAACAGCCTTGGGACCTTGCCTTCCAAGCTTGTTGAGAGACAGGAGCTCTGTGTCAGGCAGGTCTGGGGTTCTCTTGTCTCTACCTCTTTCCCCATAAGGGCCCTTGTGTGGGTTCTGACAATTGAGCTCAGGTCCTCATACTTGCTTGATGTAAGTGCTTTACCTGGTGAGCCATCTGTCTAGCCAGAAACGAATTTTTGACTTAGACAGAAGTTGCTGTCATAGTAGGAAGGTCTCTTTGTCTTTATATCCTGTACCCACTTTGTTAATCTTAGCATCTTATATAACCATAGAACAGTTACTAAGAGCAAGAAATTAATAAGTAGCTGGAGAGATGGATTAGCGGTTAAGAGCACTTACTATTCTTCCAAAGGTCCTGAGTTCAATTCCCAACAACCACATGGTGGCTCACAACCATCTGTAATGGGATCTGATGCCCTCTTCTGGTGTGTTTGAAGACAGCTATAGTGTACTCATTATACATAAACAAACAAACAAACAAACAAATAATTTTTTGGGGAGGTTTATTTCGAGACCAGGTTTTTCTGTGTAGCCCTGGCTGTCCTGGAACTTACTCTGTAAACCATGCTGGCCTCGAACTCAGAAATCCGCCTGCCTCTGCCTCCCAGAGTGCTGGGATCACAGGCGTGCGCCACCACCACCACCCGGCTTTCTTAGGGGCTTTTTACCTACATTGTTTAAAGGAGAAAATTGTATTTTGAGAATTAACTTCCTAAATTATTTGTCTTACTCTGCTGACTTGTAAATGTAAAAATAACACAGAAAGGAAAGCTGGGAACGAAGCACAGGTGCTGGGTCGTTTGCCTGGGCTGACAGGTCCTGAGGCTGAGCCCTAGCACCGGGGAAGGTTGTGAGGAAGGTCAGGAGGTCAGGGCCATCCTTGTCTGCAGGAGTTAAGAGACCATGCTGCGTTCGAGTCTTCCTTTCACAGATGGAATAGTTCTATAATTTATTTTTCTTCCCCTCATCTCTTGAGCAAATGGATGGTTGGAGTTGAGAATTCCGTTGTTTCTAATGGCGTTTCTTTCTTCCTGTCTGTCCCTCTGTACTAGGCTGTCGACCAGCAGCCCATGTGAATGCTGTGGGAGACTTGACCGTGCATCGGGCCGGACTTCCAGCCTCAAAGCTGGATTTTGTTTGTTTTATTTTGAGGTTTTACTCTGTAGCCTAGCTTGTCCTGGGCTCAGTGTTGCTAGGCTGGCCTGTAGAGGATGCTGCCTGCTCAGCTTCACAGGGCAAGTAATTTGAAAAGTAGAATCTTTCCCCCAAGAGAATTAAATTGTTTCTTGATTGCACATGCTAATGGGAAAATACATAATTTGTGTGTCATCCTGTGCAGAGATCATGTTGCCGTGTATCACTCAGGTTTTCGTGTGTGTGCAACTAAAGATAGCTCCCGTACTGCCTAGGCTGGCCTTGAACTTGCTAAGACAGCCCTGGCTGGCCTCGAACTTGCTAAGACGGCCCTGGCTGGCCTCAAGCACTAGTTCCACTTTACCGTCTCTTGAGTGCTGAGATTATAGTCATAGCACTGTGTCATGCTGGCTTCAGAATTTCTTTCCCCAGGGATACATTCATTCTATAAAATGATACATGTTTTTTCTTTTTAAGGATTTATTTATTTATTTTTATGTATATGAGTATATTAGCTGTCTTCAGATACCCCAGAAGAGGGCATCAGATCTCATTATGGATGGTTGTGAGCCACCATGTGGTTGCTGGGATTTGAACTCAGGACCTCTGGAAGTGCAGCCAGTGCTCCTAACCGCTGAGCCATCTCGCCAGCTCTGATGTCTGTTTACCACAGCTTCAGAAAACCTGGTGCTGATGTGAGGAGGGTACACTGGAAGCTCCTGATGAGTCCTGAGAGCTCTGTAGCCTAAGTTGTTTGAGTTTTACATTGAATTTTTGGTTTTCCTATTAAATTCTTAGAATTTGAGGATTTTAAAGTCAGCTCAGATATTACCTGAAGTAGCACTTCCTCAGTGAAGTCGTTTTTATTCAAACTGCTTTAAAGTGCTTCATACACTTCAGGGGAAGATTTGTCATAACTGTACAGAGCTCCTTTTATAAGTTGTTGTTTACTTGTGTGTGCCTTTGTGTCTCTGGTATGTGAGTGCAGTGTGGGTGTCCACAGAGAATTGCATCACAAGGGACAGGAGTTCCAGGCCATTGGGAGCCTCCTGATTCTGGCTGCTGGGAGCCAAACTGGGGTGGGTCTACTAGAGCTCTGAGCTGCTGAGCCATCTCTGCATCTCCACAGAGCTCCTTTTTTGTTTTGTTTTTTTGTTTTTAAAGATTTATTTATTTATTACATGTGAGTACACTGTAACTGTCTTCAGACACCAGAAGAAAGCATCAGATCTCCTTTCTCTTTTCGGATGGTTGTGAGCCACCATGTGGGTGCTAGGATTTGAACTCATGACCTTTTGGAAGAACAGTCAGTGCTCTTACCGGCTGAGCCATCTCTCCAGCCCTCCTTTTTTGTTTTTGATTTGGATTTTTTTTTTTTTTTTTTCTTCGAGACAGGGTTTCTCTGTGTAGCCCTGACTGTCCTGGAACTCACTCTGTAGACCAGGCTGGCCTCGAACTCAGAAATCTGCCTGCCTCTGCCTCCTAGAGTGCTGGGATTACAGGCGTGCGCCACCACCGCCCGGCTTCGGAGCTCCTTTTAAAATGAAAGGAGGCAGGGTGGTGGTGCCAGTGCAATGTGAACCTTTAGGCCCAACACTCAGGAGGAGAGGCAGGCAGATCTCTGAGTTCAAGGCCAGCCTGGTCTACAGAGTGAGTTCCAGAACAGCCAGGGCTACACAGAGAAGCCCTGTCTCAAAAAACCAAAAAAAGAAAAAAAGAAAAAAAACAAAAACCAAAGAAAGCAAAGACAACTTGGATGATAGAAACCTCACAGCTGTCACCTTTACCCACCGATAGTGTTGCCTGGCCTGTGTCTGTGCACGGCCTAGGGCATTGCACACAGAGCTAAGGTGTTTGTCAACTCAAGTGCCTTTTCCACTCTAGACACGAGCTTGCCTGTGTGGACAGACGTCCTACATTAAAAATGACTAGTAAAAAATGGAGGGTGGAGAGAAACAATTTCACTCATTAATTCCGTGTTAACTTTTTGTCTTTTAACTTTTATGGGACTTTCATGTCTGTTGTAGCTTTTTTCTCATTTGTACAATTAAGCATTCAGGCAAACAGTATTAATAGTTTTTAAAAATCATACTTGTTTACATATTTGTGTGTGTGTTTATGTGTATGCTTGCATGCAAGAGAGGACAATATTTGGGTGTTGTTCCCTTCTTTTTTTTTTTTTTTAAAGATTTATTTATTATATGTAAGTACACTGTAGCTGTCTTCAGACACTCCAGAAAAGGGAGTCAGATCTTGTTACAGATGGTTGTGAGCCACCATGTGGTTGCTGGGATTTGAACTCAGGACCTTTGGAAGAACAGTCGGTGCTCTTAACCGCTGAGCCATCTCTCCAGCCCCTGTTGTTCCCTTCTACCATGTGGGTCTTAGGAATTGAAGTCAGGTTGACTGGAGGACCCATCTTGATAGCCATGTAATATTAATATTTTTGAGCTTTCAAAATTTTTTTTATTTTTTTTTTTTTTTTGATTTGGTTTTTTCGAGACAGGGTTTCTCTGTATAGCCCTGGCTGTCCTGGAACTCACTGTAGACCAGGCTGGCCTCGAACTCAGAAATCCCCCTGCCTCTGCCTCCCAGAGTGCTGGGATCACAGGCGTGTGCCACCACCGCCTGGCAGTCATTTGTTTTTTGACAGGGTCACATATATCACTTGCTGATCTACAACTCTGTATTTAAGTCTGGCTTTGAACTGACCATCCTGCCTCAGCGTCCTCAGTGCTGAGATTATAGATTGGAGCTGCAGTCTGGGCCTGTATTCACTCTCTCCTTTGCCCTTCACATTTGAGTGTACAAGGATGTTCCCTTGTGAGGCTGCTTGTGGAGACCAGAGACTAACATCGACTGTCTTTCTCAGTCCCTCTGCTCTTTTTTTTTTTTCGTTTTTTTTGTTTTTTTTGTTTTTGTTTTTGGATTTGGATTTCGGGTTTTTTGGAGACAGGGTTTCCCTGTGTAGCCCTGGTTGTCCTGGAACTCACTCTGTAGACCAGGCTGGCCTCGAACTCAGAAATCCGCCTGCCTCTGCCTCCCAGAGTGCTGGGCCCTCTGCTCATTTTTGAGACCAGCCCTCTTACTGAGACTGGAGTTCACATTTTGGCTAGACTAGCTGGCCAGCGACCCCCTGGGATCCGCCTCTTTCCGCAGTCTGTGCCTACAGGCCCCCACCACCACACCTAGCCTTTATCTGAGTTTTGGGATCTAAACTCAGGACCTCGTGCTGACACAGTAGACTTTACCCATTGCTCTCACCCCAAAGTACATTTTAGAATTTAGTAATTATTGGTTTTGTGTTTGTGTGTGTGTGCGCGCACTTACGTGCCACAGCGCACTTGGTTGTGAATACTCGGGTCTCCATGCTTGTGTAGTTGCCATTACTGTCTCTCTGGCCCCACAGTCTTTGATGAAAGATTTGCTAATGGGAATGAAGTGCACTCGAAGCCTTGTTTCCTGGCAGCCGGCTCCTGCACACTGGATGTGCACTCACCCCAAGCTGCACCGTTGTCCTTCAGCCTTAGTCGATCAGCTGCTTTATTTTATTGTTTGAGACACAGTCTTACTATGTGTCTCAGAAACCCCTGTGTAGACCAGGCTGCCTTGCCCCTGCTTACTAACCCTGGGGTCATGTGCGCTGGCAGGCAAGGCTGAACTGACCAGTTTTATGCAGGGAGAACTGAATTGCTCACACTCACTGCCCTCGTGGTTGATGGCTGATTTGTAGGCTTTTTTAATTTTTAATGTGGTCTAGGGGACGGGTCCTGAGCACTGAGCTCTCAGGTGGTCCTTGTGCCCCAACCTCTGTAAGAACCAGATGATAGGTGCACGCGTGTAGATAAACATGTATGAAATCTGCAGGAAGTTATCAGGCATTCTGAGAAGTGAAAATGGGTTTGGAGAGGGAATCTTAGAGCACAAGGATTCTTAAAGGTGACCGCTTGGCTCTGAGAAGTGAAACTGAACCGCGGGTATTCACAAGCAGGCCCAGAGGGTTTCATCCAGTGGTTCTAGTGCTCCATGACAGAATGTAGCTGCTGTGAAAGCGCGATTCCCACCTCCCCCGCCTGCTTTCAGTTCCTCTCTTTAAGGAGTTGAATGCCCTTGGCATCCATTGTGTGTCCTGAAGCACTCCTGTGTCTGAGAATGTGTGTCTTTGTAGAGCCCAGGTTATTGCAGCTAGAGGCAGGCGTCTTGTTGTGAGGTTGGATTTTTGTGTCCAGTTACCTGCTTTGTGGTCTACAGATCTTCAGAAAGACCCGACCTCTGAGCTGTCCCCAAGATTCGGTGGGTGATCATCTTAGTTGTGTTGGCCAGATGGGATTATTCAGGCCTTTGAGAAGCTACTTGCTAAGATTGGTGCTTCTTGACCCTTAACTAAGGAAAATGGGGCTTGCTGACAGTGGGTGGTTTTACAGCCTGTGAAGCCACAGCGTGCTCAGAATGTAAACAGTGGCAGCTGTCTTTTGCTGGCTTCTCTGGTGTCCTCAGTGTCATGAAATCACTTCTCCCCAAAGGCCTCACCTGTTCACTCATCCGCCAGCCCGACCGCTCACAGCAACCGGCATTGTTTTATGTTGGGATTGAGAATAAAAAGCCAGAGTCTTCGGGGTGGACTAGATCATGGAGATCCTCTATTGAGCATCCTCACCCAGACCTCAGCTGAGTTAGAATAGCGCTCTTGGGTTCCAGGGCGCCCGGAGAGTCTGTGGAGGAGCCCGGACTTCAGCTAGTAATCTTGGAGATGAGCGTGTGGCAGAAGTTGCTTGGAGCATCCTGGTAATCAGTGCCTGTTGGCCACCTCAGGACTGTGGGCTGAAGAGTGACCACGGGATGTGAAGAAACGTAGAGCTAAACAGCTTGAGGAAGGCGTGGGAAATGGGAGGACATTAGGAGCCAGTGTAACTGTGTAGGCTTACCTGTGACTTTGGAGATTGTCTGCTGTCTAATCTGTCTGTTGGCATTTTCAAGACAGGGTTTCTCTGTGTAGCCCTGGCTGTCCTGGAACTCACTCTGTAGACCAGGCTGTCTTGAACTCAAGAGATCCACCTGCCTCTGCCTCCTGAGTGCTGGGATCAAAGGCTTGCGCCACCACAGCCCAGTCTGCTTTTATAATCAGAAAAATTAACATACTTTATTTTGAAAAGTTTGGTTCTATAGGAGTCTGTGCTTGTAAGGCAGATTAAGTAATATTGGTTGATGTAAGAGCACGGAGAGGATTTAAAATGCCCTCTGTGCAGGCTGAGCAGAGTGAGGGCATGGACGGCCCTCCTTCCCTTCCTCTCCCCTGGCTGCACTTGTCTCTCAGCTTGGTTTTTGAGCGCTGGGAAAATTGCTTAGTTAGAGCACTCGCTTAGTGTGGACAAGGCCCTGGGTGTGGTCCCCAGCAGTGAACCTCTTCTCCAAAACAATAGCAGAAAACCTGTTTTAATTCAGGTAAGTAGAGACCCAGCTCGCTGAGCACCCTCCCTAAGCCATAGCAGGACTCGTGGATACGTTGCCAGCTGGCGGGTAGTTGAGAGCAGTACATCTGATGGAAAGGAGGCCTGTCTTTTTAATGATGTGGCAAATGAGTGCAGTGTTTGGGGCAGACGGTCTGTTCGAGTTTCCTTTTCAAAGTCCTGTGCTGTTCTGTTCTGGCTGTCCTGCCTTCCAGCTGGGGCTGCAGCAGAGCTGAACCCAAAAATGGCTGCTACTGCAGCAAGGGCTGGTACAGGACCTGGCTGCTGCTGTGCTTCCTGGGACCAAGCAGGAGGAGATGCTGGGAGACAGTGTCCTAGGTCTGTTGGCAGGATGGAGATTGCTTGAGGGAGAGTGTATAGCAGATGCTGCTGTCAGGAGGAGATGCCACTCGTACTGGGATTTATAGCCTCAGCAAGGGACCCACCCCTTCTCTGCCGCAGCACGAAACCTCAGCTGCTGCTGTAGGTCGCTGAGCAGAGTTGGCTGCAGACAGCCGGAGCATGCCTGCCTGGCGGGGATGGCAGTGTTGAGGGGGATGCAGATTGCTGGGTCGGTGGTGAATTGGTGAAGGGAGTGACGGTGGGCAGAATTAAAGAGCACTCTTCTTATGCAGCTGGAGTGAGGAATACTGCGGCCCCAGAAGGAAGCCTCAGGTGAGAGGGGTGTGGTTGGAGCTGGAATTGTAATCTCTGCACATCCCTGGGCAACTTCCCAGACTGAATACACTGTCTGTTAGATGGGCGTGGTTTTGCCTGAGTTCTTGTCCTTTCCGTCTCTGACTAATCACAGGGATGATGTAGGATAACCAGGATCAGCTGCTTAGCAATCAGGAAGAAAAAGTCTATCTCCATGAGCAGTGAGTCACTGTCCTCCTAAAGAAAAGTTAGAAGAGAAAGCTCTCTCTCTCTCTCTCTCTCTCTCTCTCTCTCTCTCTCTGGTATGTGCATGTGTGTGTGTGGATGTGCAGATGTCTTTGCCCATGTGTGTAGATTAAAATGTCTTTCTTTATGGGTGTCAGCAGTTTTGCTGTGTAGAATGATTAGCAGTGTTCTAGATATTTCCTTAGTAAAGATTTCTGTGCACAGAAATGATACAGCAGTCCACATGCAGCCTGTGCTGGTCTTGCTTCCCAGTAGTAGGCTTTATTTGCAGAATAGTTTTTCATTATTTACTGTCGTAGGGTCAAATCCAGGTTCTCTTGCATGCTGGAGAAGTGCTCTGTGGCAGAGCTCTGCCAGCTGAGGCTATGAATGCAGTAGTTGGACGCTTGTGCTAATGGCTCTCATGGAAGGCCCGTGTGAACAGCATGTGCACTAGTGCCGGGCACAGCCCAGCTCTTCTAGTTCCTTAGTGACCCATGGCAGTCAGTTCTTTACCCATGACCAAAGTACATTTATGTCAAAATTGTCAGGGTGAAACCCAGGAGTTTGTACACTTGATAAATGCTAGTTAAAAAAAAAAAAAGGAGACAGTATTGGTGGCTTTTAATTCCAGCACTGAAAAGACAGAGGCAGAGGAGGCAGAGGCAGAAGAGGCAGAGGCGGAGGAGGCAGAGGCAGAGGAGGCGGAGGAGGCTGAGGCGGAGGAGGCAGAGGCAAAATCAAGAGAATCTCTTTTGAGTTTGAGATCATCTTGGTCTATCTTGTGAGACCCTGCCTTAACAAATTAAAACAGAAGATTTAGTCTTCTATCTTTCTGTTGTTTATTATCTGCTGTTATTGTTTAAAGTCTAATATGTTGTAGTGTCTTTAGTCACTCTTTTTTTGCCGTGAAGAGTCACCATGACCAAGACAACTCTTATAAAAGAGAGCATTTAGTTGGGCCTTGCTTACAGTTTTGGGGTTTCCTCTGTGATGTGGTGATGGGAAAGCTTGACAGCCACACAGCCACAGCAGCTGTCCCCATCCCAGGCCTGGAGAAGAGGGTGGTGAGGGAGGCGCTCTGGGCCTGACATGGGCTTTTATAACCTCAGAACTCAGCTCCAGAGGCACACCTCCTCCAACAAGGGCCACACCCCAGATCCTACTCAAACATTCCACCAGCTAGCAGGCATTCAAATATCTGAGGGCCTGGGGACCATTCTTATTCAGCTACCATACTGTTATCCTGTCTCCATCTCCCACCGCTGGGATTTTAGGCCTATGCTGCTAGTCCTTCAGTTCTTTTTTTTATTATTATTTTTGTTTTTGTATTTTTTGTGTTTGTTTTGTTTTTGTATTTTTGAGACAGCTCTTCCTACATATTCCTGACTGTCCTAGAATTCACTAGTCCAAGCTGGCTTTGAACTCACAGATATCTGCTTGCATCTGCTTTTTGAATGCAGGGATTAAAGGCATGCACCACCAAGCTTGACTGTGTGTGTGTCTGCGTGTATCTGTGTCTGTGTGTGTGCACACATGTGTGTATCTGTGTCTGTATATTGTGTGCGTGTGTGTATCTGTGTGTGTGTCTGTGCCTGTCTTCCATGGCTTGAGCTCTGCTCCTTGTAAATGAAGGACAAGCTCTTACCAAGGTGTCTCAAACTGACAGGCACTGGCTGACTGTTAAAGCGCATTGTCATCTGAGTATTGTGGTTTGCTTAATCTTTTCAGTCATGAGGTGACCCTGTGGGCTGGTGAGTTCCAGGCCAGCCTGGCTGTGTATACATAGTAAGACCATGTCAGCTCCTCCTTGCTCAAAACCCCACACACTACTTCCCTTTGGGTAATTTCATAGCAGTAGTTTTTATGTAAGTAGCTGTTAATATATTTTCATTCTTGTTTATATAAAGAGTTTATTCAAAGCTTCAAAACTTTTACAGAAATAGAGAAATAAATAGAGAAATAAGTAGCCATCTTTATCCGAGTCTATGCCTTCCTTTTTTTTTTCCTTTTCCGTTTGGGAACACAGTGTGTACACCAGGGTGGCTGGCTTCGTTTGCTCGTGGTACACTGTCTGCTTCTTGTGCTGCCGTGCCCGGCTTTATGCCTGTATTGTAGAGGTGCTGTCCTGTAGTTTGTAACATGGACTCTGTCAGTCTGAAGACTGCTCTCTTGGTTTACAGTTTTATGGAGTGTTGTTAAGTCGTTGTGCAGACTGGGGTCATGGCTCTTGGGGAGGAGCGAGTGGCTGTGCTTGCTGCCGCGGCCTTGTACATTCTGTTGTGTGTGCAGCGCCGGTGAGGAAGCGAAGTTTCCACTTCACCTCTGTGAGCTCCACAGATGTCCCGAGGAAAACACTCACCTCACTCTCAACAGGCCAGCATTCAACAAATTGGAGAACACTACTTTTCAAAATATGAAAAATAATCAATTTCTTAAAAATACCAAGTAAAGCCATATAGAGTGACCTAAGTCAGCAGGCCTTTCTGGTTGTTGTTCCCTTTTTTTGAGGCACAATTTTGCTATGTAATTCAGGCTAACCTTCAGTGATCCTGCCTCAGTCTCTTGTGTGCTGGAATCACAGCTGAGAACAACCAAATGTCACTTTGCTGCGTAAAAAGACGGGTATACTTGCAGTGTCAGTGCGGGAGGCTGCAGGGTGAAGTAAGTCTGAGAACTGGATGGCACTGGGCTACAGATCAAAACTCAGCCCCTCCCCGCCACAGAAAAGGCAGACTGGAAGGAATGATTGTGGAGCCGTGGATTAGAAAGTTAGAAGAGCTGTGAGTTAGGTGGAGGTGATACTAAATGGGGGCTTGTGTAGTTATGGGGCAGGACTTGGTAATTTATTATGATTCTTTGTATGTATGTGGCACATGAAGCTGTGGAGTTGGTCCCTGCCACAGTTGTCTGGACTCTGGGCACTGAAGGCTTTCCGGCTTGCACAGCGAGCCCTTTACTCACCCCGTCCCTAGCCTACCCGCTGCAATAATGTTTTGAGAGTGTTGAGTTTCAGAGCGATGCAGTATTAATTTGACTTCATTCTCAGTGGGTACGGCGTTTAAGTTTTATTTCTGCATTACTATTGAAATATGGTAGTCAGGGGGTGGTGGCGCATGCCTTTAATCCCAGCCCTTGGGAGGCAGAGGCAGGTGGATTTCTGAGTTCCAGGACAGCCTGGTCTACAGAATGAGTTCCAGGACAGCCAGGGCTATACAGAGAAACCCTGTCTCGAAAAAAAAAAAATCCTCTACCAATTTAAACCATTTATTCCTGGCATGCAGTTAGTCAGGTGGACAAACTGATGGCCACTGACAGCCACTACCCATCTACCCATTTCCTTTCCCATTATAAAGTCATCTTTCTTTTTCTTGTGTGCTGTTGGGTAGGAATCAGGCTGACAGCCCTCAAGACAGAGGCAGGCAAGCTCTGCCCCTGAGCTCCATGCTTTGTGGACTCTCTTAGTTTAGCAGTCTCTCTTTTCTGTGGGGCTTTGTGCACGTCAGTAAGATGTAGCATTATTTGAAATTCTTAAACCTGCAAAACATAAAGAAAAGATGATGTGTGCTGCACCAGTGGATGTATTCGCACCCTCCCTGGTGTAAAACAGCATTTCTCTTTCATCTGGAGTTTTCATAATTGGCGTGCAATCTGGTCCTGAGCCATTGACTCAGTGACACCAGAGATTCTTAACCACCCATGTTGGCTGAAGGCTGCAGTTCTGCCCATTTGTGGGAGTTAGCAGGAAAGAGAAGGCGGGAGGGAGCACAGGGGTGCCTCCTGTCTGCCGGGGCCTCTTAAATTCTTTGTCTTTATTAAGGATGCTGAATAGAAGCAGAAGTTGGGGGCAGCTAGCAGACTTGGGGAGAGGGGTTCCTTCAGAGTGTCCCCTAACAGTTTGTTGTAGTGAGCGGTCAAGTGGGTGAGCAGGTGTCCACGGCCAGCCTGGGTCTTTGACTGTATTCATACTTCAGCGTTATAGAAACTAGGTGACACAGGCAGCTGCTAAGACCAACAGTTTCTCCAGATTAGCTTTACTTTTTTTTTTTTTTGGTCAGACAGATACTTTTTTTCCCCTCCTCCTCCTTTTTTTCCCCCCCCCCAGACAGATACTCTTATGAATGAGATAGTTACACCCTGGTTCATTGCAACAGAAGCAAGAGAAGCCTGTGTGTATCTGCTAGCTGCTAAGCAGGGTTGTGAACGAAGCTATCCTTCCATAGTCTGGTGAAATCCTTTTCTTCCAGCCCACATGCTCAAATGTAAAAGAATTTTAAACAGTATAATTGAGTCATAACCAAATAATAGAATTCTAGCTTAATAGTGTATTCGATTCATCTTTATGTACTTAGCAATTTACCCATAGAGAAATACTCCGTTAGACTGTCAGGGGATGCCTTAGTTCTGAGCTCAGATGCCTGTCGCCTTGAGCGTCTCAAGAGGCTTCTAGCTGCCTGCTTCCCTCATCCCATTTCATTATTGTAAAGTTTCTGTTTTATTGCTGGTCTTCCTGATATTTAAAAATGTAATATTTGGGCTGGAGAGATGGCTCAGCAGTTAAGAGCACTGGCTGCTCTTCCAGAGGTCCTGAGTTCAATTTCCAGCAACCACATGGTGGCTCACAACCATCTGTAATGGGATTTGATGCCCTCTTCTGGTGTGTCTGAAGAAAGCAACAGAGCACTCACATAAAATGAATAAGTCTTTAAAAAATATAATATTCTTGAAATCTAATTTTCTATTGTTTAAAAGACTTTAGCTAGATAGGGGTATATATGAATGAATAATAGTCCCGTCTTTGTGTTTGCAGTCCTGGGGACAAACCCCAGGGTTTTCCATTTTCTGGGCAAGCCTCTGCCACTGAATAAGCTCCCCCAGAAATAAGTTCTCACTGTGTAGCTCCGGCTAACCTCTAACTTGCTGTCTTTCTGTGTCTGGCTTCTGAGTCTAGGATGGCCTATGCTTTCATCTTTTGTTTGTTTGTTTGTTTGGTTGGTTGGTTGGTTGGTTGGCTTTGGGTGGTTTTATAATCCTGACTGTCCTGCAACTCCCTCTGGCATCTCTTTTGTAATTAAACAAATAAATTTAATCATCATCATCATCTCTTTTGTAATTAAACAAATTTAATCATCATCATCATCTGTAGTATTAGTTCTGGAACATTGTCACTTTGTGTAATATGATTTTTTGTTTTGGGTTACGTAAAAATGCTTAAATGGCAAATTTGAAAGCTTTATATATGAAGAAAAAATCAACCTGTTTTACTCTTCATTATCTTTTAGTATAATAGTATTCATCATCTTTTTACTCTTCGTGGTCTGTGGAACACTACACCTCAGTTGTATTTCCAGCTAGGTTTTCACAACGTTTCCCTGGCTAATTTTGAATTTATAACCCAGGAAGACTTTGACCTTGCAGTCCTCTTGTCTAAAGTAGCTGAGATTACAGGCCCCCTACCCTGCTGTGGCCACCCGTTGGTCCTGCTTCCACCCTACCCCACCCACCTCCACCTTCCTTCTTTCCCTTCTTCCTTTCCCCTCCGATGACAGGCAGAGCCTTGGCAGGCCCTGAGACCCTAGTGTTAATTGCTTCCATTCCTCACAGTATTTGGAGTTAGTTTGGATGGAAAGAATCAGAATTTAATGGAAGGGCTTTTAGAAGACATTTTGGATGTTTGGCCTCTCAGCTGTGTTTTTTTGCTACGGTTTTGTTGCTGCCCTCCATGTGTCATTTCCATACTTATTCTTCATTTTCTGAAGTGACATTAACCCTTGTGAGACTCTTCATTGTGCCTTGTACAAACAGGTAAGTCATGGTTAATCAAACATGACTCTCCACTTAGTAGCCGCTCCCTCAGCAGCCCCGGGCCTGCTGTGGCTCTGCATAGGGTACACTGTAGTTTGTGTTCAAAATAATCTGTCTTGGGCTGCTGAGGTGTCTAGGTGGTTATAGTGCTTGCAGTGTAAGCCCAGAGACCCAAGTTCAAGCCTAGGAACTCTTGGTACAAGGAGAGAACTGACTCTAAATATGTTCCGACCTCCACATGTGTCTATACCAGACACATCTCCCTCCCCCATCCCCCCCTTTCTCTCTCTCTCTCACACACACACACACCTGCCTCTGGGCTGCTGAGTCTGGCTTTTCCTGTTAACTGTAGTGAGTTGTCTCCTCCTGGTTTAGTTTTTGAAATCGTGTGTGTAAGCACATGCATGCCATGGCACATGTGAAGGTCAGAGGACGGCATGTTGGCAGTTATCTCCACTGTGAGGATTCTGGGATTGAAGTGAGGTCACCATGCATGTCTTTCCTATCGGGAAAGCTTGTTTAGCTACCCTGTTCTTTCTTGTGTGTGTCTCCCACGTTTAGATTAAATGTCAGACACTGCATGGAACAGTAGAAGTGAAGTAAAAAACGTATGTGTAGGCATGGACGCAGTGCTGTTGGGTGACTGATGTGAGGTTGAGCCTGGTTTGTTTGCCTTGTGTTGCTCTCGTCTTTAACGGGCCGCAGGCTTCTGTGAAGGCCTTAGTCATAGGACGCTGTTGTTTGTTTCTTGTTCCAAGATTGTTGTGCAGCTGTTTTTCTGGCTCAGTTCCAGTCTTTAAAGTTTCCTCAGTGTAACTCCTTCAAAAAAGTTTTTGGGGGCTGGAGAAATGACTCAACAGTTACGAGCACTGGCTGCTCATCCAGAGGTCCTGAGTTCAATTTCCAGCAACCACATGGTGGCTCATGACCATCTGTAAAAGGATTTGATGCCCTCTTCTGGTGTGTCTGAAGAGAGTGACTGTGTACTCACATAAAATAAATAAACCTTTAAAAAAGTTTTTAGTTTTTTCATTTTTAAAATTTCATGTGTCTCTGTGAGTTTATGCTATAGGTATAAGTGCCTGCAGTGGGCCAGAAAAGGGTGTTGGATTATTACAGGTGGTTGTGAGCTGTGGGATGTGGATGCTAGGAACCAAATTCAGGTCTTTTGGAAGAGCAGTCAGTGCTCCTACCCACTGAGCCACCCCTTTAGTCTCTTACGGAGGCACTATTCGCCTGGTGGTCCTGCGCCTTGTTTTGTAGCAGCTAGCGGTACTGTTTGTGCTGCTGGTGGCGGCTTCTAGAGTAGAGGACTCCTGCCTGGCACAGCAGTGTGCTTTATAGTCTTCAGCTCTGGACGAGAGTACCATGTCTTATCATCTTAAATGATAGACGCTTCAAAAAAAAGCTCTTTGTTTTTGTGTGTCCATGTGTGTCTGTGTCAGCCCAGTGCACTAGTGTCTTAGTGCAGGTACCCAAGGGTGCGGAAGAGGGTGTTGGATCTTGTGGAGCTAGCTACAGGCAGTTGTGAGCCTCCTGTCCTAGGTGCTGGGAACTGAACTTGGGTCCTCTGTAAGAGCTGCACGCACTCCTAGCCCCTGGGCAGCTCTTCAGTCTGCGCAATTGTCTTTTCAGGGAGAAAAGCCTCCTCACCCTGTTTCTAAGGAGAAACGCCCCGGGCTTTCTTCCTACTAGTTGGCAGGTTACTTCCTGCACGCCTGTTTTACCTCACAGGATTCTCCCCCGTCTTTGCCAAGGACAGGTGTTGCTCATAAGCGCCCCAAGAACCTAGGAAAGAGCTGGCAAGTGGGAATGGACTGTCTGGGCATCTGTTTGGGAGACTTGAGGCCTGTGGTTTTTAAGAATCATTGACTAATGGCCAGGTGTGGTGGCACACACCTTTAATCCTAGTGTTTGGGAGGTAGAGGCAGGTGGATCTTTGAGACCAGCCTGGTCTATGGAGTGAGTTCCAGGCTAGCCATATATGGTTAAACTCTTGCATACCCCCCCCTCATAACCCTCTCCCCCAAAAGAAAAACACAACAGCCACCACCCTTACCCCCCAAAAAAACCCAACACAAACCCCAGGACTAAAATAACAACAAGAGCAAGCTAAGGAGTCAGCGGCTTCCGAAGGTCTCTTGGCCTGGTTGCCACCCAGCAGCCCCTCCCCCAGCCTCAGCTCTGATGGCTAAGGGAGCTTGGCGCATTTTAGGCTGCGTGGCCTTTTTACCTTTAGGGTGGACAAGATTTCCTCTTCAGTTCTATGTATCTTAATCAGAAACAAATCTACTAATCACCTTTGGTTTTATTCAGACTAATCTGTCTCAAATGTTATTGCAAGGACTGAGTTACAACCATCCAAGAACCAAGAAAGATCATGGGAACTTTTGAAGTTAGAAAAAGAAATATATTCGGAAACTAAGGCAACTGGGAAATAAAGGGTTTAAAAAGTTTCCGAGGTCTGATGACATGGTTTCCCAGATGACCTGGTACATCCTCAGTGAGGTGATGTTTGTTTGGTGTTGGTGTTGCAACAGTGTGCTGTCTCCAGACCTCGTTTAGCAAAGGCTCTGAGAATCCTTCAAAAGAACAACTGCATAACACCTCAGGTAGCAGTCACAAAGAAAGGCTGCTTTCAAGCTCAGGTGCCATCTCTGCAGTTTATGCCACAACAAAATGTTGACAAAACTCTTCTGTAAATCCATTTCTTTAGTCTAGTTTCTCACCGCCTTGTTGGCTTGTTGAGACCACTGGAGCAGCAACACTGTTGGTCTGACCCAGCTTTTGAAAGCACTTGCAGAGTTTCCTTCTAACTTTGTGTTGAAGCAGCTGATTGATCTGAAGTCGATTTTTGATCATTTGGTATTAATGACAATGAGAAAACACTTTAGTAAATAAGAAGCCATAATTAAAATATTTCTAGCCGGGACTTATGTGATTACTGTTAGTCTTACTAAAAGTATTAAATGCCAGTATGGTGGCTTAACTGCTTAGTCAGAAATAAATGTCACTTCTTATATGAAAGCCTGTCCAGGAATACTGGACAGCCAGCACAGAGGCACCAGCAGGTCCATGATGGGGGTCATTGGAGGTTTCAAAATTCTGAGGAAAGCTCACTTCTTCCAGGCTTCCCTCAGCCTCCTGAAGGTTCTGTCTTACCTTAAGATAGGACCTGGATGCTTCTGGTCTCACCTCAGCTAGTCTGCCCCATCATGGGGATCAAGTACTAAGCAGACATTGATGGAGCAGAGGCGTTACTTTGCTTAGGGTCTGTCTTGGTAGGGAGAGTGTGGAGGAGTTGCTGGCCCCCAGGCAGACAAAGAGCAGCAGAAAGTTGGCAGAGAGCTAGATGCACACAGCCTCTAGGCCACTGTCAGTGATGCCTCATCAAGCCATGCCCGCTACAACACTGACTTGTTTCAGTGTAACTCAAAATGTGTGGATGGATTAAGCCAATTTGCTAGCTCAGAGGGAGCCTGCATGCTGTAATGATCTTGGCACTGTCCAGGCAGGCACTGGTGTACTTCTCAAGTGCCATTCAGTTCAGTCGTACAAGATTGACTCCAGTTGGTGTAGTGAGCAGCCCTTTAAGTTCCGGTCCTGTTTGTATGTTGTGGGGTTCTAGGCTAGACTCAGGATTGAGCTTGCAATGTTTGGGCAGCTGCCTTGAGTGTGCTGAAGAAAACAGTTTGTTGAAAGCTGTGTCCTACAACTTGGATTTGAAAAAAGAAAGTTATCTGATGGAGGGAGTGTGGGTGTGTTTCCACCCCTTGCACTGACCTGAAAGCTATGGACCTGAACAGTTTTTCTCTGGAGATCTGCTGGCCACTGTGCTGTAGGGTGCAGGGCCTGATTCTATTGCTGAGTGTCTTGTCTTTTCCAGGGATCTGTGGCAGACTGTTGCTTCACTGTAACCTGTCAGAGACCTTTTTATGCTGACAAGTTTGTTTTCCACTTTAAATTGTCCAGTGTCCGTTTTTTCACTGTAGTGCCGGCAAGCAGAAATGTGATGCTGGTGCAGATGTCCTGATAGACTTGACCTCTCACCTGCTCTCCCTTTTGATTCTTGGATGAATATAGTCTTTAGACCGAATATTCCATATAGCACAGGCTAGCCTTAGTCTGCTGAGGCTGACCTTGAACTTTTGATCTTCCTTCCTCTACCTCTGTAAGATTCAAGCCTTAGCCACCATGCTCAGTTTTTGGAAGTGCTCAAAATCAAAGCTGGGCTTTCATGTCCGACAGGCAGTCTACTGAGCCTCGTCCTAGAGGGGGTTCACAGTGTGTCCTCTTTGCCTAGGACAGGAGATTGAGCCCAGAGTCCCCACATAATCAGAAAGCGCTCTCTGCCTGAGCTGTGTTCCCCATTCCTTCTGCTTTCTTCTCTTGCCTGTCACTCATTACGGGGTTAACCGTAGCTGAGGCCGGGCTGAGATGTGCTGTTCCCTTGCCTCAGCCTCAGCCGAGCTGGGGAGTCAGGCAGGTCTGCCCCGCACTGTCCTGTCCAGCAGTTAGCACTTCTAGTTTTGTGTACCCCCCCCCCCCTTTTGCTTTTCAGTGTCTTGTCTCATGGAAACCCGGAGTCACTGTGACCTAGGGCAGATAAAAACAATGTTGCAGATTAGGCTGGACAGATGGTTCAGCAGTTAAGAGCACTGGCTGCTCTTCCAGAGGACCATAGTTCAGTTCCCAGCTCCCACATGGCAGCTCATACCCGTGAGCATGCATACATGGAGGCAACATGCCAACACACATGAAAAATAATGTTTAAAAAGTTTCAGGTCCTTTGAGACTAGTGTGGAACAGCTATTAAATTCTTAGGTAATTAATTTATCATTGTCAGAGAATGGGGAGGATACTGAGGGCAGAAGTGGAGCAGCCTGACCATGTGCGTAGACGAGCAGTCAGCATGGGAGGAAGCCTTGGATTTGACTTGGTGGTTTGTGTACTAGTTATTTATAGCATTTTGTTTTATTGGTGTAGGATCTCTGTGGAGCCTTAGCTACTCTGAAACTCACTCTGTAGACCATTACTGGCCTTGAATTCACAGGTCCACCGCCTCTGCCTCTGCCTCTGCCTCTGGAGTGCTGAGATTAGAGGCATGTGCCACTACGCCTGGCTGTTTATTTTGTACATTTTATTTTGCTTCTGGGTCTGTTTGGAAGTCAAAGGACAATTTGTGAGAGTAAGTTCTTTCCTTCTATCATGTAGGTTCCGGGGATCGAACTCAGGTTGGCAGCAAGCTGGCCCCAGAATCCACTTTTGAACTGAGTGGCTTGTGTTGTACTTACCTCCATGTTCAGTGTGTGCCTGTGTACCTGGTTTGGGCTCGTGTCTGGCCTCTGTGGTCCTCCCGTGGGCTTGTCCTAAGTTGAAGTGAGTGCTTTATGACCCGAGCTTTACTGCTGGTATAGCAGTTACACTCAGTTGACAGGCAACTGCAGCCGCCGACCAGCCCCCAGCTGACGTGCTAACCACACTGGAAGGAAATGTTTCACACATTTAAATTGTGTTACTTGCTGACAAGAAACTGTTCAGTATTGTTGGCCTGAACTGTACTAATTGAATCACTGCTGAACCTGAATTAGTACCAACTGGGATAGGAAGACTCATATCTGACTAGCAGTGTTGGAGGATCAGGTGTGTGAACGTGGATTAGATGAAATGTTTATTTGGAAAGGACCGAGTTTACACTTTCCAGTTAGTCTATGATGTGTGAAAAAGGTTTCTCTACTTTCTCTGACCATGAGCTTTATACACAGTAAACCAACCCTTGCATGCTCTGTGTCCCTAGTCTGGCTTTGGTTTCCCACAGTGGGAGAAGAGGGTGGCTTCAGTCCCTGCTTGGGTAGGAGTTGTGGTTACTCCTTGGTGTAAGGAGGTTTCTGTCTTGAGCATCCGGAGTGGGTGGCATGTGTGACCTGTGATGTCAGGATTCTGCTAGAAGCTCCTGGATGGGTGTTTCACCTTGTTTCTGGAACACAGGAGTTTACTCTGGGGGAGTGAGGGAGTGACAGGATAGTGGCCCTGGGCCTGGCTGGGGAGTGGAGCTTGGGTGACGTTAGTTGAGTCTGTGCTGAGTCTTACTGGCCATGTGACCTAGGAAGAACTGTGTAGTTGCTAAGCTGTATTGTGGATTTGTTAACAGCACTCACTTTGTATGCTCTTTAGGGTCTTAGGTGGCAAACTTGTGAGTATTGCTTGGAGAGAGCACTCTCCCCCCCACCCCCCTTACCCAGCATTGGCTTCATGTATGGAGCAGACTGAGGTGAGCAGTGAGCACTTCCTTACTTCTTTGTTAGCAGTGCACATTCTTACTTGGCTTCAGGTTTTAGGATTTGAGCCCCCTCTCCCTTTGTGCTGCTCGACGCTTAGTTGAGATGTTGAATTAGGACCTATTTGTTGAGCATGGTTGAAGCAAATTGCGTGAAACATTGACAATTAGTCCAAGAAGATTAATATTGCAGTTTGAATTACAGTGCAGACTTTCTCTATTAAAGATGCTATTTTTAGAGCTGGAGAGATGGCTCAGCAGTTAAGAGCACTGACTGCTCTTTGAGAAGTTCTGAGTTCAGTTTCAGACAACCACATGGTGGCTCATAACCATCTCTAATGGGATCTGATGCCCCCTTCTGGCATGCAGGTGTACATGCAGATCACTCAAATACATAAATAATGTTATTTATAAAGATGTTCTTTTTATTTATGTCTGTGTGTTAGTACTGTTGGAGGACAGACAAGGGCTTTGGATCCTGTGGGTCTTTAGTTCCAGGCCATTGTGAGCTCCCTGGTGTGGGTGCTGGGAACCAAGAGTTCTTAACCAGTGAACCACAGCTCCAGCCTCTAACCCTGCTTGCCCCATGGTCGTGGTTACAGGGCACAGGTGAATTGTACAGAGGGGGAGTGGGGGAAGTTACAGTTGTCGGGTGTGGCTCACTGGGCTTTTGGACAGGTGTGAACATTGAGTGGTGGGAAGGAAACACTTGAGGGACAAGTGCAAGATGCTGGCCATGCTTGTGTGGGGACGTGCTCTTGTTCAGAACTATCTGGGTTGTAGTTATAGGTTTGTGACTCCAAATTGTACAGCTGGCAGCTAAACAGTTTGAGGCAACTGCACTCAAACTAAAAGAATTTCATGGCTGAGCAGTGAGGGAAGCTGCCCTTCTCATTGGAGGCTCTCCATGAGGTTGGGCCATGGCAGTGAAGGAAGCAGTGTGTGCAAGCGTGTTTGTGTGTGCGCGCGCGCGCGCGCGCGCGCCTGCCTGCCTGCCACTGGAATCCACTGTAAAGCAGTCTGCTGGACGCCTCTGCTGGCCGAGGGTTGAGGCGGGAGTTCTTTACCTGGCTCAGTGGGAAGGGAAGCAAGCTCTTTCCCTTTTCCTGTTCAACTCCAGGCTCCACTAATGCTGTCTTTGCATATTTTAAAAAAATTTAACTGACGTGAGCTCCTGTAAGTTGAGGGAGTAGAATGTGTATTTATATTAAATGTCTTTAAATCATACCATAATCTCTGCTAAGTGGCTGCTTGTGTGTGTAAAGTATTTGTGTAGGAGCTGTGCTTCCTATGAGCCTGTTACCCCAGCACTTGGCCGGCTGAAGCAGAAGGATCCTAAGTCTCAGACCCAGTTTATGTTATGGGATCCTTCTTCAAAGCTAAATCAAAATGAGATAATTTAAACTCATTTTGAGAACTGCTTTGAGCTGCTAATAGTGTGATTCTAAATGCTCCCCTTAGTTGACCGGCTACAACAAGCCGGCCTTCCTAAGACTGTCATGTTAGACTAGCTGGTAAATACTCCTATAATCCCAGAACTTGGGAGCAGGTGGAAGAGGAAGATCAGGAGTTTAAGAAAATCTCAATTTATAGTAAATCAGAGGCACCTGGGCTGAGACTCTGCCTCGAAAGGCAGGTGTGTCTTGTGCAGTAGGCTGTCGTGTGCAGTAGGCTGTCGTGTGCAGTAGGCTGTCGTGTGCAGTAGGCTGTCGTGTGCAGTAGGCTGTCGTGTGCAGTAGGATGTCTTGTATAGTAGGATGTGCAGTTCGGCCGTGGGCTTGGGTTGCGGGTCAGGTCTGACTTCATTTAAGATGCACAATCTCGCCCTTACGTTGCAGTCTATCTTGAGTTATATGAATTGGGGGGAGTTACATACAATACTATATAGTCTTGAATGTCCCTTTGGTCAGTTAGATTCCGTTTTAAAACTGTGTCTTTTTGAAGTGAACATGGAGGTATGTGCCTGTACCCGTCTGCTCAGGAGATTGGGGGCTAGGAGGATCAAATGAGTGAGCCAAGGCATTGTAGTGAGCTTCCTATTTCCCCAGTCAAACATATTTGCATCTGAGTTTTGATCTTTTGGGGCATACATATTATGGAGATGATATGGCCCCCTTAATTTTATATGCTGATTTTTAAAGGTGGGATTTGTTGTGCTGCTAGCTTAGGGGCAGGTCTCGTTCCCTTTATGAGGGTATGATTGCTGGAGCAGGACAGAGCTGAGCAAACCAGGGAAAGGAAACTGGCTGTTAAAGATTAATAAGTTTTACGACTTGTCCAAGGGACAGCGTCAGTTATCCGGTGTATATTGCATTTGGTGCCATCGTGTAAAACTAAACAGCTGGTGTGATGGACCAGTTAACACTCAGATACGTTTACTAAACAGCTGCTGTGATGACCCAGGTAACATCAGGTACATTTACTTGCTTCCTTTTACCTTTAAAATATCTTTAAATTTTAGCTAGGGTCTCATTGTGTAGCCATCACTAATCTGGAACTTGCTGTGTAGATCAGGCTGGCCTCAAACTCAGAGATCCTCCTGCTTCTGCCTCTGCCTCAAAAGGGCTGGGATAAGTCACCCCCTACCCCACCTTACAACCTTTTTTATTCAGCTGTCCTTGTCATGTTTTTATAATTGCCAGTGACCCATAGCTTAGACGTTCTTCTCCCTTCTAAGCCTCTAGTCATTGGGTATTTTGGGTCATTTTAGAACATCACTAATTTTAGAAGCAGCCTTTAGAGTTGTGATCACTAATTTTAGAAGCAGCCTTTAAAGGTTGTTAGGATGTGTATGTGTAGACATTCTCTGCAGGATACATGAGCAGCTGGGGAGTGGTGGCTGGGATTCAGATGGTGCAGCACTTCCTGTCTCACACCCTTCCCAGAGCTAGGTATGACGGGAGTCTTTCTTCAGTAGTGACAGTGATACTTAGAAAAGCCCTGAGGAGCACAGCATGTCTGTAGAGCTTGTCTAGACAGTAGTTGTACCTTTAATTTTCTTTGCCTTGTTTTTAAAATGCTTTTCATTTTGTTATGTAGTCCTGGCTGGCCTAGTACTTACTATGGAGGTGAGTGCATTTGTAGGTCATGAAGCCATAAAGATGATCTTGCAGACTCTGCATGGGCCGGACTTCTGCTGTGGCCATCACAGACATTAGCTGTGTGGCCTTGAGGAGGTCCCTTCATCTCTCTGCCTCTTTCTTACCCCTTTCCCGTGTGTTAGCCATGGCTTTACTCTGTGTTCTTCAGGATCTCTTCCACATCTCTGTTGGGATTTTATATCCAGTTTACACTAGAGCATGAAGTCCACTCTTCCTTAACTCTGACAGAAAACTTTCTAATTGCCATGGAGCTAGTAACCTTTAGTAAGCTTTAATCAACCTGAACTTGCAACCTGATTTGTCTCACAGGTGAGCTGTCTTGTGGCTGCCTTAGGTTGGCCTTATGCATTTAGAAAATCTCCTGGAGAGGGAGCTTGAAAATTTCCTTCCATGAAGCCAGATGTGAGGCAAACCACCATTTCCTGTCTTATCCTAATGGTAGAGAAGGAGTCTTGGCTTCCAGCCCCGAAGGCCATGCCGTCTCCATGCTTACCATCTGTACCAGTGTGTATGCTTGAAGGGTTCTCTGCTGCTTCCTTCTGGTAATGTGGTGGAAGCTCTAGACCCTGGAGTGATCAGAATACTTGGGGCCCACTCGAAGGCTTGCTTACTGTTTTATAAGTGGTATGGTTAGTGGGTGTTGGTGACAGGTTGTGCTGTCCTATGCAGCTACAGTTTGGAATACCTTCATTTTTGCAGAGAAGTTTCTTTGGGGATGTGGCCTTCTGAAACACCTGGTGCAGATGTTAAGCCTTCTTGCTGTCCCATCAAGCAAAATTGATGGGATTATGGGTCCCAAGTCCCTCACAGAGGTAGATGGCAGTGTATTCTGTCTTTTCTGAATGAAACAGTGGGAAACAGAAATGCAGGCTTGCTTCTAGAGCTCCAGAGAGGCCGTGGGAGTCTTTCCTGTCGGCCTCTGGTAGTAGACATACTCAGTAGCTGCCTGTCTGCAGAGCTTTTCAGTGTCTGTGGACCTTCAGCCTAGTTGTCGCGAGATGTCACCTACAGAAGCTGACCCATCTTCCTCTTCATTTTCCCTTTTTTGTTTTTCTTAAACTATATACTGTGACATTGAAAGGACATGTGTTCACCAGAAAGACCAAGAGGGCTTGCATGGCGGGGCTCTGCAGAGCCTGCTGGCACTTGTTGGGCTTGCCCTGGCCTACTGCACCCCACCCGCCTTGTTGTTTGCACATTGCATCTGTAACAGAAGTAAGAGAAGTTTACCTCTTTATTTAATGATACACAGTTGCAAAAGTAAAATCAAATTTCTTGAAATAAATGTGAAATGAAGTCTTTCCTGTTTTTTAATTGGGTCAGGAACTCTTGTGCATGGAAGTGCCACGGGAACCTTGCCTTGTTAAAATAATTTTCTATCATGTAAAATACAAATCTTTTGTTTTTGTGTGTCTGCAGCTCCATACTTCATTACTGTGCTTAGTATTTATTCATGAAACATAAGAGCCTGTCAGCAATATCAGGTGTTGTTCAGTTCATTTTTAAAAAATGATTTGTTTTTTGTGTGCTCACACAAACACTCACTCGTGTACACACACACAAACACACACACACACACACACACACACACATCTAGGCATTTGAGTGCAGGTGTGGTGGAGCCCAGAGCCTTTGGATCCACCTGAAGCTGGAGTTGTGGTTGTAAGCAGTCCAGAATGGTTGCTGGGAACTAAACTTAGGTCCCTTGCGAGAGGAGTGGAAGCCTTTAACTATTGAGCCCATCTCTCTGGTCCTGATAGTTCACATTTTTTATGTTCTGTCAGAGAATCTGAAGTGGCAAACTTAATTTTTTTAAAAAAGTTATTTTTGAAACAGGGTCTTGCTAGGTAGTTCAAATTGGCCTGGACTCAGCATCTGCCTCCCCTGAGTGCTGAGATGACAGCACCTTGATGTCACCAGGCCCAGGCTAAAGGTTCTTGTAAGTCTGCCAATGGGTAGGGTGGAGTGTGCAGATGGAGCAGGTGTGGTGGCTCAGACCTGGAATTCTAGCCTGGGGTGACTTGAGGCAGAAGGATGGATAAGCCAGGCTGTGTGGTGACTTTCGAAGCCAGTGTAGGCCATGTAACAGGACTCTGTCTTAAAAAATTGAAACTAAACCAAATCAAAACATCTATAAAGACCAAACAAAATAGACTCTGAACCCTGGTGACTTGGCTAGCACTTATCTCAGGATGGGATTATAATAGAGTACACACGGTGGAAATTTACCTCCTTGTTACACAAACCAATGTGTAAATGTATACCTGAAGCCAAAGGTAAAATTTGTTATGCTGCCATTGGTTAAAGTATTGGGCCTCTTTTGACCTTTGCCAGGCAGAAGCCGAGTTCCTGGATTTTTAGTTGGGCGAATGCTGGCCTCTGTGCCTTGTCTGCGCCCGTCTGGGTTCCGTACTGTGCTGCTGTTGACCGAGCCGGTGATTCTCTGCTCTGGGCATTGTCAGTTCCTGTGTTCTCCATGAAGATACACAGCGCGGCTAGACATTAGTTGCGCTGACGGGATGACTGAGGAGTGCAGCCACAAAGAAACCTGCCTCCTGAGGCCAGTGTCTTGTCAGAGGTTTGATAAATCTATCTCTGTTAGTCTCAAGTTGATCTGTCCCCTAGGGCTACCTATACTCTCAAACTCCAGGGTTTGGGGTGCTCGAAGGAGCAGAACTGTTAGTTCTATACAGTTGCTGATACTGGCCAACAGAAAGCACTTGGTAGCAGTGCTTGAGGCCTGTGCGCAGATACTTTAATGTACCTACCACATAGCTGGAGAGAAGGAAGGAGCTGGGTGATCTGAGGAGCGAGCAGGCTTTGTTTGTTTTGCTGTTGTGAGAGCAGAGTGTGGTTAGGGAAGGCCCAGGGCCAGGTGAGGCATGGTGTGGTTGCTCGTGGGCTGAGGAGGCTGCTGTAGCGTTGCTACCCCAGGCACACAGCAGAAAGAGCCCCTCTACTAAACAGCAGGCCAGAGGCCATATTAATTAGTGATTTATTCATTAATAAGTAATCATACTTCATTTCCAAATGCACAGTGGCTCTCTGTCAGCATGAATGAAAATCCTTTTGGATTTTGTTTGATCTCATTGGGTGACCATTTTTGAGTTAGTGCAGTGTGGCACTTTAGCTTCCTGGAACAGTGTGGTTCTGGCCTACTCTCTAGGTTTTCCTGGATGTGGACGCACTTGGCCATGGATGCCAGGCATGCCGAGGCTCTCTGGCCCTAGAGCCTAGGGAGAGCATATGGATTTCCTAGGCTGCCTGCCTGTGCTGTGCAGAGACTGGGTCAGAACTGTTTCAGTAGCTGCAGGAAGGGTTTTGCTTTTCATTTTGTACGCATGTGTGTGTGCACTTGTGCATTTGTTCTCCAGCAATAAGAAGACATTGGAGTTTTTGCTTAGCTTTCGTGTGTACGTGTGTGCCTTTTGTGTGTATGTGTGTGCCATATGCCACTGTGAGACTGAGGGACTGGAGTCAGCTGTCTTCCTGTCACACCGTACCTTTAGTTTTGAGGCAGCCTCTCACAGCAGGGAGCCCAGGGCCTCCACGCCTGTTCCCTCCATGGCTGGCACCCTCCCTCTCCCCCTTGCACTTGGCTGCTTTGCAGTTGCTGAGGGTCAGGGTTTGGATCTTCATGCTTCCGTGGCATTTCTTCAAACACCTCCATCCCGCTTTTGGTGGTTTTGTTTGTTTGTTTGTTTTGTATGTGTGTTTTGGTTGTTGTTGTTTTGTTTGTTTTTGAAACAGGGTCTCTCTCCAGAGCCCTGGCTGTTCTGGAATCACTTTGCCTTCCCTTGAGTGCTGGGATGAAAGGTGTTTGCGCCATACCCTTGGTCTTTGCTTTACTGTGCCCTCACTAAGCTCTCACACTTAGTGTCTCTGATGAAATAGCAAAATTAATGTTATTAAACCCTGACTCTGAATATATACAGCCTTTTTAACACACTGTGTGAGAAGTTGGGAGTATATATAAGGCACTGACTAATACTAGTCTTACCTAAGAACATATACACCTGTCCTTGTGCTACACATACGTAATTCCAATACTGGAGAGACAGGCAGGAGGACTTTGTGCCCAATCCAGCCTGTGCTACATGAGTCTATTTTAGCAAACCTAATAACCCCAAATCAAACTAAATCATTTTCCCACTCCTCCAAAGAAATCCTGTTGGCTGTGTAGCTCTCTCTCCACAGATGACAAATCAGTGGACTTAACTAAAGTGTTAACTAGTGTAGTTGGGGTTTGCAACTCAAAGTTCGCTTCGTCACAGTGATTTACCATTCTAAAACGTCCATCATAGCAGTTCAAGCTAAAAGATAGCCAGTAGTGGCTGGGGAGAGGTGCTGCAGTGATGAGCTCACTCTGCTGCAGAAAGCCTGGGTGGGTCTGGACCCCAGTGCCCTGGGCTGCCAGCTAACAGCTGCCTCCCAGGGCTCCTGACATACCTGGCGAACACTCACAGGTACAAATAAACCTTTGTAAAAATCTTTAAAAAATTATTTTCGTTTAAAGGGACATAAATAGCCTGTGTCTTAGGCTAAGCTGCTGGCTGATTCCAGTCAGCACTGAAAGCACCTCACACGCTGCATTCCAGAGCTCAGCCTCTGGACAGACGGACCCCAGCAGCTGGACACACGCACCAGCTAGGGGTTCTCCGTAGGGTGTGCTAAGCATAGAGCTGAGGAAGTGCCTGCTTAGAGTTTTTGAGGATTGCAGTTAAGTTCATTTCACTTTTTTTAAAGTTGTGTATGCACACACATGCTCATGAGTGCAGGAGCCCACAGAGGCCAGGAAAAGGGTGTCGGCTCCTCAGGAGCCTTAGTTAGAAGGGATTTTGCCCTGCCTGATGTGAGTGCTGGGAACTGAACTCCTCGGCTTCTGTGTGAGACCAGTTAGTCCTGAGCCACATCTCCAGCCCTCTTTTGCTTATCTTTTTAGACAAGATCTTCCACTAGTCCAGGCTACCTACCCTCCTGCCTCCCCTTCCTGAACTCCAGCGACCACACCCAGTGCCTTCGCTTTTGCTTTTTCTTCCTTTCCTTTGCTTTCTTTTCCTCTGTGGGATTTGGAAGCAGGCTTGAGCTCCATCGATTGATTTTTATTTTACTGGCCTTTGTTTTTTAAATAGAACTGTAGTTTTGTTTTAAACAGTCAACAGCAGTTTTTTGTTAATTTGCAGACTATCAAAATGAAATCAGCATTTTTATTTGTAGAAACAGGAAGAATATTTGTTCCGTGGGCAAATGATGTCTCTAGCACTTGTGTAATTATAGTCATCTGATTAACCAGCAGAGGGACTGAAAGCACAAGGCCTGCATGGCTGAGCTGCTCGGAGGAGCACTAGTAACTCCCTTGAGAACTCCCTCCCGTCGAGAATGAGCTCTTCCTGGAAACGCTGTGCGCAGTGCAGAAGGGAGTGTGCCTCATTCTCCACCTGCTGTAAGAACCATAGTAGAAGTCAGTGCCAAGAGGTTTACTTCAGTGAAGTGGTCCTTCATTCTGAGAGGGCTGCCAGCTCACCGAGGAGGAGTCCTGGAGCTCGCTCGGCTCTGCTCTCTACAGGGTGTGCAGTGTGTGTGTGTGTGTGTGTGTGTGTGTGTGTGTGTGTGTGTATACAGTGCTGTGTATGGTGTATGTGTGCTGTGTGTATATAGTGTATGTATAGTGTGTGATGTGTGTATAGTGTCGTGGGTATAGTGTGGTATGTATGTATAGTGTGTAGTAGATTGTGTTTAAAATGTATGTATACATAATATGTGCTGTGTATAGTGTGTGTGAGCGTATAAAAATATATATATGCAGTATGTATGTGTAGTGTACTGTGTGTAAAGCATATGTACCATGTGTATGTCTGGATTGTGTATGGAGTACATGTGGCTTGTGTGGAGTATGTGTGTGTAGAGTGTGTGTACACACAGTGTGTGCACTGTGCATGTGGATTGAGTGGTGTGTATGTTGGGAGTGGTTTGGCTGATGTGGTTCCTTTATGTGATATTGCAGCTCCTCCACAGTGCAGCGTTTCCAGTGATTTCTGTGGGGATGTGGACAGTGTATTTAGCTGCTGTGTGAGGTTGCTAGTTTAAAAACTGTCTAGAGACTGCTATAGTCTCGTTAGACACTTTAATGACTAAAACACAGGGTGTGTTTGTTTTGTTTTCAGTCTTCTGAGCTGGCTGCCTGGATATAAGGAATCTATTAATGAGTCAGCCTTTGGCAACTCAGAGTCATTCTTAAAAAAACCAAGCACACAACACAACACAACACAACAGAAAATGACTTCCTTTCATTCTATTTATTATTTTTTAAGATTTATTCATTTCATATGTATGAGTGTTTTGCTTGTGTGTGTGTGTGTGTGTGTGTGTATTTGTATGAGTGCATGCATGCAAACCATGTGTATTCCTTTTGCCTGTGGGGGTCAGAAGAGGGAATTAGCCCCTCTAGAACTGCGCTAGGGATAGCTTGAGCTAGCATGTGGGTGTTGGTAACAACGCAGACACTGAGTGTTCTCAGTTCCTCAGCCATCTCTCTATGCTTTGCTTTTTGAAGTAGTCTCCTCGTGTAACCCTGACTGGCCTAAACTCAATCTGTGACCATTCTTGCCTCCGCCTCCTAAATGCTGAGCTACAGCTGCAATCCCCCCACCTGTCCATGCCTCATGACCTGTCTCCCAAACTTTCTTGATGATTCAGAAAGAAACATTATACAAGAAGTATTAAGTATTTTGTTGAGGGAAGTTTTTTTCATTTGGGGTTTATAATACATTGATTAAAAAGGACTTAATTGGCTGGTATCAGGTTATTTATATCAGGATTGTTAGATTTTCTTATGTGAAAGTAAAATAATTGGGCTGGAGAGATGGCTCAATGGTTAAAAGCACTGACTGCTCTTCCAGAAGTCCTGAGTTCAATTCCCAGCACCCACATGGTAGCTCACAACCATCTGTAATGGGGTCTGGTGCCCTCTTCTGTGTCTGAAGAAAGCAATGGTGGTATACTCATGCATAAAACAAATAAATGTTTTTAAAAAAAGAAAGTAAAATAATTTGTATCATTTGTATCTGTTGAAGGCACATAACCTGGCCATGTCATGGCCTCATGCAGAGACAGTGCCATGGCCTTTGTCCCTTGCACAAGGTCAGACTGGAGAAGCAGTTCTCTTCCAAATAGCCACACTGGCTGGGATGGTGCCTGTCTCCCATTTGAAGTTGAATAAAATGATAGTTGTCTGTCTTTTTAGTACAATGTCTTCTTAGTGTTCTGAAATATTTTAAGTGACTGCTGGAGCACCTGGTTTTTAAAATGGGAAGCTGGTGGGTTGTTGTAATCAGCTCAATTAAAAGATTTATAGGAACAACAACAACAACAAATACAGAAAACAAGAGAAAAATTGTGTTTGCCCTTTGTGTGGCTAGAACAGTTAAGCACACAGCCATCAGTTTCTCCAGCTTAGCCTCAAACTAAGAGCCTCTCCATGCTGGCCGACCTTCCTTTCTGCTCTGTGTTGCTGCCCTGTAACAGTGCCTGAGTCTCAAGGTAGCTGTGAGAGCTCTGGCCCTTGTTTTCATTTCCAGTGGGTGGAAACGAATTTGGAGAAACTGAACTAATCACATTAGGGGATTTGAAATAGTTGATTTTCCATTTTCTCGGGAGCAGCAGTGTACGGTGCCAAAGGTTGGGTACAAAGTGTGGGTCCTCGTCAGGACAGTCTCCCACTGCTGAACAGTTCTGCTTGAGTTCTTTTCTCCTTAACTCACCTTCCAGAATTCCTCGAGGACCGGTGCAACAGCCTCTGGAGGATCGGATCTTCCCTCCCACCGTCTCTGCAGTCTACAGCACGGTGAGCATTCCAGGTGTCTGGCGGGTCGTCTACTTGAATACAGTACTCAGGGTTCCTGGCAGTATGGGATTGACACGGGCTTTAGGTGGAAGATTCAACAAGATTCCAGTGAAATTAGGTGCATGTTATGTGACCAGGTAATGGTTACTCACCATCAAGCTTTAAGGAGGGGAAGTGAGATGAACATTGTGTTATTGTCCCCTGGGCTTCTGCACCTGGCCTTTCCCCTTTCCACGTGTATTAAGCTTTGGGGACATGGCGTGCATGTGCATACTAGGTGCTCAGGCACTCCGCTGTGAAGACAGGCCTCCACTGCCTTGGGAAGTAATGGTTGGTTTGTTTGTTTGTTTGTTTGGTTGTTTTTTTTCCTCCTATTTTGAGAGACGGTTTCTCTGTATGATACTTCTTTGATCTATGGTTCCTTTGCTTCTGTCTCTCATGTGCCATTACTACCTAGCTATTTTGTAATGTTAATTTATTTTATGTGTATGCATGTTGTCTGCATGTATAACTATATACCTTGTGTGTGCAGTTCCCTTGGAGGCCAGGAGAGGGCACCAGACCTCCTGAGACTAGAGTTATAGATGGTTTACACTGTGGTGTGGGTGCTGGGAATCCAGCCTGGGTTCCCTGGAGAACAGCTAGGGAGTGCTCCTAACCACTGACCCTTCTCTCCAACCCCCAGATTTTAATTTTTATTGAATATTCCTTTAAAAAAAAACATAAATGAGCCAGGCAGTGGTGCACGCCTTTAATCCCAACACTTAGGAGTCAGAGGCAGGCTTTCTGAGTTTGAGGCCAGCCTGGTCTAGAGATGAGTTCCAGGACAGCCAGGGCTATACAGAGAAACCCTGTCTCGAAAAAAAACAAAACAAAACAAAAAAACAAAAAAGAAAAAAAAAGAAAAAAAAGAAAGAAAAAGCCCCCCACCAAAAAACAAAAACCACAAATAAACAAACAAACAAAACCCATAAATGTATCCAGGCACAGTGGAACAAACCTACAATCCTAGCACTTAGGAGGCAGAGGCTATCCTTGCTTACAGTGGGTTCCGAGGTACCCTGAGCTACGCAGAGAAACTGTCTCAAAAAAAAAAAATCAGTTTTCCTTTGTAACTGAGTGTTTTTTCTCTTTCCCTCCATTACATATAAAATATGCACCAGTATTGGGAAGTAGAGATAAGAGATTTCAATTGTGTTGAATGAGGGGTTTATAGAAGAAGGTTCACTTTTCAGTTAGAGGATACATTCGCTAAAATGATAATTCTCCAATGACCCTATGAGAATTTAAGAGACTTAGTAAAAATCTTGTTCTCCCTACCTTTTATCCTTGTGTTGTAAGGAAACAGAGTCTAATAACAGAAACCAGTCGATAAATGAGTATAACTTAAAAGTATTAAGGTTCTCAGTAGGTTGAGTTCTGAATCAGTTTAGTCTTTGGGCAGTATTAGAGCTGGAGCCCAGGTCTTAGAAATGCTAGGCAGTACCATGCCACTGACAAGAGTTTGGGTATTTGTCTTTAAACAAAGTCTTCACATAGTTAGGTATTTGTTTAAAGTGCTTTGGTAGAGCTCGATAAAGTAAGATCGATGGGTAGAGATTGTCTTTGGGAAGACATTTTAGGGACTAGTGTGAACTTGGGATGGCAGTGCGCTCTGTAATGCCAGCCCTCGGAGGCCGAGGCAGGGAGATTCTAGTCGCAGGCCGGATTGAGGTACGTGGTGGGCACTTGCCTGACATGTGCACTGTTCTGGATTCAGGCTCCATACTGCCAAGAAAAACAAGAGCAGATGATTTCTAGAAAGAGCCCAGGGGCCTGAAGAACTTGCAATGCAGAGCCCCGAGATGGCCGAGGGCTAGCAGAGGCTTCAGAATGCACAGATTCGCATGGAGCTCACATGGGGAATTATGGGGTGTGGGACATGAGATCACACCGGGAATTATGGGGTGTAGGACATGAGATTACATGGGGAGTTTTGGGGTGTAGACCATGAGATTACACGGGGAATTACGGGGTGTGGGACATGAGATCACACAGGGAATTATGGGGTGTGGGACATGAGATTACATGGAGAATTATGGGACACATAGAGGTTTTAGAACTTCATCCTGGTCTAATGGAATACAAAAGGAGGGTAAAGAGAAACAACTGACTCCCTTTTAAATTGATGGTGTAGCTCTAGCATGGAAAGTATAATGAAGTGTGGTGGAGAGCGAGAAGCATGAAGATCTGGAAAGACATTGGTCAGTTGGTGTCTTAGCCAGGTTTCCATTGCTGTGAAGAGATACCATGACCCAGCTTTTCGAGACAAGGCTTCTTTGAATAGCTTTGGGTGTCCTGGAACTCACTCTGTAGACTAGGCTGCCCTCAGGACTGAGATCCACCTGCTTCTGCTTCCTTAGTGCTTGGAGTAAAGGCGTATGCCACTATATCTGGTCTTGACCAAGTCAGCTCTTATAAAGGCAAACATGATTGGGGCTGACTTACAGTTCAGAGGTTTAGTCATTGTCATCATGGCTGTGTACAGGCAGGAGTACAGGCATGGTGCTGGAGGAGAGTTTGACACCGAGATCTCTAGGAAGCCAGGAGGACACTAGATTCCTTATTGGACAGAGCTTGAGCATATATGTGACCTTCAAGCCCCACCTCCACAGTGACACACTTCCTCTAACAAAGCCATACTTCCTCCAATAAGGTCATATCTCCTAAGTGTCATTCTGTGGGCCAAACATTCAAACACATGAGTTTATGGGGACCAAACCTATTGAGAACACCACAGTTTTACAAGATGATTAAGCTGTACTTTGACATGGGAGTAATAAATGTATATAGTATACTATAAGTCAATTCGGTATGAGGATGTCTTTAATGTGCTGTGCGGCCAGGCGGTGGTGGCGCACGCCTGTAATCCCAGCACTCTGGGAGGCAGAGGCAGGCAGAGTTCTGAGTTCGAGGCCAGCCTTGTCTACAGAGTGAGTTCCAGGACAGCCAGGGCTACACAGAGAAACCCTGTCTCGAAAAATCCAAATCCAAAAAACCCCAACAAACAAACAAAAACTAATGTGCTGTGCAAGAGAAAGTCTATGTAATTTCTTTGGAGTCTGACTTGAGCAAGCTGATCCTATTGTACTTGTTCATTGGAGTCATTCTGAGAAGGATTTGTTGACACAAGTCAGCTTCCTATAAGCAAATATTACTTTGGTATTAAAGCATTAGGTGATTTTCATTTTTCGCTATTATAAAATAGCTGAATTTTATAATTTCTCTGTTTTAGATGATTTTTGTAGAATATCTTTCTGGAAATGTGATTAATCAAAGAACAAATGTGTTGCCCTTTTGTGCCTGTAATCCCAACATTAGATTTTGTGTGTGTGTGTGTGTGTGTCTGTCTGTCTGTCTGTCTGTCAAGGCCAGCCTGGGATTCATGTTCATGGCGAGGTACCCTAAAACATGTTATTAGTATTTTTCATGAATAAGACTTTGACAGAGTACATTCATTCTTTGAAGACAAGTCCACAGGAACCCTGCTATCACAGGGGATGACTGTGAAGGAGGCTGCTGTCCACTGAGCCTTTCTTACTGTTCGTAGACACGCTTGACTGTCAGTTGTTACATTTATTTGTGAGTTATTTGACTTTCACCACTTAGAGCTACTGTCATACATCCAGCACATTGTATATTGTGCTTCTAGAAGAAGAAGGAACTTCAAGCATTGAAAGCTACCCTTAAATATGATGTTTTCAGCCTGTATTTCTGTTTTTCATACTTTAGTTCTTGCTATATTGCCCGAGTGGTCTAATCTATTGGGTGAAGCAGTCCTTCTGCCTTAGCTTTCCTAGTAGCTGGTTTCTTCGCCAATTTAAAAATGACATTTATTCGACCTTGGGACGAGGCATTACTGTGTATCCCTAGCTGGCCAGAAGCTTGCGATACAGACCAGGGCCGTGTTGAGCTCGCTGAGCCCTGCCTGCCTGCCTTGGGAGTGCTGGGATCTTTAATGGATTATTCATAATCCTTCTTGTTTGTTGGTTTGTATGTTTTACATGAGTGTTACTTTCCATCTCTGGCTGTCCTGGAGCTTGCTATATATTCCAGACTGGCTTAGATATACAGAGACCCTCCAGCCTTTGCTTCTTGAGTGCTGGGATTAAAGACTTGTCCTGGCAAATTATTTACATTCTTACTAGTTTTCCACTCCTCACTTTTGTGGTACTGTGCACACTCTGCTAGTGAGGAGGGGCTGTGTGCTGGCTGCCCTCAGCAGCAGGGTCCCATCTCAGCAGCAGGGCTCTGTATCTGGGCATTATTTCACTGTAGATTCTTTCGGCCTACTTCTCGTCATCCTCTCTTGCCTTGGCATGTGGTGACCATATGCCATGTGGACTGAGTTGGTTAAATTCCCTGGAAGGCCAGCTTTTAAAACCCACACTCTGCATTTGTGGTGGCTGCTTTTCCCTAACTAGGAGTAGTCATTTCAGGTGGAGGCTCTACTGCTCATCAAAAGGTACCCAAGGTTGGACAGGCCTCTGCATGCCTTCACATATTAGCTAGATTCTTTTGTATTTAGTTATTTTAACTTGGTTTATACAAACTTGTCTTTGAAGTATTTATCAAAGATAAATCAAATTTGAGAGATCAGTCCTATTAATGAACCATGAACATCCAAACAAAGTACCCCAAAACCTAACAGTGCAGTACAGGGTAGAGAGAGATGGCGGGCGGGAGGCACTAGCTGTCTGTAGTGTGTTCACTGTTAACTTTCTGGGGTGGGAGCTGTGAGGTAAGCCTGCTGTGCATGGCATAGAATTTTGTCTTATGTATTAAGAGAAATTAGTTTTCTGACTGTAAAGCTAGGGTGTGATGTGATCGCAGTCACACTTAGTAGTTGAATAACTTGCTGTCAGGGCAGTCAGAAGTCTCTTCAGAATGGCTGGAAACTTTTCTCATTAATTGCTTATGAGAGAGAGACTCCTGTGTGCTAAGTTGCTCTTGAAGATTAGAGAATGCCTTTGATGCTGCTGCCAGTTTTGATCCTGAAGCAGTTTGCACTTCATGTATCATTTAGGTCCCGCTTCCTGTATCCTGTAGCTGGATATGACGTTTAGCAAATCTTGGTTCTACACTTTTCCCTAGCTGTTGCTGTCGAGTAGACAGGCAGGCAGTGGTGGCCTGTGAGGAGCCTGAGCTTGCTCAATCCGGTCTTGGAGCATCCAGCCACGTGGATGTTGGCTTGTCTGTGCTGTCGCCCACAGAATCACTGCCCTTTGAAGCAGTGGTTTGCTTGCAGTGTCAGGAGAGGAAGCTGAAGTGGGCGGGCGCACCACACACGCATGGTCAGAATCTGCATTAGGAAGTGTAGACCCGAGAGAGCCCAGGGCAGACAGTGGGCACTCGTCCCAAGAAGACACAGTAGCATGGCTGCTGTGGAACCCACCATTCTCCCGCCTCAGCCTCCTGTGCAGGAATTTGGGTGTGACCATAGAGCTTTTGTTTATGTTTTTGAGCCATGGTTTCACTCTAGCTGAGGCAGAACTAGAACTTGGGGTGTTCGTCTTAGACAGGCCTTCCAATTCAGCCTGGCGTCTTGGCCTCTTTATAATACTCCTTGTCTCCCCTCTCCCCCTCTCCCCCTCTCCCCCTCTCCCTCTCCTCTTTCCCCTTCCTCTTCCCCTCCCCTCTCCCCCCTCTTCCTCTCTCCCCCCTCTCTCCCTCTCTCCCCCTCCCTCTCTCCCCTCCCTCTCTCCTTCCCTCCCTCTCCCCTTCTCCTCTCCCTCTCTCCCCCTCCCCCCTTTCCTTCTCCCCTCCCCCTCTCCCTCTCCCCTCCCCCTCTCCCTCTCCCCTCCCCCTCTTCCCCTCTCTTCTCTCCCCCCTCTTTCCCTCTCCCTTCCCCTCTCCCTCTCTCCCTCTCTTCCTCTCTCCCTCTCTCCTTCCCCTCTCCCCCTCTCTCCTCCCCCCTCTTCTCCCCCCCTCTCCCTCTCCCCTTCCCCTTTCCCCTTCTCCCCTTCCCCTCTCCCCTTCCCTCCTCCTTCTTTCCTCCCCTTCCCCTCTCCCCCTCTCCCTTTCTCCCTTTCCCCTTCCCCTCTTTCTCTCCTTCCCCTCTCCCTTTCTCCCTCTCCTCTTCCTCTCCCCCGTCCCTCTTCCCTTCCCCTCCCTCTCTTCCTCTCCCTCTTTCCCTCTCCCCTTCCCTCCCTCCCCTTCCCTTCCCTCCCCTTTCCCTCCCTCCCTCCCTCTCCCCCTCTCCCTCTCCCTCTCCCTCTCCCCCTCTCTCTCCCTCCCTCCCTCCCCCCCCTCTGTCTGTCTGTCTGTCTGTGCGTGTGTGTGTGTGTGTGTGTGTGTGTGTGTGTGTGTGTGTGTATTTGCGCATGTTTGCATGCAGAAAGTGCTTGGACTAACCCTCAGTTTGCACTTGTTTTGTTTTGTTTTTTTGGATTTGGTTTTTTCGAGACTGGGTTTCTCTATATAGCCCTGGCTGTCCTGGAACTCACTCTGAAGACCAGGCTGGCCTCGAACTCAGAAATCCACCTGCCTCTGCCTCCCAGAGTGCTGGGATTACAGGGTGCGCCACCACCGCCTGGCTTGGTTTGCGCTTGTTTAAACCACTAGTTGATGTAGGATGATATTTTTTCTTGCTTTCTGCTTTTTGTTTAGTTGGTTTGTTTTTAAGATGTGTTCTTTATATGATGTTGCTCTGGCTCTCCTGGAACTCACTATAAGCGGACCGCCTCTGCCTCCTGAATGCTGGGGTTCAGCATGTGTTCTTCTCAGTTCCTACCTTGCCTTGAGAAGGCCTCTCAATTGAGCCTGCGGCTCATGGTTTCGGCCTGACTCGTTGGTTGGGAAATTCTAAGAATGCACTTTTTGTGCTGCCGACGCTGGGCTGCAGATGTGTGCTGGCATGCACTGCTTTATGTGGGTACTGGGGACCCACACTCAGGGCTCATGATTGCAAGGCAGAGCACGCTCTTCCCCCAGACCTCTCCTGACCTACGCCACGTCACCGTAGAGTGTGCATGTCCCTGCACCTTGGGACTCAGTCTCATTATTAGCAGTCTAGATCTGTTTTTTCTGCCTGTCTTTGTAACCACTAATTAATGACATTTATGAAAGTTTACATTCTTTGTTAATATTTAATGTAGCTTTCTCATTAAATGTTAAACCAGAGACTTAATTAAAATATTATTTAATATGTATTTGCTTGATTTTTTTTTTTTCCTCTTTCACAAGAAGGATTAACCTGGGAGATGTAAAGGAGTGCTCTGCTGGTAAATGCCAGTTAGGAATGGCGTTCAGATTTCTCAGATAAGAGTAGAAAGGAGCTGTGCCAGGGCACTTGCTTTGATAGTTTGTTTCTTTAGCCTGTGGAATCATCCACCCCTTGTGCCATTTTATAAAGTCAATGCTCAGCAGCAGAGCATGTCCAGGGAGCAGTAGCTGTCAGACAGGTCCACGGAGCTCGGTGACTCAGTGCCATGCTCAATGAAGGTGCAGTTAGTTTCGGGGAAGCACAGAAACGGCGTTATCTGAGGAATAGGGGTATTGTCATCAGTTGGGGACTTGGATGGAGGGCGTATCTTTAACTATAATTGAGTTCTTGCTTTTGTGAGCACACCCTGCTATTGGGACTCTACTAACCAAAGTGTGGGCAGGGTTAAGGTCTGTGCTTCCTGAGACACTAGGTCACAGTTCATGGTGGAGCCCTTGCTAAGTTAGGGTCGGAGCACTCAAGGCTGAGTCTGTACGGAGGTGTGAACTGTGTGACTGTTCCATTTCCATATGAAACTTTCTATAGAAGGGCATTTTATTTCTTTAGTTTTTACACATTCTAAATATATTGGATAAGTTAATTTTTAGACCTGTAAAACCAGTACAATTTTGTTTTATTTTGGGACAGGGTTTCTCTGTGTAGCTTTTTGTGTAGCTGTCCTGGAACTCAATTTGTAGATCATGTTGGGCTCAAAATCAGAGATCTGCCTGCCTCTGCCTCCTGTATGCTGGGATTAAGGCATGTGCCACCACTGCATGACATACATTTTTATTCTGTCAAGATGAATTTTTAGTAACGTATGTCTATATATGGGTCTGTGTGTCTGAGCCCTGTATATGACCTTGTCTGCATCGGTCAGAAGAGGGAGGGAGGAAAGGATGGGGGGGGGGGGCATCAGATCCCCAGAACTGGAGTCACAGGTCGTTCTGAGCTTCCCCGTCATGAACGTCAGAATTTGGGTTCCACTGGAATTAAAAGAGTAACAAGTGTTCTTAACCTCCAGACTATTGTTTCATTCTTATTTCTTTGTTTAATTTGCCTTTTGACCCAGGACCCTGTCGTCCCGGCTATCCTGGAGCTTGCTCTGTAAACCACGGTGGCTCCAAGCTCAGAGATGTTCTTGTCTCTCCCTCCCAGATCGCTGGAGTTAAAGGTGTTCACCACCACATTCCTTTAATAATTTAAAAAAAGGCTCAGTGGGTAAGAGCACTGATTGCTCTTCTGAAGGTCCTGAGTTCAAATCCCAGCAACCACATGGTGGCTCACAACCATCCGTGATGAGATCTGACACCTTCCTTCTTCTGGGGTGTTTGAAGACAACTACAGTGTACTTACATATAATAATAAATCTTAAATATATAATCCTTAAATATATAAAATTAGGAACCCATGTGAAATAATTATTTAAGCTTTTTCAAACTTTGAAAGTCCTGTTCAGAGGGATGTGTGTGTGTGTGTGCCTCCTATGAAATTTTACATGTACGCGCATGCATACACATGTGAAAGAGGCATAGTATTGAAATGTATGGTTCTGATAGGTTCTGGTTTATGGAAGAAAAATCATTACAGTGTATCTGGAAGTTGGTCAGGCGTCATCTGGAGTGCTAATTGTGCTCTTGTACCAGGTGTGTAATCCCAGCACAGAATGTTCAGCCTAGACATGACTTGGTGGCACATTCTTTCCTCTGGTTGGTTGGTTTTTAAAGAAGGGATCCATTAAGTAGACCTGGATAGCTTGGAGCTTGATAGGTAGACTAGGCTGGCCTTGAACTTGCTGAGATTTGTCTGTATCTAACTCCCAAGTGCTAGGATTAACAGGCATGAGTTATCATCTCTTAATGGCCTGTTCTGTCACGTGCTGTGTAGGTTCCACAGAAGAAGCAGCAGAAAGGGGGTTCTCTTCCTCTGCTTAGACCTGACTAGAGACACAGACTGCTTCACAACCAGGGAAGGGCAGTGGAGAGACTTGGAAATGAGAAATAGTTTTGACCTGTGCTGAAAATGAAAAAGCCGGCAGCACTTAAACAAAAGCAGACTGTCGGAGATGACGCAGATAGGCACGTGAGCCCTGCCATCGCCTGTCCGTGTCAGGTGTGAGGCACTGCTTCGAGGCACTGTGCCTTTAAACTGCTTGTCCTAAGGGAAAGGAGAGAATGGAGAAGGTGGAAGCGGGCCAACAATGCCTTTTCATTCTTTTAAGGTTAGCAAACCATGGAATCCCAGCCGTGGGGGCGCGCTGTCGAGTTGAGGAAATAGTCTCTTGAGATGAGATTTAGCTTGAAATTGTGCACGAGAGCAGAAACTATATAATTGAAAGGGTACGCAGGCTTGTGACATTGGAGCACACTAGGGGACTTAAAAAACATTGAAATAATGTTGGTTGGGTTTTGGAGTGAATTGTAAGAGTTAAGGTGTAGGCCTGGGCATGCTGGTAATGTACTGCCCTACTCCACAGATCTGTAGAGCAAAGCTGGGCGTGGCCTTTTGTGTCTAATCTCAGCTCTTGGAAGGCAGAGGTAAAATGGATCACCAGAGTTCAAGGTTTACCTGGTCTTTATAGTGAGAGACTTCATCTCAAAGAAACAACCAAAAATTATTTTTAAAAGCTTGCATAATTAGAATGATAAATGTGTGCCTGAGAAAAGCTTAGGTGCACAGTGTCAGAGGCCTGTGTCAGGTGTGAGGTGCAGACAAGCTTCTTTATTTGAAGACATGAGTTCCTAGCTATCTGAAAGTTTGGCTGTGCAGACTACATTCTTCCCCAGGGATTTCAAGCTTTTCTCATAACCCAGCGTGAACTTTTTAGAAGGCGACGGGATTACGGGGCTACAGGGATGTAGGATGAGGAGAGGGTAGACTGAGGCAGCCAAAGAAATGGTAGTTGGGAGGAAAGGTCTTGCCTAACTATTTGTGACAGCGGGTTGTGTTGGTGCACGTTGGTCACCCAGCATAGCATGTGCCTGTCTGGTAGGCTGTCTGTGGATAATTTGTGACTTAGTTCTGCAGGCAGAAAACGGCAGGCGCAGGACATTGGGGCCTGGGCCAGCATTGCTTCCCAGCTTGTGGGACCTCACATGGTAGGCCCGCATGTTTATCTAGTTCTCAGGTGATGCCAAGGCCTCTAATCTGGGACACTGCAAACCACTACATTAGACTAAGGCCCTCCAATTCCCTCAAGTATGAAAATAAAAACCAGAGTGCCAGTCATTTCCACCCAATACTGTCTTTCTAGACTTTAAACCACTGTTTATATGTTGGTAACAAAATTTGTACCAATATTGTGAAGCATCAATTATTTAATGGATTATACAAATAGGTTCCCATGGTGACCTGTACTTTTCATTGTTTTCAGGTTAAGGAGAGTAGTTTGAGTCCACTGTAGGAGGGCAGCGGACTGCAGTAATTAGAGCTCGCATCAGGATCATGGGCTGTATGTCTGGGAGAAGTCGAGGTGTTATTAGGGTGTCTCCAGACTTGGGATTTATACTATTTGAAGGAGAACAGTCCAGATTGGCCAGTGTACACAGTTCTGTAAGGCCAGCTTGTGTCCCTGTGAAACTTGTGCCCTGAAAATGATAGCTATGCTAGCTTCTCAGACCTCTACTGTGGCAAGACAGTTCCTTTCTCTCATCTGCAGAAAAAGAAACAAAATCTTTGATTTATTTATTTTATTTTGTGTATGAATGTTTGCCTGTAGATGTGTGTGTGTACCCTGTATGTGTATATGTGTGCATAGTGTTCTTGGAATTCAGAAGAAAGTGTCCCATCTTCCAGGACTGGTTATGAATTCACCATGTGCCTGCTGGGAATCGAACCCAGGCCCTCTACAGGATCAGCAAGAGCTCTTAACCACTGAGCCAACTCCAGCGCAGTACACCAGTCCTCAAACCTGGGTCTCTGACTCTAAAACCTACATTCTTGATGTTGTTTGGCCTACTTACAAGATTCCTGGAATAAATGTTTACCATCTACATGTTTGTGTTTTAAGTCTTTTTTAGAACGTAATGATCAGTGATTAAACCTCAGAAAGGGGACTTAGTGACAGTTCTTCTGTGACACAAACTATTCCTGGAGCGATCTAACTATGGTTTTGATAATACCTTCGAATTTATTATTTGTTGTTGAGTTCTGCCAGTATCTCGGAATTAAGACCAATCACCTTGGATCAGTTATGTAACTAGGTCATTCACGTTGGAAAAGCTGCAGAAAAAGCAAACTGTAGATATAAACATTGCGGTTTTAGATGGGAACTGACTCCCAGGCAGCCCTTCACTGTATTCACAATAGCCTCTTGGTGCTCAAGCACTCTGCCCTCTCTGCAAAACCTAGACCCTCGACAGTGGGTTTCTGAACTTAGGAAAGAGACATGGTGTTTGTGTTACATGGACACAGCCCTGGAACCCAGCACTTGGGAAGCTTAAGCAGAAAGATTATTATAAGTTTCAGGCCAGCCTGAGCTATATACGGTTTACTCTTGCCTTGTTGTGAGACCCTTGATTCAAAAATTCCAAGTCATAGGAAACCAAAGTCCTCTAAATCGTAGATAGTCATTGAAAAAGATACAGCATTGTTGTCGTCCACGTGCAAATGTGACAGCTCTGTGTCCAGTTTTCCGAGTGATTGGCCATAGTTGGGTTGACAACCCCCTGGTCTGTTCCTTCAGGGCAGCGACCTCCAGTCAGTTAAGGGTGGGCTCTCAGGTCAGTTGTCTGGGTTACCGTTAGCAGTCAGCAGTAGAGAGATTCCATGCTGTCTCCTCAGTGCTCTGAGGTTGCCCTGCCGCCTCAAGTGCTCATGAGGTGCTAAGCTAAATAGATCAAATCCCTAAGTAGCCATATAATAGGTTGTGTGGTTGGTTGGATTAATATCATAGTGTAATAATAGTTCTATTTACATGCCCACAAGGCCACTTGGTGGCGAGCAGGTCACAAGTACTCAGTGAGTCTGTCCATGAGGATGGACAGACAGATGCTGACAACCAGACTGCTGTTGACATTCTAGACAGCAGGGCACAGAGGACTGCGGGTATGGGTGTGCCTCCTCTGCTCACTGCTGGAGTATGCTGGGCGTTTTTGTTTTGGGGGAGGGTGATGGTCAAGGTTTTACTGTGGAGTCTTAGGCTGGCCTCAGTCTGGCCTTGTATCCTAGGCTATGATCAAACTTGTGATCATGTTTCCACCTCTCTAGTGTGCCCACTGTGGCATCGTACGTGGGATTTTATGGAAACTTCCAAGTTCCAAATGGCAGGTTTGAAATATGTGCTTGCTAGAAAAATAGAAATCCAAATTAAACTATAAGGAAGAAGGTGCTGCAGTGCATGGCTAATGAACTGCTACCACCCAGGTTTGCCTGTCCCCCTGGGTCTGGTGAGATGGCTGACTGTACAACTCAGGCAACTTGAATTTGATTCCCATATCCTCATGACTTTTGAAAGTTCTTCTCTGAGTGCCACAGGATGCCAGACACTTAACTCACACACATACCTTATGCCTCACAAATCCTAAACATTTTATATGCATCCATCTGTCTGACCATCCATCCGTCCATATATCTATCTAAGGATGTAGTTTGTTACCCCAATGGACTTGTTATTTTACTGTCATAAATGTAATAGTCAAATAGACTTATAACCCTACATTTCTTTTCTCATTAGATAGTAACAAAGACATATCAAAACTGAAGAGAACAGAATTATGAGATCACTTTATTTTCCAGGAAAAACTCATATTTTGGAGAGAAGCCTTTTGTTTTTGTATTTTTATAGACATGGAAAATATGCATGCATATATATATCTTAGCTAAACTTGTATTTAAATTTTTCTAAATATTGACTTGTTCCATGGCATGTTTGACGGATGCCTGTGGTACGTGTTCTGTGGCGCACACTCGAGGTCAGGGGACTGCCTTTTCCACCTTTTGGCTGTGGCTCTCTCTACCCTTCTGTAGGTTCTGGGAATTGAACTCAGGTCGCCAGGCTTACATGGTAAGTTCCTTTACCCGCTAAGCCATCTTGGCACCCCCTTGATTCATACTTTAAAACACAACTTACATTTTGTATTTTTGTTAACCTGCCATGTATGTTGTTTTGTAGTATATAGAATTTTAGTAGATCATGGATGTACCATAACATACTGAAATAAATCATTTGTAGCTTTTGGCATAAGATCAAGGGCAAGATGTAATCAGTATTCTTGCTGTTCTCCACTGATTAACATTAGTTCTCCAGGCATGGGCTTGGATTACCTGGCTCCTTTTGGGAGTTGTAAGGTTATCAGGTTGCCTGACTGGCCTTGACTGGAGCTGAGAATGCCCCTGCCCTCCTGACTTTCCTTCCTTGGCCTCCACATTGGGGTGATAAGCATGAATCACTGTGCTGGTGTTATCCAGGGCTGGGATTGAACCTAGGACTTTATGCAGACCATGTAAGCCTCGTCCTTAGCTTTATCTCAGCATCCTTGCATTTGCAAATTATTCTGTGTTGAGCATCCTTGCTTATGGATCTTTGTTATCTTAACTTTTTATACTGATCTCTAAGTACCTTATTGACACCTGTATATCGTCCTTATGAAAATGATCGGAGTAATGGGGTACAGAAAGATTGCTAATGAAAGAATCAGTTCCCACTCCCTTCTTTTCTTAGATGAAACCAGTTCATAGTACTTTGACTTTTGGTCTCTCTGCCATTACTTTTTGTGATAGTTTGAATTTGAATGGCTCCCAAAGCCTCTTATGCTACGGCTAAGGGTTGTGGCCAGGAAGGGTTTGGTCGTGAGGTCAGGATGTTTTAGTATGTGGGCAGACACTAGAAGGTGGGAAATCTGTGGATCAGATATTGGATACTTTCCGAAACGTATTGTTTTTATAAGGTAGGAAATGAAATTCCAGTTTTCTCCTTTCCTGTTAATTCTCCTCCGCATCCCTCTGCACACAGACCTCTACCTTTCCCAAGACGTGCCCTATGTCTTGGCACTCTCCCTTTCTTTTTAAAGCACTGTCTTTACCTGATAGTCTAAACTCAACTTCTCACTTCCCAAAGAGCACGAGGCTTCCATGCTTCAGACCCTGGAGCCGCTGCTGTAGTTTAGTAACAAATTACCCTGGATGGCAGCACGGGTCGTTTCTGATTGCTCTGACCACTTTCCTGTAAAGGATTTTGTGAGAACCCATCTGTAGGTGAGGCCGAGTCTCCTCTCCATAGTGTGGTAGAAGCAGTTTTGTTGACTGGTGCTGTCCTCACAGACCATGCTATATGTCCCCCCCCCCCAAGATCTTGGGGACAGTTGAGTGGCTCCAGTCTCTATTTGCTCTGACGTGACATCTGCAGTACTCTTGGTACAGCTGACATGGTGATGACTCTTTAATCACCTTTGTAATTTCGAGGTCTGATTTTAATTTTTGTAGGCAACATTATTAGTTTATTCTCTAATCTAGGTACTTTTCTTGTACAATTTTACTTAGAGATACAAGAGACATTGATCACATGGAGTGAGCACATGGTCTTAATGGCAACATTTAGCATTGACCAGATTGATCCAGAAATTGTCAGCCCTCTACCCTGTGTCATTTTTAAAAGTCTTTGGTAGTTTAGAGAATCAGTGTAGATGCTGTTAGGGGTCTTGACAGGAAGCCCAGCACAGGATTGTGTGGCCTGGCTGCAGCTCTTCTCTAAAGCCCAGAGTTACAAGGCCCAGCAGCTGCTCCTGCTCCCAGTGGACAGCTAGTAGGTGCTCTAGGCCTGAGCCTAGGCTAGCCCTTCCCTCATGGCTGTCGTCCTCTTTAGCCTCTCATCTCACAGCCTCACAGCAGCACTCCCCCAGACCTAGTATTTCAAGCTGTAACTTTCAAAAGTATTCCCAATTCTCATTAAGCTATTTTTTTCAATGTAGTATATAAACTGGCATAGGCTGAAATCCCAGTACCTGGAAAGCTGAGTCAGGAGGATTACTTCAGGTTTAAGGCCAGTGTGCTGTCTGTAACAAGTTCTATCAGGTCTACACATAGACTCTAAGAAGAAAATTAGAGCATGCATAGCCACTCCATGGAGGTAAGGCTCTCTCCTGTTCACTGTGAAGTCAGTTGGACTTGCTATGTGCAGGAGGCATGCAGATCCCCAGCCCTATTCCGTCCTGCCATTCCCTAGTCAGATCAACCAAGAAGGCTGGCTGACCCTTCCTCTGTCTTAGCGCTTGGTCTACGATGGTCTGCTTGCTCTCACCCCCCTCTCTTTCCTGCTAGGATTCTGACTTTCTCTGTCCACAACTCCTTTCATGTTAGAATTTTATTACACAGTCCTGCATATATAGAACTGTAGTGTAGCTCTGTAAATGGTTACTCTAATCATGAAGAAATTTTAAAAGAATTCTTTGGTGTAATGCACACATAGTTTCTCTATCTATATTAATGACAGAATCAAATTTGCATGCAAATAAGTGGCTGAACTTATTTTTGTATTAGAAATTAAATCTTTTCTGAATGTTTGACGTCATAGGACATAGAGAGCATCTTCACCATTTTCCAAGAATTGATTGCTATTTTGATTTTATCACCTGGTTTCAGTGCCAAGAACACTGCTTCTCCTAAATACATGGGTATTCCTTCTCATTGTGGCTGAGTACATACTTCCATCTACAGACGAAACAGTTCACGTGCGTGATGCTAACAGCCCCACCCTTGAACTGTCCTGATTCCATACAACAATGGCGTCTGCGTGCTTCAGTGCGTCAGTGCTTGACTGTGACCAGAAGAACTCATGGAATAATTGCCTGTTTTATAAAAGGTCAGATGCACTAGAGTGCCTGGCACTGCAAGTTACCTAACCTAATAAGTGTCAAACAAAAAGAAGGAGAAAGCCCTCCTCTCCTTCCTCCCGTCTGTCTGTTCTGCCTTCCCGTGGATTGACAATGAGGTCAGAAGTTGGACAATGTCATGATGTTAAATAGTATCTGCTGTACTGGTTCATTTAAAAAGTCTACGTATTCTACATATTTTCTCTCTCTCTCTCTCTCTCTCTCTCTCTCTCTCTCTCTCTCTCTCTCTCTCTCTCTCTCTGTGTGTGTGTGTGTGTGTGTGTGTGTGTGTGTGTGTGTGTGTAGGGGGAACTAGGGGTGTGTTAGATTCCTTGTGTGAAGGATGAGAGTTAGGAGATGTATTTGATTCTCTGTGGAGGGGAGTGAGGAGTACATTAGAGATTCTGTGTATGCATGCATAGAGCAGGAGTTGGATGTATTAGAGATTCTGTGTGTGTGTGAGTGTGTGTGTGTGTGTGTACACTGGTATACATAGCTGTGTAGGACTGTGGAGACCAGTGGCTGATACCAGGTCCTATCCTGTGGCTGTCCACCTTGCTTTTGGAAGCAGGGTTTCATAATGAATGCTGGGCTTACCAGTTGGCTAGACAGGCGGGTTATTGAGCTCTGGATCCTCAGTCTCCCTTTCCTTCTCCCCCTGAGCAATGTTTACAGGCATGAATTACCATGTATCTTTTGTTTTGGTGCTGGGGACCAAATGAGGGTCTTGGTGTTATTGTAATAGGTGCTTTTCTCACAGAGTGAAAATACATTGAATGTGCCTCGCTGGCCAGCCATATAAGAATAGTGTGGCCTGCCTTCTCTTCCTCCGAACATTTTGATTAGCCTGTATGCTCTTGTAGGAGTGCTCACCCACATCAGTCATCGACTTGGAGGTGTGCTTTCCTGCCTTCTAAAGTTAGGGACTTGAGTGAGCCTCAAACCCGCGCAGCTGGGGAACATAACTGCTTTTGTTATTCATCGTCCCACAGTTGCTCATTTTGAGACTGTTGTGGAGCCCGGGCCACCTTGACATTGAGTGTGATAGCTGGGTAGCCGCAGATGACCTTTAACTCCTCTTGTCTTGTGTCTCAGGAGCTGGAATTGTGGCCCAGACCACCCAGCCGATGTGCTGCCAGGGTCTGACCCAGACTCCTTGGCATGCTGGACAAAAGCATTCCTACAGCCTTTCCCTTTCTCTTGAGACAGCCTGTCTGTAGCACAGCCATCTCTGAGCTCAGGATTGTCCTGCACAAGCCTCTAGATGGCTGGGCTTATATTATAGGCAGGTGCCATCACTTGGGGACTCCTGAGAGTCTTGACAGACATGTCATGGGATTCTCAGAAAAGCTGTGTCACCTAAAGAGCTCTCCTGGGCTCTGCAGTCCCTCCATGCCCATAGCCATCTGTTTCTTGTCTTTTCTCAAAATGCTTGGTATAGTTTTAAGTTTCATCTCATTTAGAATAGTTTTTGTTTTAGGAATTGACGGAGGTTTGAGATTATGCTTTAGAAATTTATCAAACAGATGGAAATATTCGTGTATTCTGAAATGGTAAGCCCCTGTTCATTCTAGTACTTTCTGTGATTTGGGAGACAGAGTCCAATTTTTGAAGTGATTTTTTTTTTCCTAGTGGTTATTTTGTTTTTTATTGAGACAGGGTTTCTCGGTGTAGCCCTGGCTATCCTGGATCTTATTCTGTAGACCAGGCTGGTCTCGAACTCAGATTCCCCCTCCCTGCCTCTGCTCTTTCTGAATGCTGGGATTAAAGGCCTGTGCCACCACTGACCAGCCTTTAAATATGATTTAACCAGTTCAGCTGCACTTGTAGATTAGATCACTAATCTATTGCTGTTTATTTCCTCACAGGTAACACAAGTAGCAAGACAGCCAGGACCCCCGGCCCCTTCCCCTTACTCAGCACATGAAATAAGCAAGGGGCACCCCAGTCTTGCGGCCACGCCCCCGGGACATGCATCGTCCCCTGGACTCTCTCAAGTAAGAACTGCAGGCTTTGTTTTGTTTTCCTTTTAAACAACATTTCCTTGTAATCTTTGTCTTTTCATTTCTCTAAAGGCAACTGTACTCACTGGCAGTTAGTGCAAGGCTCTTAAAGGCTCAGGCCACCCTGTCCTATGTGTCTGCTGGCCCCTGGTACCCATGCTTTTCATCTTAGAGTAATTAACAAGGAAACAATTTGTATTTAGTTTTTCTTAGTTACTTAAGAAATTGAACCCTTGCTAGATGTGGTGATGCACACCTTTAATCCCTGCACTTAGGAGGCAGAGGCAGGCAGATCTCTGTGAGTTCAAGGCCAGCATGGTTCTACATAGTGAGTTTCAGGACAGCCAGGCCTATACAGAGAAACCTTTTCACAAAAAACCAAAACAAACAAAAACCCCAACAACAACAACAAAAAAGAAAAAAAGAAAATTGATCAATGATTCTAAAACTAAGAGAGGAAATTTTGGTGTGCCAAGCCTTTTTAGTGTCCTCTGGTGCCCTTCCTACTCCTCTGGCGGTGCTTTTTCTGTTTTTTGCAAAAGATCTTTTCTATGGCATGATTACGTTTATTGGTTTCTTTTTTCCCAAGAGTTCCCGGGTCTTGTTAGCTTAATTCAGTGGTTTCGCTGTTATGTACTGGAGATTTCTCAGTGGGTTTTACTCAGGGCAGGACAGACATTCATCTAGCTTTAAGGTGTCACTGAATCTCCTGTATCCCAGGCTCTTCGCTAGATACTGTCCTGCTGGTGATCTCATGTTCACATCTCTGTGGTTAAGAGCTGTCCATGGGATAGGAACCCTGGTCCTTTGGAACAGTGGCAATTCTTGCAGCTACATGCATTTCAAACTTTTGTTTTCATATTTTAGGTGTTTTGGAACTTCACCATTATGGAAGCTTCTAAAATTAAGAAAAAATAATTATAAAACTGATTATTACGTTTGGAATATCAGTCATAGTTTAAAGTATAGAATGTTCACAACAGGAATTGTAATTTGCTAGACCATAATCAGCCTGTTGCTGTATTAAGGACTATATGAATTGGCTTTTTATATAGTAGAACTTTGCGTTTTAAATATGTAAACTCTTGCTTGTGTTTGTAGACTATTTTAGATTTATTTTATGTATTGGTCTATGTACTGCATGTACACCTGTACCCCAGAAGAGGGTATCAGATCACATTATACATGGCTGTGAACTACCTTGTGGTTGCTGAGAATTGAGCTCAGGGCCTCTGGAAGACCTGACAGTGCCCTTTCCTCCGAGCCGTGTCTCCAGCCCCATGTACATAGGTTCTTGCACAGCACCATTTAACCTGTAGCTAAGATACATTAGACAGAATCTCATCAAGTGAAACCCACAGCCTCTTGAGGGAACATTGACTATAGTGAGTTGAGTATAACGGATTGAAGCAGAGATGTTTTGAATGAAAAGAAAGGACTTGGTGTGTACGAGTGGCAGAGACATGCAGAAGCTGGGTTCTTGTGGCCATTGGCGAGCTGTGCTCATGGTGAAAGGGTCTCTAGTGGGGCACATTAGCATTTTTGTCCTGTGGAGCGATGGCAAAGCTTGTTTCTCTCATATTGATCTCTCACAAAGAGCTGGTGCAGCGCACATGGTCCAGGGCTTGTGATGCCACTTGGATGGATGGGTGGAGTTCCCATGGTGAAAGTTGAACCCCAAGCTCTGTCCTTTTGTCAACTTTATAGTCAGTCAGACTCAGATTCACTGCAAAGAAAGTGCAAGAAGACCTACTAAGCCTTATGGCAGTTTTTAAAAAATGTGTTAGTTTGCTTTCACCTGCTTTTATAAAACACTAGCCAAAACTAGTGTTGAGGAAAGGGTTTATTTCCTCAACTTGGAGGAAAGGCTTTATTTCAGCTTACAGACTTCAGTGCACCATTGAAAGGAAGCAGAGGCCATGGAAGAAGCACTGCTACTGGTGTGCTGCCCATGGCTTGTTTAGCTTGCTTGCTTACAGTACCAGGATCACACCCACAGTGAGGTGGGCAGTATAATACACCACAGGCTTACCTTCAAGCCTGGTGGATAGAAGCTATGTTGTTTTGAATAATAGTGGCTCGAATAGCCTCATAGATATGGCCTTGTTGGAGGAAGTATGTCACCTGGGGTGGATTTTACTTAGCATTGCAAAAGCCAGTGCCACACCTTGTCTGTCCGTCTGCCCTCCTACTTCAGATCGGGATGCTATTCCTGCTGCTGCCCTAGTTGCCATGCATGCCTGCTGTGAGGATCCTGGACTGTTCTCTGAAGTGTAAGCCAGTCCAGTTAATGCTTCTCTAGAAGAGTGTCAGTGTCTCTTCAGCAAGAAAACAGTGACTACAACAGGGGCATTTTCTCAATTGCACTTCTTTATTTTGTGTTGACAGAAAATCACACCCCTCCCAAACCCCCTCAGACAGGGTTTCTTTGTGTAGTCCTGGCTGTCATGGAACTTACTTTGTAGATCAAGCTAGCCTCAAACTCAAGAGCTGCCTGCCTCTGCCTCCTGAGTGCTGGCATAGAAACTTAACCAGCACAAGTAGGTAGTGTTCTTTCCTGGTTCTCTGGGTAGCTCTGTTCCTTTTCTGAAGGCAGTGGTGTGGCCTGCTGAGGCTCTCCGGTGGCCAGTCTCCCCTTGGAGCTTGCTGCCACTCTCCCTTTGTGCTGTGAGGGAAGGCTGCACTCAGGAAGGAGCTCTCCTATGAAGCTGCAGGGTAGTTAGCTGCAGCTGCTGGGCACTGCCGCATGTAGCTGGCTTTGCCTTCTAGTGCGTTCTTGTGAATCTAGTTAAGGTCCAGAATGGAGCAGCATTACGGTTGGACTGCTGCTGCTGAAGGGGACTTTTTGAGTTCCTTGGGGGCAAGTTTGATCTTTGCTGTCAGGATATCTAATTTTTTCTCTTTGTTTCTTCTTTGAGCACAAACCAACAACTTACCTGCTCTTTGGGGGCTCTAACATTTATATACCCTCTGAAAAGTCTCCAGAATTCCAAATGTCACATAATCACACTATCAAAGAAGCTATCTGCAGTTGGCAGAATCACTACTCCGAGCACGAGGCAAATTTTAGTCAGCTGCTGTGGGCAATCTGAAGCAGCCCTAGATCCCACACCTAGGATTAAAATGAAAACACTCCTGTATTATTTCTATGTTTTTAAAAAGAATCCAAGATTCCCAAATTTTCACTGTAGCTGTAACTGTTCTTATGGCCTTATAACTGACACTGGTGAGAATATGTCCTTTCTTGAATGTAAACTGTGCAGTCCTAGCCCTGGCTTCCTGGAAATTAAAGAGCTTTGGACAGTTGTGGAGGTCTCTCTCCTTATCTAGACAGAACAAGGTGTGCCTGTCAGGGGATCAGGTAGGAGAGAAGCCAGGGTTTGGAGCCACTTTCAGGACTGTAGGAGCCAGAAGGCAAAATCCCCTGCACTACTGCCTATGCAGCAGCCTCCTTTGACAACAGTGTGCCGGGTGATGCTGAAATATTTATAGAGCCAGATCTGTTTTCCCATCATAGGCAAACAGGGTGACTTTTGAACTGAAAGACAAACTACCAAGTCATTGGTAAATAAGGAGAGAGACCTCCACAACTGTCCAAGCTCTTTAATTTCCAGGAAGCCAGGGCTTACTAGGACTGCACAGTTTGCATTCAAGAAAGGACATATTCTCACCCATGTCAGTTGTAAGGCCATAAGAACTGTTCTTTCGGCTGTTCCTTCAGCTCTCCTTAGATGCTAGAACACACGAATAGCCAGGAAGTTAGGAAAGGGCTGCCAGTTACTATCATGGCGTTTTTATAGTCTGTTTGTGAGATTGCACCTGATTTGGTGAGTTACCCAGTAAGAGAGAGAGAGAGAGAGAGAGAAAGAGAAAGAGAGATCGAGCACTTGCGTGTGCAAGCGTGTGCACATTTGCTCCAGGCAAGTGTGATTGCCAAGCTGCGCCCCGCCCTCTGTTTCCGCACTGCTTTGAAGCAGGCTCCCACTGAGTTGTTCGCTGGGTGTCGTAGGCCACAGTCCTCCTGTTTCTGTCTCTCCAGTAGCAGAAATTAGAGGCTTTTGCCACTAGACCAAGCTTTTTATTTTTTATTATTAACACAACTAATGATTTTACTTAGTGGAAGAAACTTTTGTATCTTTAAAATTTTTCATTTTTATGAGGAAAACAGAGTTGTAATTTCATGACTGACAAGAAGCTTTTTTTCCGCCATATCTTGTCAAAATAGATGAATGCTAAATTTTCTTAAAAATGGAAAACAAAGTAAAGTTTGCAGTTTTTATATTTCATTTCCATCTTTCTAAAGAGAGTATTAAGTTTATGTGTATGGGTATTTGTTCACATGTATGTGCACTTGTATGTGTGTGCACCACTTGTGTACCTGACACCCAGATCGTCACGGAGGGGCTCAGATCCCCTGGAACTAGAGTCAGTGATGACTGGGAGCCACTTGATGGGGCATTGGGGACAGAACTTGGGTCATTTGCAAGAGCACCAAGTGCTCTTAATTGCTGAGTGTCCTTTTTGCTGCTGTAGTACTGACAGCATGCAGCCTCTTGCGCTGCTAGCTGCTGCTTGCTTGTTTTTGATAATATGTTATGATACTTAAAAATATATTTGTTGACAAAATTTTCAAAAACTTTTGCCTATTTGTTCTTGTTGTTTGAGCCTGGGTCTTGTGTAGCTCAAGCTTGCTTGGAATTTTCCATTTAACTGAGTGGTGGGGCCTTGAACTCACAATTCTCCTGCCTTGGTCTCTAATATGCTAGAATTACAGTATATCATCATGTTTGCCTAGAACAAATACCGTCAGCTGTCTTTGCAATTGTCATTAAATAAGTAAATAGTGTCCTGCTGTCTTGGCTCCTGACTGCAACCCTGGCCCTTGGGGCTGAGTTGGCAGGATCAGGCCAAGTTCCCTAAAAGAGAAGGAAAAAAAAAATGAATAGGAATAGGTTATAAATACCCGAACAACCAAATGGCTCGCTTGTGGTTTGATGCAGAATTGTGGCATTATTTCTATTCATGGTGTCTTTAGGTGACAGGACTGGGGATTTCCACAGCCTGCCACCCTTTGCCTTTGTGGGCAGGGCAGCTGTAGTTATTTATGAAGGACTTCTCAGGGAGTCCCTGCTAGTGCCTCATCTTAGCAGTCTTCTGCCTTACCTTGAACCAAGCAAGAGCAGCTTTTGGACGCTGATTTCATTGTGCTTTTCCTTGTATTGCACACAGCTGCAAAAATAACCCAGGGATTACAGAAATGCCATGCTTGATTTTAAGTGCTGCTGTTAAGAGTAGTGACTAAGTAGTCATTTCCCTGCTTGCACACAGAGAGACCAGAGGCTAAGGCTCTGCCTGGCAAACCGACTGCCAGAGTCACACTGGGGGTGGCTTCGTGGCTGTCCCTCGGGTCTTGCTATGGGCCCGGCTTTTGTTTGGCCCTCCTCATTTCACCTACATTCTGTCAGGGCAAAGACCAGGTCTGGACACAGCTGGACACTTTCCCCCCTCTTGCTGTCACTTGGTGTTTTGAGTAAGTTTTTCAAGAACAGTCTTCTTCCTTTCCCCTGCAGGTTTTCCTCAGTGGACACTTGTACTTCCTGCAAATATGAGCAGCAGCTCAGCCTGAGCGCTGCCATGTTCTGGAACTCTAGTGAGGCATTCAAATGCTTCATAGATTTATTTTTGGTTTCTGGTTTTGTTTTTGTTTTGTTTTTTATACTTTCAGGCTTTGCTATTTCCTCAGAGAAATCAGTACATACAGTGAATCTTGGGAAGGAGAAATATAAGTAAAGTTGTCTTTGTTTGTCTTTTGTTATGAATGCCATGCAGGGGAAGTCAGCATGCATGCAGGTGATCTGCCACCGCACCCTGGAGCAGGTGGGATTCCTAGTACAGAGACTAGGAACACAGTGGGACCCCTCCCAGGGCTGGTACTGTTTCTTGCAGAACACCCTCTGCATGCATGTGTGTCAGCAGGCTGTGGGGGTGCACCGGTAGGACCGTGGAGGAAAGTTCAGCAGAGGAATGGGTACCACAGTTCTCATGCAGAGTCCTGGCCTGAATTTAATCGGTTTATCCAGGTTTGCTGGGAGAATGAGAGAGTTTGCAGGGGTGTAGGAAGGGGTGAGGCAACTCAATGAAGGACTGTTGCCTTTATAAGGGAGCAAAGAGAAAGGCTCTTTGAAAGCTTGTGAACTGAAAAAGAGCAATATATAAATGCTTCCTTCCCCCTCCTTTTACATTTTCAAGATAGTTTCTCTTGTAGTCCTGGCTGTCCTGGAACTTGCTCTGTAGAGGAGGTTGGCCTCAGAGATCCTCCTGCCTTTGCCTCCTGAGTGGTGGGATTGAAGGGGTGTGGCACCACTGCCTGGCTTTCCTTCCTTTCTTTTGACCTAACTTAGGGTTATTGCTATGAAGAGACATCTTGACCAAGGCACCTCTTAAAAAGGAAAACATTCAGTTGGGGGTGACTTAGAGTTTCAGGTTCAGTCTATTACGGTGGGAAGCATGGCAGCGTGCAGGCAGGCATGGAGCTGGAGAAGGAGCTGAGAGCTTTGCATCTTGATCTGCAGGCAGCAGCAGGCAACTGGCTTCTGCAGGCAGCCTGGAGGGCCCTGCCCTGAGCCAGGCGGAGCTTGAGTTTAGGACTGCAAAGCCCATCCCCACAGCAACACACTCCTCCAGCATCACTCCCTGTGGGCCAGAATGCTTCGGACTACTACAGATGGCCTCCGAGTCAGAGCTGCTCAGATGCAAGCGTCATTTCTAAATGTGCACCAGTTGATGGGCCACATTTGCTTTTCTTACATTAACTAAGTCTCAGGCTATTGAAATGTACCCTTTATCTTTTCTGTCTACTCAATTGACTTTTCTCTATGGATGAATATACATATCATATATATATATATATACATATATCTATATATATATACACATATATACATATATCTATATATATACATATATATACACATATACATATACATATATACACATATACACACACATATATACACATACACATACATATACATACATACACATATATATACACACACATATACATACATATACACATACACATGCATATACATATACACATACATATACACATATACATGCATATACACATATACATATACACATACATATGCATATACACATACATATGCATATACACATACATATACACATATATATACAAAATTATGTTGACAATATTTTGTCATAGTTCACAGGTAAAATCCGCTCCTTTGCTGCTCACTGTCCACATGCTGCATTTCCTGGCAGTACGCTAGCTTACCAAGGCCCCATTACTTCTGATCATGTCTGAGATGGCCTATCCTCTCAAAGACAGACCTCAATATAGTTCATGTCGGTCTCCACCAGGTAACCCAGTCAGTTCAGAAGCATGTAGTTAACGAAACAAAACATAAGTTTATTGTATCAGCCAAATGCTGTAAATGAGGCTGGTGTACTCCAGAGAGTACTGAAAGAAGCAGCTAGGCAAGCGAAGCAGACAAGGTGCTGGTGAAAAACTCAAGTGTTTGGAGGATGGTCAGGATGCAGTTCAGGACCAAGGTGCTAGGCCCAGTGTCATGGTGTCCTTCCCTGTCAATTCTGGAGTTTGTATGAGTTCCCTGATACCATTGTCTGTAACCCCAGGTTATTCCTTATGTGAAATGTCCACTTTGTACTGCTTGTTATTTTTCCTGATGTTGTTCTCTTAGTCTCAAAAGATGAATGGCGTCAAGGAGGAAATGCCTTCTAGGCTGTAGTTCCTGTGCTCGGGGCCTCACCACTTGACTCTGTTCTTAGGGCATCTGCTTGGGGACTGTGGTGGCTCAGGAGGCATTTGGCCGCAGACTGTTTGTTTGTTTGTTTGTTTGTTTGCTTGCTTGCTTGCTTGAGAGTTTTGCAGTATAACCCAAGCTGGCTCGCATTCTCCAGCCTCCTGCCTCATCCTTGCTGAGGCTGGGGTTACAGGTGTGCGCCACTGTGTGCCACTGTGCCTGTGCCTGCTTACTGCAGAGCCTTTTACGGTGCACATGCTGTAAGGTTTACTGAGAAGTGTTTTAGGTTACCAAGCAGACAGTTTATAGAGATCCGTATTTGAACAACAGTTGGCCACTCCCCTGTAGTGAGGGAGGTCAGCTGTCCAGTTGCCATGTTTAGGAAGTGACTAAAAATTCTGACTGCTGTTAAGGGTTCCAAGAGGACTTCAAGGTTCACAGTGGAAATGGAGAAGGTGGAAACAGAACTGGTGACTCAGAAGCCAGCTGGCTCATTTACATAACCATTTGGCAACCTTTAGAAAGGGACTGACCGCAGGCCTGGAAGTTAGCCTGGAAAGATCTGAGCAGGAAGGGCCAACCTGCAGGCATCACTTGTCTCTTGGAGGTTGAGAATGGTTATGACAACTTCAACTTCAATAAAGGCAGAAGGTTAAACCATTTGAAGACAAATGCCAAAGTAATAGAAGGAGGGATTAGAAGGCCCCCCCCCCCCAGCTCTGGCTGTCCTGGAACTCACTCTGTAGACCAGGCTGGCCTTGAACTCAGAAATCCACCCGCCTCTGCCTCCCAAGTGCTGGAATTAAAGGTGCGCGCGCCACCACCGCCCGGCTTGATTATAACGTTTCTTAGTATTTATATAAAAAATGAAATATCGGGCTTGAGAGATGGCTCAGCGGTTAAGAGCACTAACTGCTCTTCCAAAGGTCCTGAGTTCAAATCCCAGCAACCACATGGTGGCTTACAACCATCCATAATGAGACCTGACACCCTCTTATGGTGTGTCTGAAGACAGAGACAGTGTGCTTATATATAATAATAAATAAATCTTTAAGAAAAAGGAAATGTCAAAAAGTTGGGTACATATGGACGGGGTTGTTGTCTTGCACTCAGCTGGTCCTGCCTCTGAAAGGTGTCAGGAATGAAGACTTGTGGAACAGTGGCTGGCTCTTTGAGAAGGCTAATGTCACCCTGGATGGAAGCACCGTGAGGGCTCTCTAAGGAGCGCTCTGTCTTTAGGAGTCAGAAGGATCAAGTCTTGGCTCAGATTTGAGATGGGCGGTAGGCATATGGGACTCTGGAAACATTAAAGTAATTTTAACTAAAAGCTGTTCTTCCCAGATCCCAGAGCTTGAACTGTTCATGGCAGAGTACAGGCCAGTGTTTATGGGCAGTCTTGTACCAGATTGCCATTTCTAAGGTAAGAGCTGGTTAGTCAACACTGTAGGTAGAGTCTAGGGCACCCTGTGACACAGATGTGGTTATTTCTGACTTGGAGATTGAGAAGGAGTGGTTTGTAGGTGGGAGAGCATCCTTGGGAAGCGGCCAAGTCAGTGTCGTCTCCCCCCACCCCCCCACCCCCCACTTCTGCGTGTGTTTTTTCTGGTGCTCAGAATTGAACTTGATGGCCTCACCCACGTGAGGTCAGTGCTTTACCACCAAGCCACATTCTCTTCTCACAGATCCCAGCTTCTCCATCCTTCTGGTCTCCGAGTTCACTAGCACACTAGTTCAGGTCCATCCTTCTGGTCTCCGAGTTCACTAGCACACTAGTTCAGGTCCATCCTTCCGTTCTCCTAGTTTACTAGCACACTAGTTCAGGTCCATCCTTCCGTTCTCCGAGTTCACTAGCACACTAGTTCAGGTCCATCCTTCCGTTCTCCGAGTTCACTAGCACACCTGTTCAGGTCCATCCTTCTGGTCTCTGAGTTCACTAGCACACTAGTTCAGGTCCATTTCTAGATAAGTGAGGCTTTTAAAGCTCATCCTGGAAATACAAGAACCATTCACAGTATGGTCTTTGAAATACCATTTCCAGGCTGGAGAAAATGGCTCAGCAGTTAAGGGCACTTGTTGCTCTTCCTGGAGGTCAAAGTTCATGTCTCAGCACCCATGTCAGGTGTTTGACACCATCTGAAACCCAAGCTGCGGGCAGTCTGACATCTTCTTTTGGCCTGTGGGCTAAAGTATACACACTGTTCCCCTGTATGCACACACAGATATGCACAAATTTAAAAAAAAGAAAAATGTTTCATAATGTTTCAGCATTGGGAGATGGCCCCAGAGATAATGACTTGCTGTGCAAGCGATGAAGACTCCACTCTAACCCTTGTTAGCACCTGGGTGCGGCCACATTATGCTTCAAGCTCTGGATAGCAGGGACAGGATGAGCCTGGGGCTCTTTGGCCAGATGTGTAACCATTCGGTGAAATCTGTGTTTGGAGAGAAATAAAATTGAGAATGATTGAAGATGATAACCTGATGTTATGTCTGTCTTCCATACAGGTGCACGTGGGCACGCACCTGCACATGCGCACATGTGGGCTGTACACGTACACACAGAAAAGAAAAAGTATGTTTTAGTTTTTAAGCAGTTAACATGAAACACCTTTGCTAAACTGTAGGCTTTTATGATAACTTATCTGCACGTGGTTGGTGATGGCGGAAGCTCATGCCCTTTAATCCCGTGGAGGCAGAGGCGGGCATATTTTTGAGTTTGAGGCCAGCCTGGTCTATAAAATTCCAGTACATCCAGGGCTACACCGAGAAACCTTGATTGAAAAACCAAAACCAAAAATATTTAAAAACAGGGGAAGAGTTCTGGGACTCACAGAAGATTGTCTACTGTGACAAATGAGTCACACGGGAGCCTTAGCTGCAGATGAACGTGATCCAGAGACTAAGTAAGCATGGACTACAGGAAGAAAGCAGCACAGACAGAGAGGGTGCAGGCAGCGTTGGGTTTAGCCCAGGCCCTGGCAAGGAGACGCTGTCAACATCTGGGTGCCCGCAGGCTCAGTGAACCAACAGGCTTGTCCGCTTGCATCCGATGTTTCCTGGGGAGAAGGAACTGTGTTGTTGTTATTTGTAGGGTATGCTAACCCTCAGCACTGGAGTTAGTCACTGCTGTGAGACTGTGAAGCAAGCCCCTCAGGCATAAATGTGGGCATTCATCATGGCCCAGGGAAAACGGTGGCTTGGGTCTTGGCCTGGGTGACTGTGATGGGTGCCCAGGCTTGATGAGGAAGGGGTAGGAAGTGTCTTTTGCTCCTCTCTCAGAAGCTTCCTGGGGAGCAGCACAGCTCCTGAGCTCACACCCGAGTTCCAGGAGACTGTCAACACATCTGCCCCCGGGAACCAGGGCTTAGATCAGAGAATGCAGTCTGTCCCACTGGCTAAGTGGAAGATTGAAGGCTACACAACACTAGAGGTGGAGCTGTTTTGCTTGCTTGCTCCTCTCCTCTCCTCTCCTCCCCTCCCCTCCCCTCCCCTCCCCTCTCCTCCCCTCTCCTCCCCTCCCTCTCTCCCTTCCTTCTTTCCTTCCTATGTTACTAGTATTTCAGTTTTTAGAGATGGTGTGACATCCGTTGGCTTTCAAAATTGCCGCAATCTAGGATTCTGTTGATAATGGTAAATATTTTGACTTGGGTTGCTGAGGGTGACGAATGGAGCTATTGACGTGGGTGGTGATGAGGGACTAGAACTGTGTCAGCGTGTGGAAGACTGTGCTCTTTAGCTCTCAGAAGGTCACAGGAAGAGTGACTGGATGGCTTTAATGCAGACTAAATGCATACTGTGCCTTACATGGTAGAATTGCCTAAATAGTCACTCAAAACTCCCACAAGCTACAATGAAGGAGAATAGTATTTGTGGCAGATAACGTGTAAGACACAGCCCCTTCCTGTTTGTACAGTGTCCCTGATGTTACAGCAACGAATAACCTCCCCACTGGGGCCCAGAGAGGCCTGGAGAACAGGAGAGAAGGAGAGCCATGCAGTTTGTAAAAGTCGTGGGAAGAGCTTCCTTCAGTTAAATAACTAAACAGAGATTGGTTGCACATCTTGCAATTCTCGGTGGGCTGGGGAGCCCTCCAGCACAGCCAGGGTGTAAGGTTTGCCCAGGAGCCTTGTGTGCCGCTGCAGGCTTGAAATGCCAGCATGTGAGACTACTTGTCCTGAGTTTGAGACCTTCTGGGGCCAATTGGTGAGTCCCTGCCTTTTAAACAAATGAACGAACAAACAAACAAACAAACAAACACGAGAGTTGCATATCTAAAAGGAAGGCTCAGTTAACACGTCAATAAGTCATTTCCCAGCACATCATATAAAAAATAATGAACTGGGCCAGGTCTGGTGGTGCATACCTTTAATCCCAGTACTTGGGAGGCAGAGGGAGTCCAGATCTTTGTGAGTTCAAGGTCAGTTGAGTGCTGGAATTAAAGCCAGTTGTATTGAATTTCAACAGCAGATTTTTAAGGCCTTTAAACAGTTTTATGATATTTTTGCTAAAAGTCTGTTGGTTTGGCTCTCGCTGTAATTGCTCTATATAATCTGTTTCATAGTACATTTTTAAGTGTTTGCATGAATGTTTGCATGGAGTCTGCATATGGCCATGAGAGTTCAGAGGGAACTTTCTGGAGTTGGTCCTGCCCTTTCACCTCCGTGTGGGTTGTGAGGTAGAGCCCAGCTGGTCAGGGCTGCTGACAGGCATCTCTCCCACCATGGCTGTAATTTTGTTGAAAAAGATCACAAAACTTACTCTTTAGGCAAAACTGTGTACATACAGTGCATTAAAAACCCATAAAGTCAGGCTGGAGAGATGTCTCAGTGGTTAAGAACACTGACTGCTTTTCCAGAGGTCCTGAGTTCAAATCCCAGCAACCACATGGTGGCTCACAACCACCTGTAATGGGATCTGATGCCCTCTTCTGGTGTGTCTGAAGCGAGAAGTGGTGTACTCATATACATTAAGTAAATAAATATTTTAAAAACTCATAAAGTCTCTCAGAAAGTCATTAAAGTTAGTGACCTTGGCATGTCTTGAAACACAAGGTCGTTAATTGGGGAACCTTTCTTAGAAGTGCTCAGCGGCCTTTCCGTCAGGGAACCCACAGAGCCCAAGTGTCAGGAAGCCTAGCTAGTGGGCCTCTACTCTCTGCCTCTCTGCCAGTCAGCCCTCAGGCTGCTCTCGGGGATTTGCAGCTAGTCTATAGCTAAGCAGGTAATCAGCTTCTGCAGATATATATAGACCTCTCTTTTCTGAGGTGTGGGGGTGCACACGGGGAGGCCAGAGGTTGTCTGTGGAGTTAGTTCTGAAAGGCGGAAAGAGGTTGCCAAGGTTGAACAAGTGCCTGACATTCAGAGCCATGTCGCCGTCCTCGGTTAAATTAGTTACTTTTTGGTGTTTGAAATTGTGAGTTCTTTATATTGCGGACTGTTGGTTCTTTATGGATACCTTACAGATTTCTTCCCGTGCTGTGCGCTGGATCCCCAGGGGTCATTTCTTCCTCTGTGTGCAGGAGCCTTCTCTTCTCCTCAGTGCTCTCAGGCCTTGCTGTTACTTCTGGAGCAGTGATGGCCATTTTCAGAAAGTTTGCTCTGTACCAATGTCTTAAAGTGGCTTTGTCCCCTAGTAGTTTCAGAGTTGTAGATCTTACAGTTTGGCATTTGATCCAGTTTTGTTTTAGCTTTTGTGCATGGTATGAGGTAGAGAGGTAGCCGCCGGTCTTCCTCCATTTCTGGGTAGGTGGCAGTGGGCCTGCTCCACAGCTGAGAGGCTCCTCCCTGAGGGCACGGATGCTGCCAGGCTCTCCCAGCTCTGCTTCAGGCAGCATTGAATGGTCTTGGTATCCTTTTTAGACTCTTTTCCTGTGGATTTGTTTTTTCCCCCGGGCACCTCTTCAGTCTTTGCCGGTGCTCTTGTTATCACAACAGCACTACCCTGATTGCGTTTCTGTAGATCTGTGATAATAGTTCAGGCGGAGAGGGTGACTCCCCAGCTTCAGTCTTTTTATGGCTCTGTTTGCTGCTTGAGTCCTTGGAGGCCCCACACCAGCACTCAAATGAGCTTGCTGTTTCTAGAGAGCATGTCATTGGGCTTTGATTGCAAATGTGCTGAGTCTATAGCTCCTGTGGACAGCGCTGGCATCGAGGTCTGTAGCTTCTGTTGCTTTTGTAGTTTTCCTTGTGAGTCTTTTACTGTTTGAGTTTGGTCACTTCAGCATCTTTGCTTTTTTGTTTGTTTGTTTGTTTTGTTTTTATTTATTTATTTATTTATTTTTTTGGATTTGGTTTTTTCGAGACTGACTTTCTCTGTATAGTCCTGGCTGTCCTGGAACTTACTCTGTAGACCAGGCTGGCCTCGAACTCAGAAATCCGCCTGCCTCTGCCTCGCAGAGTGCTGGGATTACAGGCGTGTGCCACCACCGCCTGCCCAGCATCTTTGCAAATGAAACTTTCTATTTTTCTCTTCAGATACTTGGATCTCCACATTGGCTTTGTATGTTGACTTTGTATCATACTCTACTGAAGTCTTAGTTCTGACATTTTGTGTGGAGTCTGTATGTGTGGAGGTGGGGATAGGGAGATACCCTGGGTGGGCCTTTACCCCATCTGCCTGTGTTGGGCACCAAACTCAGGGCTTTGTAATAAACTGAAAGTGCTGAGATGTAGGCACAGCCTTTCTAAGGTTTTCTGCATCACTGGGAAGGTACATTTATGTTGTCTTGGTTTTCTATGAGATTTTTAAAGATTTCTTTTTCTGTTTGCTGGATCCTCCTCTATCTGTGGGCAGGATCCTTCTTTCTTTGCTGATCTACAAGAAAAGTAAGTGTGATGTTTCTTGTGTTTTGTGTTGTATGTTGACTTTTAGTATGCTGAGGCATTTTTTTTTTTTTAGTCCTAGTTTCCTGAGCTTTTTAATTGATGTGAAAATGTGTGGTACTTTATGAAGGATTTTGGTCTGAGTCAGTTTGTGCACAGAGTGTAGGTCCTGCTCAGGCCAGAAGAGGGAGGGATCGGATCCCCTGGAACTGAAGTTACAGGCGGCTGTGAGGCACCAACCATATCTGGGTGTTGGGGACTGAATTCAGGTCCTTTAAAAGAGAATAGTGGCTCTCCAGCCCTGTAAAATGGATTTTGTACACTGTATTTTAAGATTTACCACCACTACATGGGATTTATTTCTGGACTACAAGGATGACTCAATATTGAAAACTGATCATTGCAGCCCGTCCCAGGAGCATAAAGAGTGACAGACAGTGATCAGTTCAGCTGACACAGAAACTCTTCCCTGTATGACAGGAACACTGTTAGCCCAAAGTAGAAGGAAACTACCTCAACAGAATTGAAGCCTCCCTCATTCGGAAGATCCACAGTGAGTGACTCCCTAGTGATGAACTTGTCCTGTCAGGTTTTGTATCAATTTGACACAAGCTAGCGTCATCAGAGGAGGGGGAGGGGAGGGGGAAGAGGAAGGAGAAAAGGAAGGAGGAGGAATCTTCATTGAGGAAATGCCTCCATGAGATTCAGCTGTAGGGCATTTTCTCTGTTAGTGATCTTTGGGGTAGAGCCCAGCCTTTTGTAGGTGGGGCCACCGCTGGGCTGGTGGTCCTGGGGTCTATAAGAAAGCCTGCTGGGTAGCCCATGAGGAGCAAGGCAGTAAGGAGCGCCCCTCCATGGCCCCTTTATCACCTCATGCCTCCAGGATCCTGCCCTGCTTGCGTTCCTGTCCTGGCCTCCTTCAATGGTAATGTTGTGGAAGTGTAAGCCGAATTAGCCCTTTTCTCTCCAACTTGCTTGTTGGTCACAGTGTTTCACCACAGCAGTAGAAACCCTAATTTAGTACCTAAAGATTAGGAACAAGATGTCTATAGTCACCTCATATTTTCTCTCATCACTAATTCATAGGCTGGATATGGTGACTTGTCTTTAATCCCAGCACTGGAGAGACAGAAACAGGTAGACAGGTGAGTTCAAGGCCAGCTTAGTCTATTTAATGAGTTCCAAGAGAGCGACATAAAGAAACCTTGCCTCAAAAAAGAAAACAAAAACGAGCAAAATTTCATAAGAGATTTTTGTATAATGAATATGTGTTCCCAACAGGAAATAAACTCAGTAGTCAAGGAATGTATGCCCCATTCTTTGACATTGTCTCTCTACTTCATTGTAATGTTTTAATGAATGTGTGTACATGTCCCACAGCCTGTGTCGAGGTCAGAGGACAGTTTGTAGAGGTCAGTACTGTCCAGTGTCTATCTGCCTTGCACCCCCATCTTACTTTAAGGAATTTTTTCTTTTGCCTAAGTGAACCCCCCCCCCCCAATAGTTATTGTGTCTTGATCTAAAGTGATGTTTTCTCTCCTAGAAAAGACTGGTTTTGTGCTGCTGATTGATAGCTTACTCTGGTTGACCTGTCTCTGTATGGTTCCTATTATCTAGTTTTTTGACAGTTACATTTGAATATAATATGAATAAATGTATTCCTTACATTTAGAAATCCAGCTCAGAGAAGGTGTCTATTGAGAAGGACTCAAGCAGGAATGAATGTGTGTTCTGGAGAAACTCGTGTGGCTGCACGGAGGCACAAGGGTGACAATCTGCAGGGTCCTGGGCCCAGAGTCTTATTCTTGGCCATTCTGTCCCGTGCTCCCCTCAGGATTGTCAGACCGTGTCTGATGGCCTGCTGCTTTAACATTTTGTTTTTAGCTTTTAGTGTAGCACGCTTGTGGGAGTCAGTTCTCTCTTTCCACTATGGGTTCTGGAGTCCAGACCCAAGTTAAGCAAGCACCCTTGCCTCTTCAACCATCTTGCTTTCTAGGTCTCCTTAGTATAACATTCACCTTTGTCTAGGGTCACTGCAGGTACCACGCTTGAACCTCTCAGCCTATTCTTAACTGTTTTTGTGTAATAGTTGCTTTGTTACACACATCTGAGGACAACATACACTGCTTCATTGAGTTTCTTCTGTTTCCCTTGACACAGGATTTAAGTCTGGCCCTAAAACCTTGCTCTTGTCCCATACCTCATTGTGACTGTGAGGTGTTCCGTCCAGTTCGTGTTCATGCCCTTGTGCACCCCTCCACCTGTTCCGTTCCGTTCAGCTTAGGTGGTGTGTTATCTTGTTTGAGGACTCCGTTATGTGATGCTCTTGTACATACCCAAGATGCTGCTCTCCTTTCCCTGATTACTGGAAGGAAGGTCACTGTTGCTAAGTAGTCACTGGTGAACCTTCCTGGAAACCTCCAGGGGAATTCTCCAGGGAAATTCTCCCTTTGGACATTTTTACTACTTCTCCACATGCCTTCCACATCAGTTTTTTTCTAGGTGTTTAATGACTTGTGAATCACTTGTGCAGCTGACATACCCCCACCCCTTCTCAACAACCAATCAGAATTCTATACACTTGCCAGATTACTCCTCTTACTCTGACCTGAGGAAAAAGAGTTTGGGAACCAAATGCTGACAAGTGGTGATGGATGTAATGAGCATCCTCAGTGGGAAGGGAAGTGGTTTTGCTCTTCAGGGTGCCCTAGGGCAACGCCTCAGGGGTGCATTTGTTGTGAGCAAATGCGCAAGCCTGGTACTTGCCTCCCTGGTGGATAGGGTATGGCCTTGTTGAGGAGTATTGCCAGCCTGATAGGCTGCTAGTTGGCTTGCTTTTGTTTCTGTATCACTAAGAACTTGATGAGTGGGTTAGGAGGGGGCAGAGCCTGGGTGCTTCAGCTGGTCTCTGTCATAATTGACAGGTATCACTTTGGGCATGACAGGAAACTGACTTACTGGGGGGAGTGGGAAACGCAGCTGAAAGCTGTGGGATGGTAGTTGTGGAGAGCCAGCGGAGGGTGACTCAGCGCTTCTCTGACCCTGCTCATGTGAAGTCTGTTTATCCTCCGGGTGAGTTCTCTGGGAGTCACGTTACACAGCAGGCAATGTTGACTTAGTTTGCTCAGCCAGGATCTAAATGTAACTTGTGTGGATATTGTTTTATTTTTATATTTTGTTAGTATTGCAAGATGGTAGTCATATTGGAGACCTAGTATTGAGTGCTTCCCTTTCTAAATGGTTGTATCTTCCGCCTGTACTGATGCTCTACTGTTAATATCATGATGGGATGTTTAAATACAGAAGAGCAGTGGAATAGTCTTACTCTCTAGAAGGCAATTCAGTGGGTACCCTGTCATGTGTTTCCTACTCAGACGGCCATTTAGTGCAGTCACTGATGCAGTCATTGTTACATTTTTATGTAGAAACTCTTTTCCTTTTCAGAGGTGCATGTATGTTGTTGCTGTATGTCCTTAGTACTGAATCCTGTGAGCCTCGAGTTCTCCACTGTGCAGAGTTTCCGAACCATGTGCTGAGTGTTCAGCTGTCCATCTTGATCACGATGCCTGTGAGGCAGGAGCTCTGAGAAGCCACAGCCTGCAGTCACACTTGATTATTCATCTGGGAGACAAGGCTGACACTTCTTTTTGACACTTGGGTGTTACTGCTCTTGGAGGTTCAGCATAGGCACCCCACTAGAGTTCTCTGTTATCTTGAATGGCAGAAGGAGGATGCCTGGATTTAGTTAAGGGATCTACCTGCTTTTGCCTCCTTAGATCTGGGTTTAGAGGTGTGTGCTACCACACCCAGCTCGTTTCATGGTTTAGAAGAATGTTAGTCAAACCCGAGAAGCTGTGTTCCAGCGTCACGTGGTTAGACTCCAGTGTGACTTCTATTGCAGCATTTTTTATTAATGTAGTCCTTAGGAATTTTGTGCTAACCTAGAATGGCATTTTTATTTCATGTCTTAGGATTGATTTGACATTAGTGGGGCTGATTTGGACCCTGTTTGAAAGGTGCCTCTGGTTTAGATGTGGTCCCATATATACTCCGTTCTTAATTGATGGATGACATATTGGTCCTGTTGGATTATTAAAATATCTGAGCCTGGAGAAATAAGATTGTGGCTCAGCAGATAAAATGCTTGCTGCCAAGCACTCAGTCTTGAGTTCAGTCCCACACGCACATGGTAGACCAGGAGAACTGATAGCCAAGGTCACCTCTGACTCCTAGTTAAAGGTTCTCAAAAAGGTCTGAGGTTAAACATTGTGCTGAAGTAGTTATTTGTTTCAAATAACAAATAATTAGCAACATTGACTCAAGTGCTATGCAGTTAAACTCAGATTTGGGGACAGGAAGGGAGATTGCTGTTGTTCTAGCTTCAGCCAGCTTCTCTTGCCACAGGTGAAGACTGGACTCCTTCTTGAGTCCTTTACGTGTCTGTGATTGATGTTGCCTGTTGGCAGTAGGGGCATTTTGGTTTTGCTTTCAAATGATACTTGTTGCTTTTAAATGAGAAAAGATTTGCTTTCTAAAATGGGAAGGTAGTGTCTCTTGTCTGAATTCTCAGTCTGTCCTTGCCAATGAAAGCTATCTGTAGTCCCAGTAGTTACAGAGGTTGTTTCTGTGGGGGTGTGATGGAAGCCAAGGCTTTAGGTGCCCGTTAGATAGAGGCCCAGGGTCTTCTTCCCACGCTCTGTTGCGCTAGGTTCTAGATTCAGACAAGGAGCTAGTCAGCTATTCAGACTGGCCTTAACTTACCTCATGGTCTTGAACTTAGGAGTCACCTCTCCATAACTATATTTCTATATGCCATGGTATGGATATATATGTACATTTACCTAGTTCTTTTAAGATTAACTATTTCACCAGGCATGGTGGTGCACAGGTTTAATCCCAGTACTCAGAGGCAGACGAATCTCTATAAGCTTGAAGCCAGCCTAGTGAGTTCCGGGGCAGGGCTGCATAGTGACATCCCCTACTCAAAAAAAAAAAAAAAAAAAAACCAAAAAAACCCCCCAAAAAACGAAAAACAAACAAACCCTTAAGAAATGTAGAATGGCCTGTTTGAGGTGGGTAGATCAGTGTTGTGAAGACTGGGCATTACCCAGCAGTCAGCAGTGTGGCTGCTCAGCCCTGCTGTGGGCCTTCTTGGGCACAACAGTATTGGGTTTCGTCCACTTGGTATTATTTACTTAAGGTGACAAATCGCCTTAAAACGAGAAATGATGTTTTATTTCCAAGTTACATTTGAAGTGCAGCAGGAGCTCTGAGTGCTTTCTGTCATGGTGGTTATTGTCACCTAATTTTGTTGTTTTCCATTGTAAAAATAGAAAACCCAAGCCGGGCAATGGTGGTGCACACCTTTGATTGCAGCATTTGTGAGGCTGAAGCAGGTGGATCTCTGAGTTTGAGGCCAGCGTGGGCTACACAGAGAAACCCATGTCAGGGGAGGGAGTAGAAAATCCATCTTAGCCCCAGGTGTGGGTTCCATGTGTCTGTGTGGTAAGTTGTCGTAACACGTATGCAGTTCCCCTCTCTTCTCATCTGCCAGTAGAATTCACCCTGAAACCTCAGGCTCTGTTTGTCTAAATCACTGTTTAAAAATAATAATTACCACAGGCTTAAAAGTTCTATGTAAATAACTGAGGACTTGTGTGACTGACCTGTCTTCTTCAGCCTGCACTTTGTTAACAGTTATCTAGGCATGCACCAAAGTTCACTGAAACATAAAGCTAAGGAAAGGCTGAGCCTTCCTCTGTGAGGACGGTGACCTAGGCTCGCTGTCTGCAGGGAGGGTGTCTGGGCAGTCTTTGGAGGACGGAATCAGTGTTACGGTTCTGATGTGTAGTACTTTTTCTTTTCTGTATTAAAGAACTAGATAATAAGTCTGAGGGCCTTGCAGGTGCTAGGCAGTTGTCTTACACTGAATTCCAGCTTGTGCACTCTCTCTCCCACCGGCTTTGAGAGTCATTATAAAGAGTTATCAAAACCATCAGTAATTCTTAAAATGATACTTCACTGATCTGAACCCTAGCCAGGTTTCCACTGGTACTGGCAAGATGGTTCAGCATGTAAAGGAATTTGCTGCCAAGCCAGATGGACCAGAGTTCCATTCCCAAGATACACACAGAGGGAAGTTCTGACTTCCATGTTTACGCAGTGACACTGGACCACGGTTGGGAGGAGCACTCACACCCTAGAATAATGAAAGATGATTTAAAAATCAAAAGGATGTTTTGGAGGTGGAGTGAGAGCAGGTATTACTCTTACTTAGCACCCAAGGTTCAGTTCCCAGGACCCACACTGGGTGGCGCACCACTGTCCGTAACTGCAACTCTAGGGAGTCCAACACCCTCTTCTAGACTCTGCAGTTACCAGACTCTTACGTGCACATACAGGCCACACACAGACACATACTCACATGGTGAAAAAAATGACTATTGAAAAGGGTACTTTGTTGTTTGCACACTTTTTAGTAAAACACATTAGTGAGTTGAGTCTGTCAAGAAACTGGATTAATCATTCACATACAGGAAGTAATACAGAGGCTTCCTTTCCTTCTACTGCTCAGAGCACAACAGGAGGACAAATGCCCAGGGAGACAGATGTTTGCAGAATTCCTTTACCCTGTACCATTGACAAACACCACCATGTTGCTGAGGGCACAGTAGCTTATGTTGAAACAGAACAGTTGTGTGCCTGCTGTAGACATTGCTTTGTATATGGGTGTATGCCTGCCCCAGACTATGTATGTGAATGTGTGTGCCTGCATTACACACTGCTTTATGTGTGTGCGCGTGTGCACGCGTGTGCCTCTACTAGATCTTATGCATGCATCTGTGTTTGTGTGCCTATACCAGACACAGTGCTTGTGTGCTCCGTGTTTATGTGCCTGCCCCTGGGCCCCATGCTTTACGTTTAGACAAAGCTGACTTGTGTGGTATGGATTGGTTCTTTATATACATTCAGTATAAATATTTAAAAAGGAAAAGTATTTGGTTTTTTAAAAGATATGTTTAGAGCAGAAGCTGAAACTACAGGAAAATAAAATTAGTGTAATTTTTGTGATAAGAAGTATGCAGTGCAGTAGTGGGTACCCGCGGTGGGTCTGTGTCAAGATGCATCCCTAAGAAATTACACTGTGTAACGTTTCTGGTGTAACAGAGGGAGCCACGTGGATCTGGAGATGAACAGACAGACGGGGAGCAGAGTGGGCACTCAGAGAGAGAGCTGGGGTGGCCTGCAGTCTTTTTTATCCACAGCACACACCTAGCATACTTGGTGGCATTGGCCGGCAGGTGATGTGAAAGGCACATTAAAAACAACATGGACAGTTCCTTTGGCTAGACGTGTGCCATTTCTACTAAATAATAAGGCCTCGTCCCCGGTGTTAATTCACATTCTTCTCTTCCGTTGGCTTTTGTGGCCTTTGTTGGCCACTGTGTTGAAGACATTATTAAAATTTTGACTGGTCAGTCACTGTGGCTGTCAAACATCTTTCCAGCATGGTCCATGAGAAACGAGTGGGTTCCTTTCTGTTGTGGTCCAGCAGGTGAGAGCACTGTGTGCCAGGAGTCCGAGGTTGAGAACAGAGTGCCTCTGTGTTTACACACAGCTTCTAAGTCTTTTGCGACAGCCGTTGCTATTTGTCCAGGCTGGCCTCAGACTTTAGTTGTTTTCCCCATGCCGTTCATGTGCGGGATTTAAGGTTTCACCACCATGCCAGATTTGATACTATATTTTCAAACGTGTGAAGAAATATTTTTCCATCGGTATTAACCAAAATCGATAAGAAATCCACATATATTTTTAAAAAGTTGATGTAGTTAAGCCTTTCAGTGTAGTGATAAATTTTTTTTTGGTAAGATAAAGAGTAAACCTGAATCATCTGTTTTGTTCAGGTTCATCTAATTATTAACTACTTAATATTCATGACCAGGTAACTGCTCTGTTGTTCATTATGTGGCTAGACTTAATAGAATTTGAATGAGGAAAGAACTTAAGGTGGTATTTGGCCTTCCGCCTCTTGTGGAGCTGGCTGGGGAGAGGGCCACTGTGCTAAAGCATTGCCCCAGCACCCTCGGGCCTCCACCTCAGTTCCCCCCTGTACAACATATGAGCGCACACGCACGCATACACGCACGAGGTTGGTAAAGTTCCAAAGACGAGGTCTTTGTACTCCTTGTGTGACAAAACTACCTAGATTTGGGTTGCTGATGGCTCTGTCAGGAGGCATAGACCACCCTCTGCCTTTAGTTGCTGAACACTATGATAAAACTTCAAGCATTGCTACAGACCACAGTGCAAACCACTTCTTCAAGCTTAAAAAAAGTGTTGGATTTGAGTTGTGTCATATTTTTTAAAAATATACTGTTGTTTTGCCATTCTCTGACAGACCCCTTATCCCTCTGGACAGAATGCAGGTCCAGCCACATTGGTCTATCCTCAAGCCCCTCAGACAATGAATTCACAACCTCAGGCCCGGTCTCCGGTAAGTAAGTAGAGGTGGCTCTCACCTCCCTCGGTCCAGCTGCTATGATCTTTTAGTGACTGCTCACTTTGTTCCTCCTCAGGCCACTGCACTGTCCCTGCTTTGACTGGTTAGCATTTGCAGTGGCCACTGAGATGCAGTGCTAGTTTGCATTTCTTAGGGAGGAGAAGGTAGAAGGTGTGTTCCACGCACTTCCTTCCGTACAGTCCGCTACATTCAGGTTTTCCTCCTTTAAGTTCATAATATTTTACTTGTACTGTTCGAAATTCAGAAAAGTAAATTATGGTGATGTTAGAAAGAGGCAAACTGGGTTTTACTGGCCAGCCTCAGACTTAAGTGCTGTGGGAAGAAGGGTTTCTGAACCCATGTCACAGTTCTAATCATTGGACAGTATGATCACGTGCATGATGTCCACCCAGGTGTGCTCATCTCTTCAGTGGTAAATGAATGGCCGTGCTGATGTGGGTGTGGCCATCTTTGCTCACCCTCATGTGGATTGCAACACATTTCAGATGGACTCCAGCCATCCTCCTGTTTCACAGTACACAGTGGCATCTGTTCTCCAACCCTGAGCGTCGTCTCCTTCCCTGCATGTGTAGCTCTGGGCAGAAAGTGTCTCTAACATCTCATCCTACCTCACGTCCCTCCTTGTACTTGAGCTCTGTGGAGTCTTGGAATACAGGATCTTCTTTTTGCACCCCAACCCTGCTTTTTTGCTTGTAGCACAGAAAGGTCATTGCATTAGCTCCTGCTCATTTGATTTCCTGCATGAAGTTTGAATTGTTGAAATGTTCCAGAGACTTGCTTAAAGAGTTAGGAGAGTCTAGGCTTCCCAGAGCCGCCTGTCTTCCTCCCCTCTTCCTGCCTTCCTCTCCTCAGTGCCTTCTTCTCCAGCATCCTGTTCTTGGATCCTGGTTCTCCCCAGTTGGCAGACGAAGCATTTTTAGGGTTGTGGGACGTTAAGACAGTGTTGCCTGTTTCCTTGTCTCCTTTTTTGCTGAAATGGTGACCCCCCCCACCCCCCCAATGTCTGGTGCAAGTTTTGTGGTGAGAGTGGTTTGGGGATGTGGATAGTTGGCTATTAGAGAGGACACAGCAGAACCTTGTACACAGCACCCACCGCAGCCTAAGCCTTAAGTATGGGTGCCATGTAAGCGCTTACTGCAGAGAGCTCCATGGCCCTCTCCCCCGCCCCATTTAAATGATGGGGAAAGACAGTCCGAGTGAAATTACACGGTTAGAGCTTGGCGCAAAACCTGACTGAAGAGCTGCATCTCTAAACCAGTTTTCTTGACAGCCCAGCAGAGCAGTGCCAATACAGTGCACAGACAACTGGAAGAGGAGGAAGGTTTTGGAACAGACTCCCGTTTACAGGTCCCTGGCTGGAAGAGGCTGGATAAAATACTGCATTGTAAGCAATATGACAAACTGTACTTCTTGCAGGCAGCAGTGCCTCAGGCACACATTATTTCTGACCACATCCACATACTGGCTGATGAACAGAAATGCATTGATCGCTTCTTCTCTGGAAGTCAGCCTGGCATGCTAGTTCCTGCCAGGCACTGTGGGAAAACCGTTACAAATTGGGTGGGTCATCTATTGGGAATTAGACAGGAATAATTGGGCTTTACATTTTCCCCCTTGTTTTAAACATGAGGTGGAATGTCCCTTTCAGATTTGAACCTAAAAGTTGAATTGTAAGGCTTCTTGCCTACCCTTATCAAGGGGACAATTGTCTAGTTATCAGCCATTTTTACCCTGTGGTCATAAACTCCTCAGCTACTATCCTGTTTGCAATTTTTTTGCCATCTCCTCTGGTAGTGACCATTACCACCCACATTACTAAAACCCACACATGGCACGTTCCATTCCATGCCCCAAAGCAAGGGCAAGACTAGCAGAGCCCAGGCTATTCTTGCTTATTGTTCTGGGTCTAATAGCTTTTGTTTCGTTTGTGTTGGAGCCGGGAGGGTAGACTTGGGTGTGAAGCTTGGTGGGATTGCATTTCTGTTTCCATCCCAAGCTGCCATGTCTGGTCTCCTTCATCCTCCAGCGGCTGGGACCGCAAGGAGAGGCGTGGGACTGCGCCGAGGGCCTGCAGCTCAGTGAGCAGCGGCAAACTAATTCCATTCTGTTTTCTGCTGTAACAGGCCATTGGCCATGCATAGTGTAGCCTTTCTGTTCTTCTCCAGTCATCTGCCTTTTCAGTCCTGCTGACTTCAGGTGCCCCCCCTCCTTCAGGGTCCCTTCTGTCTGTCAAAGTCACATTCACAATGTGGAGAGTCTCGGGTCTCAGTTTAAAATGCTGACAAGCTTCCTGTCTGCTTCATTTTCTTGATGGAATTCTTCATATTGCAATTTATTTTGAAATGGTCTGAGAAAAATAGTGAGGCTATTGGAGTCTAATTTGGAGTGGGAACAGTTTAGCTTTTGTAGTAATCTGTAACTGTTCCATTGGCCATACTCACTTATGACTGTGCACAGCAGGGGAAGGCCATGGGTTGGTGGCATTAACCCTGGATCTCAGTTCACTAGGCTGCTTTCCTTTGTAGCTACAACCTCACCATCTCCAAGTCCTGCCTTTTAATAGAAAAAATTTTAAGCAGTGAGTACAGTTTGTTCTGTTGCTTACAGCCATCCATAGGGTCAGACTGATAACACTCCAAAAGACAGCCCACAGCCCTCGGGACCAACGTCCAGGGTCTGCCAGGGCCTTCGCATTGGTGTAGCTACCATTTTCTTCTTACATGTCTATACTTTTGTGAGCCAGATCTGTTGACTGGAACTTTCCAGTTGTCTGAAGTTAGGCTCTTTTATTAGAACCTTGGAAATGGGGCCTTTCTGCAGAATAGCGGGCATCACATGCAGCTATGTGTTTGAAGTGGCCCTCTCTCCAGTTTTCTTCATATGTCACCAGAGATCTCTCCTGCTGCCCTCTACTGTCATGGCATACGGATAGTATTGCCTAATCTTGAAACTTGGTGTCCATTGTGGAGGAACTAACTACTCCGTTCTCATAAATGAATGGATTTTTTAAAGATGAGAAATTCTAGAGGACTCCTAGCTGCCACCTTCTGTCGTTCTGAAAGGCCAGCTTGCCAGATTTGTGGCAAGCACGCACAGACCATTCATGCACTCTTGTAAGCACTTGATGACTTGTAGTCTCCAAGGTAGGATTTCTTGTCAGAAATGTGTTGAGTGGGCACTCACATGGGGACAGTGTGGTCTTTCTGCCGCACATTTTCAGTCCAGTGTAGCACAGTAGGGTGGGTTACAAGTTCCTCTTAGGTGAGTGAAGTACTAAGCAGAAGAGAGCTGCTCAGTCACTGTATAGCCTGCTTCCTCTGGGCCTGTGAAGGCTCAGGGCTTCCAGGGCAGAGATCTGCTCAGTCCTTAAAGCCCGCACCTGACAGCCAAGTGGTTTGTGCTCAGAACTGCGGTTGTGATGGTCTCACTGCTAAAGGGGGAGGGGGTTAAACTCTAGGTGGCTTTGTGTGCTGTATTTCCTCTGTCTTCTGGAGTTATAATTATTATTAGGGGCCAGCTTTTGCTCTAATAAATTATTTAGTTCCAGGGTTTTTGTTTGTTTGTTTATTTTCTTTCTGTTTTTTGTTTTTGTTGTTTTTTTTTTAAGTCTGAGAAATTGTTCCGAGAGGCAGAGTGGAAGTGCATGTCACCTGCTGGAGAAAACCGCAGACTCGCCTTCCTTCTCTCCTGCCCAGTGTGGGCCCAGCACAGGCAAGCCCTCCCTCAGTGGGGCTTCCAGGGCTCGCTCCTAGTTGCAAATAGAGTTGAAAATTTGTACTTCTTTCCTGTTCTCCTCCATCTTAAAATGATGCTATTTTGAGTAATCATGTTGGAGACCGCTGTTCTCTACGGGCTGGTGGCTTTGACAGGCCGAGACGCAGCTTTACTGGTTAACTACATTTCAACTACATTTCAGTATGCACACACACGCATGCACGCACACATGCACCCCAAACCTGTGTGTTAGAGTGTTAAACACCCATCTAATTTAAGGCAAACTCGATCTGTTTTTGATGGACATTTCCTGTGGATACCTGGCTCTGCCATGCTTTGTAACGTAACCCACTTCCGGTGTCCTCCAGCTGCACACTTTCATACAGCGTATTTGATTTCTATGTTCGTTTTAATACAACCAACCACCTAGTGTTTTGGACTTCCCTTTACAGCAGGGTTTTTCTTTTTTCTTTTTTCTTTTTTTAAAGGCGTTATTTATTCAAGCTGTTCTCATGGGAGAGCACCCAGGTGTTAATAGCTCAGCAGCGTTTTCCCAGCTTCTGAATGAGGTGCCTGGGCGGTGGTGTTGACTGTTGGTCTGGTGCCTGTCTGTCACTGTCCTGCAGCAGAGCCTTTGCTGTTCTGTTTTTATTTTTTCTCGTGTGGGTTGTTATCCTTTAGTTTGTATACTGTAATGTTGGTTTCTGTTGTGTTTCTGACTCTTTGTGCCCTTCCTTTTGTGTCTGTTCCCTTCTCCTCTCAGTTTGCAGCGGGGCCTCGACCTGCCCATCATCAGGTACTGTACCCTGTCCCTCACGGTCACCCTGACTAATGTAACATGGCGCTCAGTAGCTGTTGACCCTTAGAATGCTGCCTCCCCACGTCCCCCCCCCAACCCCGTGTGAGCACCCAAGGAATGCTGCCCTCATGTGAGCACACGGGGACTCCCAGAGCGGCCTCCGACTGCCCAGGTTGGCTTGGCTTGACTTCTCATTAGTTTCACTATATTTTGTTTGGAACAAGCCCGTTTGCCTCCTCAGAGCAAGCTTAAAACATTTTTTTCTTTCCTTGAAATGATTCTTTGAATTTAAATAATTATAAAATGTTAGGTATATTAACTCTTCATGAATTTTATTAATAAACTTAATCTGATGGAGCAGGCAACATTCTAAGGGTTGTTAATATTCTCCTGTAACTGATAATCCTGCTGTATAGAATAGCGTTAATGTTTCTAAAGAATTACTAACTTAGACTTCATAATAAATCAATTAACAACGAGGTGCATTCATTTGCTGTATAGAACTCCTCATATACCTTACTTAATCTGAATGTTTTCACTTATTATTCTGTAAGGTGTTATAGAAAATAAAGTTTAAAAACTCAGACACAAGTTCTGCATTTGCAGAGGTATACTAAAGGTAACCGGATGTGAAAAACAGACTCTGCTGTCATCTTGTCCCCGGTCTAATACTTCACGGTGTGTTCTGAAACATTTTTCTCTTTTGGTGGTCTAGGAAGAGCTGAGGTTAATATTAGGGTTCATATTTACCAGTTCTACTGCATGTGAGCAGCTGCACGAGGCAGCACTCCTGCTAAGCCTCGGTTCCCTGCTGTGTAAACAGATGTGCAGATGCACGGCACGGCACCTACACCACATGAGCAGTCACTCTGTGCTCTAATGATGTCTCTAACCAACGGAGTGCTGCTGAGAAACTGAGACGACCCTTCTTGCATTTGCCCGAGATGCCTTGCTGAGGATTTTTATTACTCCTTAAATGTGTGCCGCTTCACTTTAAGTTTTCCATTGTACCGAGTGATTGGATACAAAGCTCCATTCCTAAGATGTAATCTTAACAATTGGGCAGAGACTGGGCCACCAGATTTGAGCTATTTTAAGCAGGGCTATGGCATGGATGGCTTTTCTTTCCTGGGATGGGCAGTGGGGGCTATTCAGTTATTTCAGTTTGCTGATAAACCACTACAAAGACATTGGGATGCTGGCACTAGGCAGACGTGAGCTTCATTCCCCCTTATTGATTGAGGGTTCTGGGTAAGTTACTCACTGGGCTCAGCTTCAGTTTTTTCATCTCTAAAATGGGATTGATAGTGACTCCTCAAAAAAGAATATGAAGAATAAGAAGATGATGCCCATGAAGTAGTCAGCAGGATGTATCTCAACATGTGCTTGCGACTGCTTACGGATGTAATTCCTTTAGGATTCATGTAATTGATACAATTGCTTTTAGAGCCATTTAGTATATAGAGATGTGTTACCTGCATATATGGCTACACCACATCAGTACTGTTGCTCTTGGAGGCCAGAAGAGGGCATTGGATCCCCTCTGGAACTGGATTACTGATGGCTGTGAGCCACCGCGTGGGTACAGGGAATCAAAGCCAAGTCTCTGCTTAACCACTGAGCCATCTGCCCAGCTCCAGAATTAATATAAGTTTTAAGAATTTATTCAACTCTGCAGAGATAAAGCTTTTATTTTATCACAGTGAAACCAAATTCTCCCAAGAGAGAAACAAGGGCATCTGATCAGAGCAGGGCCAGCAAGGGTGGTTTGTGGTTAGCTAGAGGAGGAGGCACCTCCTGATTCCTGCAAGTTTCCTCCCTCACCTTTTCCTTCCTTCCTTCCTTCCTTCCTTCCTTCCTTCCTTCCTTCCTTCCTTCCTTCCTTCCTTCCTTCCTTCCGATTTCTTTTATGTAAGTAAGTACACTGTATCTGTCCTCAGACATAGCAGAAGAAGGCATCAGATCCCATTACAGATGGTTGTGAGCCACCATGTGGTTGCTGGGAATTGATTGAACTCAGGACCTCTGGAAGAGCAGTCAGTGTTCTTAACCACTGAGCCATCTCTCCAGCCCCACCTTTTAATTTTTTAAACATTGGTTTTTCTCAGGGAAGTCTGCCAGTAGCAGTAATTAGAATTGCCTTTGGCCACTCTCCTTCTCTTCTTCTGGTAGGTGGTGTGAAGTACAGATTACACATGAAAGGGTAATTCTGAAACTAAAGCAGTGCTGGTATCTTGGCCTTACTAACTGGAGTGGCAGACCACTTAAGGTGGTTCCTCTAGGAAGGATTCTGTTCTAGGCGAGTGGAGCAGAAGCTGGAAGGCTTTGTGTTTGGCCTACCTGGGGCCAGCTGCGGTGACCTGGAAGTGTGGAAACTGCATTAAGTACTGTAAACGCTGACTCGAGCCATCCTTTTCTAAGATTGATTTGAGTGGCTATGCCTCTTGTATAAAATACACTTCAGGGAAGTGGTTGGCCTTTCTTCCTCTTCTAATAATGCTTATCTTACAAGAATACAGCCTTTTTTGATGGTTTTCAATTCTTTAAGAATAAGCTAAAAATATATTTACAAGATAAGTAATCCATTAAAACATTCTACTGCTAAGTAGAGAAGTGTAAGTGTATGTTGCCTTCCTTATCAAGAACAGTCATTGCTTGCTTTGGTCAGATGTAGCATGGAGCTTACTGTCAGCTGGGGCTGTCAGCTGAGGGACTCCTGTGTGCTGCAGTGCACATAGGAGTCCCCGGGACTTTGTTTGGAGTCTGTTTTTTTCCTTCCACATAGGTGGCTCAAACTACGTATTACTGAACGATCACACTCAGGGCCTCAGTCTCAGCCTCACCGCAAGCACACACCTGCTGAGCTACCTCCCTAGCCCAGGCCTTGAACTTCTTGATCCTTCTGCCTATACCTTCTCGGTGGTGCTGAGGTCATAGGCAGGTTCCCCACACCTTGACTTTATGGTGCTTGGGTTTGAACCCATGCTAGGAAAGCACCAACTAAGCTGTATCTAAAGCCTCGGGGAAAATATTTTCTCAAGGTTATTTTTGGAGATGAGTTCCTGGCATGTAACATAAGAACCTAGAATGTTACCTTTGAATACAGAAAATTTAGGTGGTTGTTGTTCCTAGTTAATTGCCATTAAATTAGAGGCTTTTTCATTATACCTCATAGACTTCAGTGGATAAGCCAGGTGTTGTGACAAAAATGGAGGTAGAAGATTTACAGAGTCACGGCCTATGCGATGAGACTGTAAACAGAGTAGCACAGGCCCTGGCGCCCACAGCATCCATAGTTACTGTGGAGACTGGAGGGGAGAAAGCAGTTCCAAGCCGGAGGTGCCCACACCAGTGTTAGGGTAGCGGCAGTCAGTTGCAAGAAGAGTTTGCTGTCTCACCTGGGCAGGAAGTCTGTTTCACTGTTGTAGAAAACCATCATGTAAATTGGAGTATGTTTAGCAATCTTTGACCTCTGCCTACCAGTCAGTTCCACCCTGCCTGTTTCCAGTCACGCCCCTGGAGATGGCACTCTTTCCTTTTTGAGACTGCTGAATCTATGCTCCTTCTCCCTGCAAAATCAGGTAGAGACATAGCTTTGAAGGGTTTGTTATACAGAACAGCACAGCAATGGCTTCGTGGCATAGTTCTTCATGGACAAAGTGCATACGTACACATTTAAAACAAAAGTGCGTGTCCATCTTTGTCCCTGGGTCTTAGAAGCTGCTGTGGTTCAGGCCAGAGTTGAAGACACAAATTGTTTATCACCTCTGGTTGTTTGCTTTGCCCAGATAGGATTAAAGCAAGAATTAGACGGTGCTTCAGCGCTGAGCTTAGTACTGTTTGTCTTTGATCCCAGCACTTGGGAGGCCTGTGCAGGTGGATGGATCTCTGCGAGTTTGAGGATAGCCTGGTCCACATAATTTCAGGACAGCCAGGGATACAGAAGGAAACCCTGTTTCAACCCCTACTTCCTGGCCTGCAAAAAAGGACAAACTGGCTTTGGAATTGGACAGGCAGTCCATGCAGTTCTCCTGCTTAGGATGCCAAGAACAGTGCATCCCGACTGGAGGCCGAACTGAGTGTATACAGTGAACTCGCGGACTCAACATGGCCCGGAGCCATCCACCCTAAGATTTTGAGACTGGCAGCTAGATTTCTTGTCTCTCATCAGTGGCTACGTTCTTGTCATCCCTGTCCTGTTATATTTTGTAAAGAAATGTACATTAGAGAATATTCCCTATGATCATGTGACAAGTATATACCTTGCTGTGGCTTAGTAAGTATTTCAGCAGGCATGGACAGGTGACAGACAAGTGAGTTGCCATTTGGAGACTGTTTGAAGGGAGGGATCCTTATAAAAAGAAAACACTGTTCTGTGTGGTTAGAAACTACTTTTTTTCCTGTGTAAAATGGAGTTATGTAAATTGTAGCAACCTCTAAGATTTTAAATATTGAATATTTTATTTGTTCTTAATAGAGCCAAGAGCCTGCTGCTGGAACAGCAGCTTTTTAGATTTGTTTTTGTTTACAAGATGCTTAACTGTGTTTGGCGCCCTGGAGTCAACTCATAGCCTGTGAGGAGAACCCAGCTCCACCGAGGATCCTGTGCAGTCCTGTGCGTGTCGTGTGCATGCGATTGGGTCTTGGCATAGGCAGGCTGCTTTTTGTCTAGGTTTCCTGCCCTGTCAATTTATAATTGCAGAACTTTTAGCATTAACACCTTTTTTCCAAGAGAGAAGGAGATGTGTGCTGCGACCCTGTAGAAAGCTGTTAGTTACCTATCCTTCTTCCTTGAAAATCCCAGGTGACTAGAAGGTAAGAGAGCAGGGTGTCTTCAGTGGTCAGAGTCCACGAGGTGCGATGTAACCTTGCCTGAGGTAGTGCTTTGGATTTAATTATTGAAATTGGTATAGTTGTGATTTGTAGTTCCCTGTGTTGCTATCCTTGTCTTGATTTGGGGGTTCACAGTGAGATCAAGTGTTAGCATTTTGTAGTTTGTATTTTTGTTTTTTTCTGGTAAAAGACACACTCTGATTGTATAGCCTTCCCTGGTCTGCAACTCACTGTCTACAGGAATTGGGTCCATTCTCTCTCCCTGACAGCCCTCAGTGGCAGCACTGTTATGAGACCTCTCTGTGGCGCTGGGCCTTTGCTCTGCTCGCCTTTCACTCCTGGCTGTGTATGCTGCTGATCGCTCGAAGTGCAGCGGCAATCGTATTCGTGAGAGTTTACTGCTGTGAAGAGACGCCATGACTAGGCAACTCTTATAAAGAAGAACATTTCATTGGGGCTGGCTTACAGTTCAGAGGGTCAGTCGGTCCTCACCATGGCAGGGCATGGCAGCGTACAGGCAGACATGGGGCTGGAGAAGGAGCTGAGAGCTGTACATCTTGATCTGCAGGCAGCAGGAGACTGTGTGCCACACTGGGTGGAGCTTGAGCATAGGAGACCTTAAAGCCTACCTCATAGTGACACAAGTGACTCCAACAAGGGCAACCTCCTTATTGGTGCCACTCCCTATGGACCAAGGATTCACACGAGTCTTGGGGGGCGCTCCTATTTAAACTACCATGGCAATTTTCAGATAACTTTGTGAATTGTCAGTTACACAGATCTAACTGGATGTTAGAGATAGACAGTGAGTGAGGGGAGAGATGATGCAGACTGAGTACTTTGGAGCCAATAAAAAAGCCTTCCGTGTCTGACCCTCACTTCCATACTGACAGTTAAGGGTTTCACTGCCCAAGTTTCTTATATTTGTTTTAATAAATGGTAGCTCACTGCCTTGCCCACTCACCTGAAAAATAGCCTGTGTGTCTCACATCACTATTAAAGAGACTCTATTGAATAGTTAGGAAAGGGCGGTGGTGGCGCATGCCTTTAATCCCTGCACTTAGGAGGCAGAGTTCAAGGACAGCCAGGGCTACACAGAGAAACCCTGTCTCGAACCCCCCTAAAAGGGGGTGTTACACAAACAAACAAACCTCAGCTTCTGTCTTGTGTTTCCTGCTGGCACAGCTTTTCTCATCCTGTGTGTGTGTGTGTGTTGTACGTGTGCGTGTGTGCATGTATTCATGTGTGGACGTGATTTTGTGTGTGTGTGTGTGTGTGTGTGTGTGTGTGAGATTGTTATGTGTGGGTGTGATTGTGTTAGGTGTGGATGTATGTGTGTGTGTCCACCTATATGTTCAAGAGGACGGATAAGCCCCAGATTGCCTGCCTCTGTAAGGTGCAGTTTGAGTAGGTCTTCCAGGTGGTGTGGCAAGCCTGTTCATGCACACAAGTGCCTGTGTCTTGAAAAGGCGTAGTTGGTCTTAGGATCTAAGATATCTTCTTGACTAGGAAACAAATTCTGTGAAGGAATCAATGCCTCCTTTCTCTTAGCAGGATTAGTTATGAGTACAAATGTCTATGTTAGTGTGTGGGATAAGGGCTCCACTAAGTGCCTTATGACTTAGAAATGAATAGATTTCTTGTGGTTGATTGTTTTCTAGCTCATAAGAAGTACCATATGCAGGAGCCAGCAGGCCAGATCTAGAGCCCAGCCCTAGCAGCTGAGCCCCCAGCCTTCTAGTGAACTCTGACCCTCTGTCCGGATCTGTGGTATCTGCAGCAGCACATGCCTTAGAGACTGGCTGTGAGCGTGAGTTAGTGTTACATAGAAGCTTTGGGCCAAGTCTGGTAGCTCCTTAATGCTGGAGAGAGGTCATCTGTTATTTCATTTGTCCATATCAGTGGATTTTATGCGGTTCAACATTGAAATAATACAAATATCTCCCATCAGCATAGCTACACATTTGTGCTGTGTTGGTTTGGCTTAGCTCACATCAGGAGTTTGACTCGAAACACTTGGGTGTGATGTGACTGAAGGAAATACACCATTCAGAACCTGTTTGATAAGGCAGTCAATCACTCCCTTGTGCCAGTTTGTTAAGAACCCCACCAGAGTAGTTGGGCTACTGGTCAGGAAAGCGCTTGTGTATAGGATGTAGGAGGATCTGCCTTGTCTCTTTTCAGTAGACTTGTGTGTGAGCTAAGCAGTTTCTTGTCTTGTCTTCTCTCCTTTGCTCCCTACCCCATAACAAGACTCCTTATGGGGGTGGGAGTTAGTGTGTAATATCAGACGATGGGCTAGCAACGGAGATAGTCCGTCCGTCTGTGGGTTTGTTGCTCTTCTTGTCTCGATTTTGTCTAGAGTTGATGGAAAGTGATCTACCTCATGGCACAAATCTCTCCATCCATCCTTATCCTACAGTGTTCATAGTCAAGCAGGGATGATGACCCCCTCTTAAAGCCAGCGATATTTTTGTACCTACTAGTGCATTGACAGTGAAATAGAAATGCTGACATTTATTCTAAAACCATGTTTACAGCACAGATTTATGTAAGTAGGAATGTGTCTGTTGGCCATGGAACGGAGTGTCACCATTTCAGACTTCCTGATTGCAGATGACACAAATGGTGTCTTGTCCGCATAGAGATAGACAACCAGGGGACTTTTGTTAGAATCTGAACACTCACCTCCTAACTCTTAGTTCCTAAGATAGCGATTTTGACTCTTGTCTCTTTTCATCTCCATCACTCCTCCTCTGGATGCCCTTGCTGGGCCCTCACTTACCCGCTCTCCTGCTTCGCTGTTCTCTGATCTCTTTAGGCTTTACTTGTACAGAGGTTGAATGGGAGCGAGAAGTGGGCCCTGCATTATAGTTCTCCCACGATAGCACAACATGAACAGTTCTGTAGACACCTGAAATGCCTGTTAACAAAAGGTCGGAATATGACTTGAGAGAGCCTGAAGTCAAAAAGCAGGGCTCGTGCCCACAATCAGGAGGCGTTCAGGGGCTTTCAGAGCAGGACCAGTTTTTTCAGTTTGGTATTAGAGCTCTCTGATTTAGAGCTGTATTGGTTTTCTTTTAATGCCCTATTTAAGTTACGGCTAGATTGTTGTACGATAGTCCCAAGTGTATTTTTGTTACCAAGCACTTTAAAAAAGGTGTTAGAGAAACTGCTAGGATGATTTTTATCACTGGATTTTATTTTAAATTTTTTAACTGTGTAAGTAGAACTTTGATTCCATGTATGCTTGAGTCTTAAGCGGAGGGTTGCCATTCTGATCCTTTTCCTGAAGTATTGAGTAGAAGGTTGTTTCTGATGAGCTGCATGCTATGTCCTACCCTTCCTACTGATCTGCAAGCTTTTCCATTGGCTTTCTTTCTGTTTCCTGCTGCTTCTTGCTTCATAATTGAAGGGAGGATTCAGACCCATCCAGGTAACACACTACTGGTTCTGCATGGCCTCTTTACTACTGTCTTCCTGTTATTTTTCAATTCGATTACTGATGCATAGATGCAGTCATACATACTCATAGATGAGCCTAGGGTTGGAGCTTTAAGCATGTAGTGAGAGCTGTGCATTATTACAGATACGGCTGTCATGGTGGGCGAGCGGGCGGGAGGGCGGGGGCTGACTTCAGTTTATTTTAGACTGTTCTAAAGCTTACTTAGATTCTCTTTTATTGCAGAGTATTTAGAAAGCAGAATTGGGATGGGTTTTAGAGTGTGGGCGTGCCACCATCTTGACAGGCTTCCTTCTGTATGCGACAAACGTGATTTTAATTGGGTTTGACGGATTTAAATGAAAATGCTTATGTTCATATAGATTTTTGTTCTCCTAAGTATTTTACAAATGGTTGGTAGTATTTTTTTTTTTTTTTAGGTTAACTACTTCTAATTTTTAATCATTTGATTTTGAGCCACTTTCTCTTTATTCAGAAGTCGTTGCTTTTTATAAAATAGAGTGTTTAGAGAGATTACTAAACGAGTTACTTTGTTGTATTTGTCATAGATATTAAAATTAATAGTTTTGGTGCATGGGCTTAAGCTTTGAAATAGCTGAAGCCTAAACATTGAGACTGCCTTGTTTTTAATGTATTATCACTGATTAGAACCTGACTCAGTGTGGAATATATTTTGTGAACTTAGTTATTATATCTCCAAGTAGATGAGTTTAGTAGTGGGGGAAAGGGAGAAAACTTGAGGTATTAGAACTATATATTACCCTTTGTGAAAAAACACATTTTTATCTCCCTATCCCAGTTTTTTCAGAGGCCTCAAATCCAGCCTCCCAGAGCTGCCATCCCAAACAGCAGTCCTTCCATTCGTCCTGGTGCGCAGACCCCCACCGCCGTGTATCAGGCCAACCAGCACATCATGATGGTTAACCATCTGCCTATGCCATACCCAGTGCCCCAGGGGCCTCAGTACTGTATTCCACAGGTAAAGGGAAAACCTTGGGGGCTAGTGGGGTGGGCCTGGGGCGGGACAGCAATCGATGGCCTGGATTTTAGTGATGTATGAATTTTTTTATTGATTATATGTCTAGCCATTTTTTGGGGTCAACTTTAATAAAACTATATAGAGATTTTTATACAAATTCACAGGTTGCTGGAGAAATTCTCTCCCAGCATCATTTCTTTCTCACAATGGCTGGCTACTTTAAAGTGGACCCGGCCACCCACCCTCCTGTGGCATCGATCATATCATTTGACAGGCCAGCCTGAGGTTACTTTGCAGAGAGACTGACTGCACAGTGAGCACACAGCCTCAGCAGGAGGGACCTCTCTCTTCCCCGATGCTGCCTCCTCCCACTAGCAAGCTCTATGTTGTATTTCAAAGCCAAGCCTTCCCGTCCTGTAGACAGTCTCTGCCCATGGTGCTTTATTTTCTGGAAGCTTCCGTGTCATCTGCATGTGTGCTCTTTTCTAGTACCGCCACAGCGGCCCTCCGTATGTGGGGCCCCCACAGCAGTACCCAGTTCAGCCCCCCGGGCCGGGGCCTTTCTATCCTGGACCAGGACCTGGGGACTTCGCTAATGCTTATGGTGAGTAAGGACTCCCCAGGCTGCTCCTGCTCCTTTGTCATGCTCGCCTTAGTTACTGCTGCTCACACTAGGGATTGCCGCTTAGAGGGTCGAAGGAGTGTTACATAAAATCTTACAAACGGTTTTGTCTTGAGAGCTTTTTTTAGGGCGTAGCTTACAAGGAAATTATTATAAAAATATGTGTAATCAACGACACCTGAAGGGCTCGTCCTCCTTTTGCATTCATGTGGCAGGTCTGGGCTTTTTCTACCATGTAAGTGTCAAGGCACATTTTTATCTTTTGATGTTGGTAGTATCCATTTACCTCCTTCAGAGCTGTGATTCTCAGCACCCTCCACCTTCATCTCATGAAATACCTCCGATGTAGAGATTTCAGCCTGTTCCTTTCTCTGCCCTAGCCCAAGCCCCGACGGCAGACCTTAGGAAATAGGCCTGGCGGGCGCTGTGGCTCCTTCCCTGCATCTCTCAGGCTGCACCATTGTCCTTGGGCAGTTCTGAGGATTAGCTGAGATAAGAATGCTTTGAAATCTTAAAAGATACCTTTGGAGGGAAAGTAGATGGGGAGAGTACTCGGGCTGTCCTTGAACTCAGAATCCTCCTGCCTCAGCTTTAAAGGTGTTTTCTGTACAAAGACACAGATACAAGCTAATAACTGGCTGGTGAGTTCACAGGGAACTTAGACACCATGGAGATGATCGACTTGTTCTGCACGTGACACTTGCTTCATCCCACAGCCTGGAGCTGTAAGGAGGAAACTCAGCATCCCAGGAAGCCGGGGCTTAGGATTCTGCCAGCTAAGGCCTTTCATGGTGCTGTCAGGATCCAGCCCTGAGGCTCTGACTGTGGGCTTGATCAGTGATCCACTCCGGGAATCCCTGCCCTCAGGATTTAGTAGCACTGTGGTGGCTTTGCAGTTACTTGCGCTGGGGTAACTCAAAGTCTATTTTGGTGGCAAGGTTCTTAGAGTGTGAAATCTGTACTGCCTCATGACCCTGTTTCAAAATGGTTTATCTTATAATCTCAACCTTCTCAAATATGTAGATTAGCTCTATTAGGTTTTATTCTTACAATAAATATTGTTATCCAAATCTTCTAAGTAAACATGCTAAAATTAATATTTCTTTAAATTCCATGTTGCAAAGGGAATAGGTTCTGATTGACAGAACTGTTTTCCCTGATTTCTCACTAAGTATAGTTTGCCGTGTCCTCCCAGGTTGTAGAGCGATCTTCAGACTTTGAAATGGCATACTGAATTCTTCCTGTGCGTTGGAGCCAATGCTGGCTGTTGCTCTTAGGTGACTCTTGCATCCTATGTGAGAAGTAAGATGTAGCTATCAGTCTGTCGTGCTAAACGTTGGCTTTTCTAGCTGGATAGTGGTGGCGCATGCCTTTAGTCCTAGCACTCTGGTTGCAGAGGCAGGAGATCTCTGAGTTCAAGACCATTGAGATTTCTAGGACAGCCAAAGGCTGCTACACAGAGAGACCCTGCCTCAAAACAAACAAACAAACAAGCAAACAAAAAAGAATTTTTCTTTTTGTTCCAAGTTTTAGCTCAGGTGTCATTGACATCTGATCCCTTTGAGGGATCTCTTCCCTGAAAATAAATTAATAGGCATGTCCTATAGCCATCCAGTGGGCAGAGATCATCTACAGTAAAACACTGTTTCCTGTGTCACTATGTCAGTAATCAAGCCAGTGATAAAATTCAAAGACCACAATGCAGAAAGCTACAGTGGCTCATGAATAGCCCAGGACAATGTGATCTTTTTATTCCATTTATTTAAGTGGGCACATGAACTTTCTTCCTGGTCATCTTTGCTTACTCTATTCTCTCTCTCTCTCTCTCTCTCTCTCTCTCTCTCTCTGTGTGTGTGTGTGTGTGTGTGTGTTGGCATGTGCACTATGGATCATACGTCACCATGGAGGTCATGTGTCACCTTGTGGTAGTGGTTCTTTCCGGTTCTTTCCATTTTGTGGATTCTGGGATCTGATTATCAGGCTTGTTGGCATTCCCTTCCAGCCATCTTGTCACTCCTTTCTTCCTACCTTAAATCACACACAATTATTTGTTTGTTTTGAAAATGATTTGGTCTGGTTTGGGAATGAGTCATAACCGATGCTACTGCTCACACCGTTCCATCCTTCTAGTAGCTGCGAAATGCTAAATGCCAGGTACTGCGCATTTCCCGGGATTCAGAGTTCTGGCTGGCCCACAGTCAGTCCCCTCAGTTGTAGACACCTCACCGCCCTCATGACGACTGTGGCACTCTTCCCTCCTTCCTGGCTCCTCCTCTTATCTTACCACTGCCAGCTACCCTTCCTTCTTCCTGGGTGTAATTCAGAGTAGATAAGGGTATAGGGTCATAGTACTGTGTTCCAGTTCATAAGTTCTTGTCTCTCCAGAGGAGACTCGGCTGAGTTACATTCCCACCCTTTTGAAAAGATGTGTTTTCATCCAGTGTCTTAATGAGTAGTTTCCAGGTTTATGATTCTACTTCAGCCTCTGGGAAAGTATACTTCTTGAAGTGTTTTTACAATTTTGAGGAAGTTAGAGGCCAGAACACTCATAGACCAGCCTCAAGGAGTGATGGCCCATGTGGACAGCAATTTTAGATTCTTTACAAAAGGGTGTGGTTAGTGCTGGCAATGTTGATAAAGAGAAAAGAAGAGCCCTCGCTGTGTGGCGGCCTGCCTTGCTCAGGCCAGTGCGGCCCGTCCACCCTGTGTCTTCTCTCTTGGTCTGTGTCCCTCTGGCACCTTCTCCACCCTTCCTGGGGCTCCGTAGACTGCGGGCTCTAGAGCCGCAAGGAGCCCTGTAGGGTCATGTGGAGCTGTGCTCTCATCAGGAACGTGGTCTCCCAATAGCATTTGTTTTCTTCTCCAGCAAAAAATAAAATCAAATAAAAAGTAACAAATGCCATTGCTGTATAGTGACATAGCTGAGAACACATGATTTCTTCATTCTGTTGTGGCCAGCTAGATATTTAGTCACCGTATGATCTTCATTCCTATGGCCAGAGCACATTTTCATGTGTTTTTATCAGAACTGTGATATATTGTGTTGTGTTATTTTAGAGTTCAGCCAGTGTCCTGCACTGCTCGGCCCACATGCTCTACTGACTGTGCGCAGCCTGTGCTAGCCCATGCTTTGTGCCCAGTTGATTGGTCAGCTGTTTGGGGATGTGTGCCAGCCGCCTTCTCGCCCGTCTCTTCTGCCTGGGTGGGCAGTCTGTCCTGTGGCAAGCGTTTGCAGCCAGTCTGAGGGTGTGTCTTGTGGAGGAGCTGACAGCATGCTTATGCTGGGCACAGCTGGGCAGTTTCTTTCCATTGACCTTTCTGAAGTTGCAGCCTTGCCCTCTGCTTCGATCTTTCCGAATCACCTCCCAGATGCCACCAATGCCCAAAGAGCCTGGTGCTGTACCCTGCTCTGCTCCTGGGAAGCCACATGGAGATAACTACAAGGTGGTGCCTGAGCATTTTGCCTGGTCACGCTGTCTCTGGGTGTTTCTCCCTTTGTACTGGGCCCCAACCGGCCAATAGGACCTGAGGATTAGTCACCAGGGAGGGCACCAACTTTATAGCCAGCACTGAACAGGAATTGGGGGTACAGGGCTTCTTCCTTCCTTTCTTTTAAGTAAACTTTACCATGTAGCTCTGGCAGACTTGGAACTCTGTATAGACCAGGCTCGCCTTAAACTCACACGAGATGCCTGAGGACCCTCTGAGAACTTCGATTGAATTTGCACTGCCAGGCCTGGCTCAGCAAACTTTTTAAGGGGAAAAAAATTAGTCTTTCTGTGAACAATCTGTTTTCTTCCTTCCTGCTGTTCAGCCTTCATGCTTACAGAGCGGTGTGCTCTCTTGTATCTGTTTGTCTATCTGAGTTTTCTTGTCTAAGCCAGGCTGGAGTTGATCCCAAGATCTTTCTGCCTCAGCTTCTCCACGCTGGGACTGCAGCACGCATCCCTTACTCGCCCGTGCTGCCGCGTGCTTGAGGGCCTCCAACTTTTGCCTTTGATTCGCTCCCTCTGCAGGTTTTCCTCCTTCTGTGAACTCTGACATGGATGTTATCTGGGGTTCTTTGTCATTATTTTCTGACTTGTTTAGTCCCATAGTTCTGGAGTTAGCACAGAAGCCTTTACTCGTGCCGTGGTGCGTACCTTTAGTCCCAGCATTTGGGAGGAAGAGGCAGCCAGATCTCGAGGTCTATCCAGAGTGTTTTCAGACAACCAAGGCTACACACACACACACACACACACACACACACAAACCTGTCTCAGAAACAAAATGAAAACAAAGCCTTTATTAATTACAAAATAAACATCTGTAGATGTTGGCGGTGCAGCTCAGTTGGCAGAGTGCCTGACTTATATGTATAAAGCACTAGGTTTCACCAGGAAAGCCATGAAAGCAGGTGTGCTGAGACGGGCTTCTAATCCAGCACTGTGAAGGTTGAGCTAGGAGGTTCAAGGGCTGCCTTGATTACATAGCAAGATCTATGTCAGCCCTCACTCCATGAGACCCTGCAGGAGAGTAATCAGGTATCCACAGGGTAACTGCTGGATTAGTAATCCTCTCTTAGAGCTCCAAAACAGAAGTCTTTCTCATCTGGGCCCTTTCTTCATGTTTCACATGTTGCTGAGTGGTCCCCTGTTCTTCCCCCCAGGCAAACAAAAATAAAGACCCTTAACAATCCTTTTTTTCAAAATGTGTTTTCTTCCGTATCATCCATTTCTTCAGCAAATCTTTAGGTTTTATTTTGTAACTACACTTCTGCCCACCCTTTTCTCTGTGTGCCACAATTTGATAGTACTTAGAATAGTATTATGCAGTTTGGGTATTAATGAACCCTTTGTGTCTGAGTCTGGGAAGAAGAAAATGTTGGCAGTTGGTCTGTGGAATCAAAGCATGACCAAAGTTGGTCTTTTGAACTTTGGTTGATGTGATTGTGGTACATGGGGTGGTGCACAGGAGCAGGAAGAGGGGGCGGCAGAGGGAGGCGTTTGAGGCCTTGTGTGCAGAAAGTACAACTCAGCTTGCTGCTGGCTTCTTCCTTCTTTGTTAGCTTTTGTCAAAGCTCTTCTCCTAAGGGCTGTGCAAACCTTGCCAGGGGCTTACTGTGGCAGGGGCTCTGCACACCAAGATTTTGATCACACCTGTGCCTCTCCCACACCCAGAAAGACGTGACTTTGCTTGAGGATCACTGTTGAAAGCTGTAGGTCCCAGCACAGAGTCTTTTTGAAAGCAACCCAGGTTGTGTTTGAGAAAGATGATCCAGGTGTCACTCTGCAGGAATTGGGCGCTGAGATATTGTCATATAAAGTTCTGTGGATGTTTGGAGATATTCCGTATTTTAGGGATAATTTCTTGACCAGTTCAGTAGCTGGAAGAGAGCTTATGGGAAGAGATAATTAAAACCACTGCCCAGGTGTGTGGTGGGTTGTGCTAATAACCCATCCAGCAGGAGGCAGAGGCAGAGGCAAAGGCAGGGGGATCTGGCTTCAGGTCAGCTCGGGCCACAGAGTTGAGACCTTGTTTCAGAGAGAAGAGGAGTCCCTAGTAGTTGGCTTTCCTTTCCCCCAAGAGCTTGTTCAGGGACACTGCCCTGTGGTCAGGCTGGTAGCGTTGGACAAAATAACTGAATGCTTCTCATTTTGTTCTGATCCCTTAGGAACGCCTTTTTACCCAGGTCAGCCAGTGTATCAGTCAGCACCTATCATAGTGCCTGCGCAGCAGCAGCCCCCTCCAGCCAAGAGAGAGAAAAAAACTGTAAGAGATCGTCATTGATGCGTCGTAAACTGGAGCATATAATCATTTCCAATATAAGCATATCCAGTCATTATTCACCTCAGTTACAACAGTGACTGCCATCTCTTCCTCTCCTTTCTATTCCCTCCTCTCACCTCAGCCTAGAGGGTTTACACAGGCACTTGGCTAGGACCTGCATTCCCACGCCCTTAGTGTCACCTCCCCAGCTAGGCACTCTTCACGGGTAAACGCACCCCTGGCTCCTTCGTGGGAGGAGCTCTGCCTTAGTTCACAGATCCTGTCTCTCTGTTACTATAGCGCTGGGCAACAGTTATGAACTGACACAGGGAACAGGGGAACAGTAGCACCAAATTAAAAGGAGCCAAAATCCTAAAGGGTCACAAAGGGTGGGGGGAGACTTGGAAGAGAGAAACACAAAGCAAAATTTAATAGTTAAGAGGGCATTTCCCTCTGTCTAGTAAGGTACACCCTAGAGCCTAAGAGCATAGTGACATATAACTGGAACTGTGAAATGTTTTGTAGAAGATGGCTTCCAGCGTCTTACCCAGCAGAACATAGATTGTGATGCTGATGGTCAGCCACCACAGTCCCGGATGATGGAGCTGGGAGTGCGGCTGTCCGATGTGCTCTGATCTAAGTCACAGACTCAGATTTGGTGCTTTGGCTAGAATCCAATGCTTTAGGAACATGTCACAGTAAGCAGAACACTCCAATGTAGCATGACACAGCTGAAGAAATGCAGCTTTAAATGTTTACTAGGTATGGCAAAGTTGACCGGATGGCGTCCTGGGATGCAGGAGGAAATGGTGCTAACAGAAATAACTAGAGGGTGGTGGCAGTGGTCAGCAGTGAGCGAAGAGAAGGCCGATTGTGGTGGCACACACTTGTCATCTGAGCACTGGGGAGGCTGAGACAGGAGGATTAACACAAGTTCCAGAGCTGCCTGGGCTACATAGTGAGTTCAGGGCCAGCCTAGGCCACATGGAAAGTTTGAAAAACAAACAAAAGGGCTGATAATGAACAACTGCTTCCCTGTAGCCTTCCAGTTAGCCTGATGGTTTTTGATAGTGAATCCTCTGAAGTTCTCAAGAAAGCAGTTATGTTACTAAGCTGTGCTTATAATGGACATCAGAATGGACATTCTTACCGATGGCCCAGCTCTGAGTTCCCAAACCCTGGAATTCCATCCTCATTATAGCACCATTCTCTTCAATGTTGTAAGGCATGAGGAACCACTGACTGTTCAATCAGGAAGCACTTAGCAGGAAGCTTGGCAATCCTTCCCTGACAGTGCATTTGATCTGCTTCATCCTTCCTAGTGCTACTTTGATAATTTAACTATAAAGATGCGGGATAGTGTTGAACTGTTCTGTCCTCATGTGGCCTGTATGATGTATCTGTGCCTTTACTCAGAAAAAGCCACAGTGTAGCCAGCATCCTCAAGGAGTGGCACAGTGCACATGGCAGCACTACAGCAGAGAAAGTCCCACAACAACTGTGCATCTTTATTTTCTGAACCTTACCATCAGGGCATTGAAAACTTTACTTGGCCGCATTTTTATTCTTAGGCCATCTCTGGCTCTTGTTGCTATGAAAAACTCTGAGTAAAATCAGTGTATTTGGCAGTCTTACACAGCATAGATGGTTTCCTTTTTTGACCTAGAAATTGAACCTGTTCGGTCCTGCTTTCTTTGTCATTACAGTTATTGTCACAACTTGCTGCCTACATTTTTTTTTTTGTTGGAACAACCATATATGGTTCTGTGATTAAAGTGGAAGTTAACAAATTTGATAATTATATCTGTGTACACCTTTAATTCATCATCCAAATCTGGTATACAGACACCACATTTATTTACACTTACCATTTTATTTAATATTGTAGATAAGAATTCGAGATCCAAATCAGGGAGGTAAAGACATAACAGAGGAGATTATGTCTGGAGGTGGCAGCAGAAATCCCACTCCACCTATTGGAAGACCCGCCTCCACACCCACCCCTCCTCAGGTAAGTAAGTAGAGCGAGCCTGAGGGTGGGCCCTGGGCACTCACTCATCGACCTCCTCGCCACTCTCTGTACTTCCCGCTCTGTCAGCTGTCCAGAGTCTGACTATCTAAGGATGCTTAGACAAGTTGCCTTAAGGTTTTATTGGCGATGTTTCAGTGGGCTGGCTTCTCATTCAGAGCACAGATGCTGCCACACTTGCTAGTGAACGATGGCATGATATACAAAGGAGCTTCGTTCCTTGGAAACCAACCCACTGAATGAGTAGTTATGAGTTCACTGTGGAGCCTTGGAGCAAGTGCTGTGGAAGAGGATGGTGTCGACAGTGAGGAAGTAAGCGTTGTAGCCGCTGTGACACGTGAGCGGATTGCCTCTGTTGTGTCTGTAGATGGAGCACAGGTGCTTCTCCCCATCAGGACCTACACAGCTGTGCTTCCTGTGTGGGTGTGTCAGCTCGACATATTTCCAAGACTGCTCTGTGAGTTTTGTCAGGACTGACTGGTAAACTATGTGACTGTGATCTCAGAAGAAATCAGAGTCCCAAGAAGAGCTAGGCTTGAACAAACTGACTCGTGGTATGAAATTGGTTTCCCAAATTTTAAGTTGTTTTGTTTTGTTACTGGGTGACTTTCCAACTTAATCAGTCACCTAGAGACAGAAGCAGCTGTTCAGGGGGATAGTTTGTTTGTTTATTTTCTCCTATGGCTGGACGCTGAGAGCCCCCAAAGCCAGTTTACAAGTGACCATTAGACCAGAGGTAAGACATGTCAGAGTAGTGAACAACTGACTTGATTATTGTCACAGAGCCTCAAAGAAGTGCTCTGAGACATTGAGGTCACCGAGAGCAAGTGAAGTTCAGTTCCGAGCCCTTGTAAATCTGTGACTTGTTGACTTGAGTGGGCTATGTTGTAAAGTGTGTTTCCCTCGGGAGTGATGGTCCTCTCTGTCGCAGTCCCCATTACAGAGAAGAGTCATGTGGCCACCACAGTCAGAGGGTTTCAAGGTTGTTACAGAACTTAATTTTAAAATTGGCATTTTAATTCTGAATGATTAAGAGTATGATTTCGTCTCTAGATTGAACATGGAATAGGGATAGTTTCTCATCTGAAATGACCTACATACATGGCCTATCGACAGCCAGGTCAAGTGTCTGATTGGGTTTTTTGTTGTTTTGTTTAGTTTTTTTTTTTTAAAGATTTTTGATCGTGTGTGTGTGTGTGTGTGTGTGTGTGTGTGTGCGCGTGCGCGCGCATTTGTGTGAATGTCTGACGTGTGTATGGGTGTCCTTAGAGGCCAGAAGGTGTGTCCTGGAATGGGAGTTACTGTGTGCTGGGAACCTGACTCCATCCTCTGGGAGAAACATGAGTGTTTGTAACAGTGGAGCCCTTTGTCCACCTGCCTGTTCCTGTCTTTGACTCTGGCGAGTGACCCTGTGCTTTTCCAGCTCTTCTTCAGTCTTTACTGCTTTGTCTGGGACCATGGCGATAACACAAGTCTTGGTGTCCGTATGGCGACACTCCAATGGAGATGGTGATGGCAGTGGAATGTTGTCTCTTTTGTATCCTTAAGTGTCTTACTGAGCGGCGTACATTTGATTCCATCCATACAAATCTTGTCTTAGTGTATGCGTGAAGTTTGTGGGATGGATTGTAGCTTTTTAATTGATGTGTGTACTTTTCTTCTTAAAGTCAGCAGCAGAAGCATTACAGCTCCTGACCTTGGTGAAGAGAGATTGTCATGCCAAAAAATACTGAGTCTGTTCTTTTCCTAAAGGTTGCAGGGTCTGAACATTGACCGCTGAACTCTCTTACTAGAAAGCCCTTAGCACTGGGCCTGTAATATACATTTGCAACTAGGACACAAACCTGGATCCACCTGTTGTTGTTGTTGTTGTTGTTGTTGTTGTTGTTGTTTGAGACAGGGTGTCACTATGTCTTTCGCTCTCTAGACCAGGCTGGCCTGAATTCACAGAAAGTGTCTGCCTCTTTGCCTCCTGAGATCTGGGATTAGAGGTGTGGGCTGTACCACTCAGCCTGCCAGTCCATCTCGAATGGCTTTCTAGTTTGGGAACTGCTCTGAGGACAGCCTTCTGTGTTGGTGTGCTGGGCCAGGAGTCTCTGTTCTCATTGTATACCTGCTTTGTTTTTAGTTAGCGAGAAGTCTGGGTATTTTTCTGCTCTGTCCAGAATAAAACTGTTGGCAGGTAAGCTGGTCCTGGTAGCCTGCTCCCTGGGTGTTTGAGAGTAGGTGCACCCTCGTGGCAGCAGCCTTTCTGTAGGCCTTGGAAGGCAGGACTCCTCTACCCTTGGCAGCATCCGTGTTACAATTGTGGACTAGAAAGACCTAACCGTTCTATAGTCCCATGACCATCAGCAGTGTTTATCCTTCAGGCTCGGTTTCTGCCCTCCCCTGCCATCTTTCTTTTATCTTCTGCCCTGGCTGTTCTTAAACCGTCCAATTTCTTTTTCGTTTGCTGCCAAGCAGCCACTGATTGCCACGCCTGTTCTGTTGAGCTCTCTGCTACCTGGTTACCTGCTGTTGACATTTCTGCTGACTCTGCCATTGAAGACACTTTGATCTCAGGTTTTTTCTTGTGAGCTGAAAGTAGCCAAGGTACAACTTCTCAAGCCTGTTGTTATTGGACCTAATGTCACCACTCCAGGAAGGATGACACTTGAAAGCATCTCCCTGCAAAGTCAGTATTTGAGCCTCAACAGTGTGCGCTTGTAGCCAAATGAGAGATATTTGAGTCAGTCATAACTCACCTTGCATGCAAACAAAGATTTGTGTCTATTCCAATCACAGACTCGCCTCCTTAACTTCAGTTACAGCGGCCTTTCTGCTAGGTCAGCAAGTAAGGTGCTCCCCTGTGTCCCAGATGGGAACAGATCCAGGGTCATCTGGAGTCCATCAAGGTTTGTGCTAGCACAAACACAATTGGAGAAGACCTGGTGGCTCTGTGTTCTAGAGCTGGGGCAGGCTTCTGTAATTGTGTAGTTCTTTCAAGGCATCCCTGGAATGTTCCAGATGGCCATTGCTGGTATGCAGCTGCTCTCCTGGCTATTGAGCTACAGCCCTTTTAGTTTAAGGTAGCCAGGATAGCATCAGAGCACCGACAGCTCCTCCTAGGGAGTATGCTTGTCCTACACGCAGTGTCTCTGCTCAATTACCAGGAGTGCTCCCAGAGACAGAGCTCTTAACTACTTACTCCCAAGGGTCACTTCAACTTGTTTTCCTGTTCATTTCTGAAATAAGGCGGCACTATGGAGCCCTGGCTGAGCTCAGACTGATGGCAAACATGTAGCACTATTCTTGAACAAATTGTAACAGTGCTTTAACCCTGCTGGCATCTGAGCAGAACTTCATGGTAGGTGGGACCCCATTACTTAACTCTTCTTAAGTCCCACACAGTTGCTGCGCTTCCATAGCAAAGCCAACTGCTGGCATCCAGGCAGGCCATAGAGACCTAGTACTAGTGGGTTAGGTGAGAGCATTAGAGAGTCCTGGGAGTTGGAGAAGGGGATACAGACAGACACCTCACAGTAAGCCTCACTGTTTACAGAAAATCGTAGGAATATAAAACACACATACACACACACACACACACACACACACACACACGAGTTAGCAAAGAGTTTGAGTGCTGTACTTCTCCCCAAGCTGTGGTTTCAAAGACTCTCTTTTACTTTTACGGCTGACAACAGTCCGGCTTGGCATGGGTCAATGGGTCTGTCTGTGGGTCTGTGGATGAGCTGAGTGAGGAGGTTAACCCACAATATCTGAATCAAAACACACATTGCTCATGGATCTTGTGAGAGTCAGGGGTCCTGTCAGTAGGTCACAGGAAGTATGAAGGCATCAAGGAGATCAACCAGTGGGGCTGAGAGAGGAAGAAAGAGGGGTGAAAAGACTGGACCATGCCTTGTTTAAGGCCTATGAGTGTTCTGTGCCAGGCACCCCACAGGCTACAGTAGTGAGTGAAGATGACTCTGCTGAAGGAGGCAGGTCTTTCTTTTCTTGTCTCAGTTGTGTTGTCATTGTCATGGATGTGTTGTCTTTTTTGTCAGTGGGATTCATAAACAGCCCCGCATGGAACTTAACTGGGCCAGGCTGGGAGCGCCTGTGTGGAACTCATGACAGGTCTGGGTCACTGATGGTCACCAGGGATGGCCTCTGAGAGCTCACTGAGGGGAATGATCTTGAGGTCCACATGGCGAAAATATGAAGGCAAAGGGAATTTCTCCTGTTGCTGTCTGCCCTAGGAGTCCGTGGAGCTATAGGCTGTCTTAGTAAGTTTTTAAATGGCCTCTGTGTGACTCCGACAGATGTTATGTGCCGCACACATACAGAGTGTGCCTCCTGTGACCATCCGTGGTCATGGAGCTTGAATGCGGGTGTTCGCACAGATGTTAGGGAAGGGACTCTCTTCTCCTGAGAGACAAAGATTCTGCTCTTAGAGCAACCCCGCCAGTTTAGCTACTATTGTGGGGAAGAAGAAATGTTAGTGTTTCCCCGTTTCCCCCCAGTAGCAAGTCCTTTGGCCATTGTTGGTGGTGTTAGTGACCAAGAGATGTTTCTATCCTCAGAATTACCGGCTGCATAGCAGCTGGCCTCTGAAAAGAGACAGAAGAGACTAGATGGGTAGTGGAGTGGTGTGCACTGTGGCATGTCTGGTGCCAGTATAGACCAGAAGGTATTTGGTCCCCTGGGATGGGAGCTACACACAGATGGCTATGAGCCATCATGTGGGTGCTGGGAATTGAACCTGGGTCCTCTATAATAATAGCAAGGAGTGCTCTTGAGTTCTAAACCAATTCTCCAGCCCCAAAATAAATAATAAAACTGCTGTTCATCTCATGCCTTCCCTCCTTTCTCAGCGCTTTTAGGATCACCCTTAGAGTAAGTAATAGCTAACACTTGGTAAAGGATCCAGGGAAACTGAATCGTTGGCACATCTTGAATGTAAATCTTCTTCTGTAGTTTGGGGAATTGCCAGAGCCACCAGGGTAGTTGCCCTTTACAGAACAGCTCCACACACACACAACCTCTGGGAAATGGAAATCTGTGACCATTTGTTAATAATCATTTCATACTTTAATAATTAATTGCTTCCTCGTGTTGGTTTGGCAGTACAGGTACACTGTCATTTGTGTTATTAGTGTATAAAATTCAATCAAGAAGGAGGTTTCTGCATGTACAATTTGCAGGCAGGACAAACAAACAAATCTCACCTTAACTTTTAAGTAGCTTTCTTGTCATCCGTGTCCTTGGCACTGACGAGTTGTTTACTCTCTTCTGTGAAGCATATTATTCTGGTTTTTAATGGTGATTGTGGTAAAGATGGGAGTTATTAAATTAAGTCACATTGTTCTTCTTGTTAAAGTAGTAGTGTTAGCACTAGCCCTTGAATGAAATGTTGCTGTTCAACATGGTGAGCCTTAGGGACTAAGGCGGAGTGCGTTCTGTGTGTTTAGATTAAATGTCATGATAAACAGGGTCTGCTGCTTGCTTAACTGTTTGGATTTAGAGTGCTTTATGAACTGGGTATGGTGGTGCACACCTTTAGTCCTAGCCCTTGGGAGGCAGAGGCCAGTGGCAGCCAGGGCTACACAGAGAAACTGCTTCAACTCCATCCCCCCCCCCCACCCCCCAACCCTAAAATAAGCTGTTTAAAGTGGATTATACCCAAGCAATGACTTTCACTTGATCTGTTTTTGGCAAAATATCTTAAGATACAATTTAGATTCGCAATTGTGTAAAACAGTCAGGAAAGTCTTAAGATACAATTTAGATTCGCAATTGTGTAAAACAGTCAGGAAAGTCCAATGACTTAGACCAGTTCTGAGCTCTCTTGCAATTTCGTGTAGAGGCCGGGGAAGCCTGGATCCAGTGTGCTTTTGGTTGCTTATAGAAAGCATTAGTCTCACTGGATTTGTATTCCTATTTCTGTAAACCACAGGTCATCAAACTCTGAGTTAGCCTTTGCTTTTAGAACATGAGGCTTCTCTTTACAACTTTATCGTGCTATGAAACGTATACTGCAGCAGAAGTAGGGTGCATTGGTGGGCTTTTACCAGGGGATCCCTCTCAAATATGCCAGGCCTAGTATTAAAAGTTTATTGTGAAAGGGAGGTAAGCAGGGACCTGGAAAAGGGGCATGAGAAGGTGGGGAGAGGTGAGGGGAACAGTGAAGGGTAGAAAGAGAAAAACAGGCTGACTAGGAGGGGGGGGGGTTGAGGTTGGGGTGTGTAGCAAGCCATTCTCTTCCATGCTGTTGCACTTGGCTCTCACCAGGTGGCAGCACAGGTAGTGATGGGAGGCAGCCACCAAGGCTAGGTAGCTGTTGGGTGGAGCCTAGTGAAGTTGCCTATAAGCCAATAACATGCCTCCTGACACTGGAGTCGGCTGTGGTGGTGGGATGTGCACAGTTGCTGTCCCCTACTACCTGTTTTAAGAATGTCAGGCAGTGAGAGTGGAGACTGTAACCATCCAGAAACTGGTGCACATTGCTCTCAAGGACCAGCATCTTCCATCTGCCGTTTATGTTAGGTCTAGAAAATTGGAATCACTTCCTTAGGCAAAGTAGCATATGCCCTGTATCTTAGCTTGCAGAAGCAGAGGGAACAGAGGGCGTGGCCATTTTCAGCTAACTATTGAGTTCAAGGCAGCCTGGGATACATGAGCCTGTCTTTACAAAAAAGTGCAAACAAAAGTTAATAGAGGTTTATGTCTGTACTTGTACAGATGAAAACTGCTGGACGTAGCAGTAAAGAGAAGCACAGGAGCTCATGCGCTGGGTCTGAGGGCTTTTCTGACCCCTTACGCTGAATGTATATGCATGTATACATTTGCATATGTTCTATACCTTTGGGCTTATATAAACCATCTGTCCCAGCTTCTTCTTAACTCATCATACAGAAGTCAGCTTCTAGCTTAACCACACATTAGGACTGCCTACATCCCTTTGTTTGTATGTTAAATAGTTTAATTGATAGGCCATCAAATTGTTTCTGGTTTGTATCTAAGTTCTGAATGATGTCTCTGCCTCTTTTGGGTTGCAGTGTTTCCCTTTCACTAGCTTGGTCTCTCTGTCCCAGCAGTATCCGAGCATCCTCTTTGTTACAGGTTTTTGTTTATCTGACAGATTAGAAAAAATAATCGTACTTAGTTCTTACAGATTTCTGAAGTGAAGAGTTTTTATTATCTTGTAATTTCTGTGTGCATATACACTATTTGCCTTTTACATGTTTGTTTTAAGGTAATATTTGAGGTTTTTGCAAGAGCCCTTTATATGTTAAAGGCGTCCTTGACATATGTGGTTTACTTTGTTTTTTGCTGATGTGACAAAAATACTGTAGTCTGGGTTATTTTTTAAACCATAGAAGGGTGTTTGGTGATTCTGAAGGCAAAAAAAAAAAAAAAAAAAAAAATGTCCTAGAGCACAGTGCTCCTGACTCAAGCCTTCCTTTATCATTCCATGTCGAAGGTGACTGGGAAGGAAGAGTAGCAAGAGGGAGGAGTGTGGACAGGTAGGCAGGCCGCCCTGAGGGAGAGTGTGCATTTGAAACAGACCCACTGATTGTTCCATAGGTTTTTGTTGTTTGCTTTGGTTTTGTTAGAAGACAAGATCTATTTTATTCTGTCTGGCCTAGAACTAGCTTTATAAACTAGGCTGTCCCCAAACTCACAGATGTTGGAACTAAGGGTGATTGCCACTACACTGGGCCCTAAGACCATTCTTAATGTCTTAATGTCTTGAATACATACATCAGGAGCCCTTGGGAGCCCAGCAGTCAGGCCCTTCCCTGGCTTTGCAGCGGTGTCGGCCATTACACTTCCAGCAGTAAACCTCATGGATAGGACCTGTGGCAGTGATATACTTGTCCTCTTTATTAACTATTAAATATTTAACTTTATTGATGATCCTTTTTGATACTTTCATGAAACTTTTAAATGTTTATATTCACAAAATCTTAGCATTTCTTATTTTCTGTTTGTTTTGTTAATGGCAGGGTCTCACTGTAGCTGTGGCTAGCCTAGAATTCACTATTTACACCAGGCTGGCCTTCTGCCATTGCCTCTATGCCTGCTAGTCTAGCTTTTCCTCAATGATTTGTGTGGGGGCTTTTCACCCCTCTCCTGATCCAAGACAGCACAGGCAGCTCCTGTACCCCGGCCTCTGTCCTGTGCTTCTGCTGAGAAGGCCACCTCTCCTTCATTGTCTCCGTGACTTTTGCCCTTACTCATTGTCGCGGCACCCAGGCTAGGAAGTGATGGCTTGTCCGTTCCGGGTTGCATTGGGGCAACTGTCCTTAGTCTCCCTAAGATCTCAAGGTGAAATTCATGGGCTTTTTCTCCCTCCCTCATACACACCAGACACCGAGTCTCACTGTCTTCCTTCCCAGCCACCTGTCTTCCCTGAGCTTCGTAGTGTGTCACGGACCTGTGTTTAGGTAAATTCACTCAGGGCCCTCTTCCCTTCCTGCACACTGGCTGCAGTAATCTTACAAACTGTGGCCTTCCGTTTACTCCTCCCTCTCCAGGAGCAGTTAGAATTAATCTTTACTTTTAAAATTTTATTATTTTGTATTTACAAGTTTTCCTGCATGTGTGTATTTGTGTGTTATACCTGATTTCTGCTTGTGGAGGCCAGAAGTAGGCATCGGATCCCCTGGGACTGAATTTACAGGCCTCTTCAAGAGCACCCAGACTTTAACAGCTGACCTGCTGGAGTTCATTTCTAAAGCAGGAGTCTGATTTTGTTACATTGCTGGGGAAAGTCCATTCTTTCCCTTTCCCATTGCTGTGGAGAGCTAAGCCTAAGTCCCTCTCCCTCTCCCTCTCCCTTTCCCTCTCCCATTCCCTCTCCCTCTCTCTCTCCCTCTCTTTCCCCCTTTCCCTTTCTCTCTCCCCCTCTCCCTCTCGCCTCGCCCTCCCCCTCCTCCTCCTTCTCCCCCTCCTTAGTAGGTGGCAGGCTTAACTTCTGCCTCAGTTGTGTGCTCTATAGACTTGTGTTCATGTTGGTTGCATGTGTGCACCCAGTATGCATTTGTACATGTTTGTGCAGGTGGCCATCATGTGAGGATATGTGGAGGTCTGAAGACAGTGTTATGGGTTTTCTTTTGATTACTATTCATCTTTATTTTTTGTTTTCTTTCTAGTAAATTTTTCATATATTTTAATCATACTCTTTCCCATCTCCTGCCCCACCTCCCTATCCACCAACTTTGCACGTGCTGACGTTCGCATCATGCTCAAGTTCACATGCTCTCTCTCTCTCTCTCTCTCTCTCTCTCTCTCTCTCTCTCTCTCTCTCCCTCCCTCCCTCCCTCCCTCCCTCCCTCCCTCCCCCCTCCCCTCCTCTCTCCCTTCCCCCTCCCTTCTCCCTTCCCTCTCCCCCTTTCCTCCCCCTCCCCTCTTTCCTCTCCCCCTTCCCCCTCCCCCTTCCCCCTCACACACACGCGTGCACATGCACACAGATAAGACAAAATTGAAACAAAAAGCTCCCAGGTTTGGTTTCAGACCTGGTATAAGGGACTGAGGTGCATATTTTACACAGCAGTGCAGACCTGGGCTCCAGGTCCTCCCAGCATCCCTCAGTCCCTTACCTGGCATATCCTGTCCCCAACCCTGAACTTAGCAGGGCAGAGGCTGGGCTGCCCTTCTCCCAGAGGTTCCTCCTCATATAATCCTGACATTATTTTTAAAAGTTATTTATTTTATGTATGTGAGTACACTGTAGCTGTCTTCAGACACACCAGAAGAGGGCATCAGATCTTATTATAGATGGTTGTGAGCCACCATGTGGTTGCTGAAAATTGAACTCAGGACCTCTGGAAGAGCAGTCAGTACTCTTAACCTCCAGGCCATCTCTCCAGCCCTTATCCCTACACTTTGGTCTCTCATTCTTTGATTTCTGAATAAGCTCTTTCTCTCCCCAACCCTCCCAGGCCACTCCCTGGGCCTCTATGCTGGGGGGTGGGGGTGGGGGCAGTGGACATGCCCGAGAACAACTTCTCAGTAAACCTGCTTGTAATCTAATCTAATCGGATATAAGTGGACTGTTTTCCCTGGCAGTGAAGAGCTTACCTGTCACCCTACCCCTTTCCCACACCAAAATGGGGTTGATTGTGTCTACTCCTAAGCAATCCACATAGATGCTGAGTTCTGTGGGAAGGGCCTTGATGAAGATAGTTTAGGGTTGAGTGTCTGCAGTCTCTCCTCACTCTTTGTACTTTGTCCAGCTGTGGGTCTCTTGTTTCCTCTCCTTTTGTCTTGGGGCAATTGTGGCAATTGTGGCAGTTACCATTTCTTTCTCTGTGTTTCAAAAAAAAATATGACTTTATCTTTACTCTAATCTCAGTAGCTATGTTGAGAAATAATTGCATAGTGTGAGCAGTTTGATGGTCTGATACATTTGCAAAATTGTGGCATTATTTCCTTTCTCATGATATTTTATCCTCTGCACATACAGCAATGTATAAATTACATCTTACCCACCCTAGAAAGCACTGTTATTTATTATCTATTATAGATGATCTTTTACATTTATACTTCTACTCTCCCCCCTCCCCCAAGATAGGATTTCTTTTCACAGTCCTGGAACTCACTCTGTAGATCAGGTTGGCTTCAAACTCAGAGATCTACCTGCCTCTGTCTTCCTAGTACTGGGATTAAAGTACGCCTGACTAGTTTCACTTTAAGAAGTTTAAGACACTTAACTGAATGTAGTTTTTGCTTGCCCTCCCCTTTAAGTGGCCCATATCTTAATCATTCCGCACCGCTCCCCTCCCCGCCCTGCAGGCAGGGCTTCCATGGCAGTGACTGTAGAATTGAGGATAGGATACTGAGCTTCCAGAATGGACTATCACCCTTAGGAGAAACACTGCTTTCCTCTGTGGCTTTTGTGTAACCTTGTGTCCAGATGTGCCTCCCTGGAATGGACAGAGAGCGCCTGTCCTCCCTTGGATTGCTGTTCCCTCTGAGTTGCCCAGTGGCTCTCGAGTCCTCAGCCTGCTTGCTCCAGGTGTAGCAGGCACTTTTTAGTACAGAGAATGGCCAAGTATCAACAGCAGTGCCTCCCACCCTGAGAAGCCAGAGGCTTTACTTGCTTTTCAGATTCCTCAGGGTCCCCACAAAGCTGCTGTGTAGAGAAGGTGGAGATGGCCTCAGCTCCGAGGCACGTTCGTTCGTGCCCATCAGAGACCCCAGTGGCAGTGGCAGCCTCGGGGCCTCTCCACATGATCACTGGATTGCAAACTCTTCACCAGCTTGGTCTGCCCTGCCCTGGGCAGATGATGTGCTTTGCTCAGGATTTCACTAGTAGAGCTGACAGAACCGTAGCCAGTCTGGGAGTGTGTTAAATCCTGCCCCACTGTGGCAGCCATTACTGTGGCAATTCAGTTCATGCTTGGAAGGAGCACTGGAGTGGATGCGTGGGTGCTGTGCTGTCTTCTCTGCTGGTTAATAGTAATCATCTCTTCTCCTCCCTCCCCTGCTGCCTCTGCCCTCCTCTCCCCTGTTTTTCTTCAATTGCCCTGTGAACACCCTCACCCCCACTTTTCCTTTAATTTTGTGACCTCTTGCCCCCCCTGTCTCCCCTCCTTGCTTGGCTTCCATGTTGCTAGTTTTTATGTTCGCGCGCTCATTATCACCCTTTTTTGTACTTCAAATCCCAGCAGCTGCCCAGCCAGGTCCCTGAGCACAGCCCTGTGGTATATGGGACTGTGGAGAGCGCTCATCTTGCTGCCAGCACCCCTGTCACTGCAGCTAGCGACCAGAAGCAAGGTTTGTGTATGACTGTTTCCTCCCTCTCTCTTTAGTCTCTTGTATAAATGACATTGCCCTTGGTATCCCATCAGACACCTGAGGGTTACTCGGACTGCTCTGTAACAAATCTAAGGGAGAAAGTGAGCTTGTAGGAAGTGGGGGGAAGGAAGGGTCTTCCATTTCACCTGCCCTGCTGTTGCTATCTATGTGTAATGTAAGTAAACACTTAGCTTGAGGAGAGTAATCAAGGCATGTATCCCTGTATATTGCTTTACGAGAGCAGCACAGGTGTATATTTTCACCATTCCGTGGGGTGGTTGCTATTTCTCAGAGAAGACCACATTTCCTGTAAGCCTGAGGCATCAGACCCCAGAAGAGAACAAGGCACTAGGGCTCTGGAAGCAGACAGAGGCCCCAGCTGTGATGTCTGGCTGGGGCCCCTACCTGGGCCTTGGCCTGGGCCAGGGTTCTGGGAAGGACTTTCCTACCTACTTATAAGTGATAGCCATTGTTGTTGATGCAGGGACAGTGTCCAGGCTTCTTGCTGCTGTGCAACACACACATGGTGCCAGGTGTTTATTGAGAGCAAATACGATAAGAAAATCACTGCCCCTTGAAAGTGAGACATGGTCTTTCCTTCCCCAACTAATGGATTTTAGCTTTACCTTTGTGGGGCTTGTGTCTAGTGCTCAGGAGGAAAAGGGGAGCGGGAGCGGGAGGCTCCTCTGCTTCTGGCTTCACTCTCCATGAGCAGAAACCGTTGTGTGCTCCTTAAGGTCTCCCTTCATCAGGTCTTCTACAGCAGCGGTTTAGGGTGTTGTTGTTGATGTTGGGGGGTTTTATTGTTTTTGTTGATTTGTATTTCAAGAGGGTTCCTCTGTGCAGCTCTGGCTGTCCTATAACTTTTTAAATGTTATTGTTCATACTTGGATTAGTCCTTAAACTAGAAGTATTTTAGCAAATGTTCTTAATTTTAGCATGATTCCATTTTTATGTTTTTTTTTTTTTTTTACTTTTTCAAAGGGTTTTGTTTCACAAAAATTAATTATGTTCAAGCTTTTGAATAGCTCGTTTGTTTATTTGTCGGTGGTTTTGTTTAAATGAAGCCTCATGCTGCACCATAGGCTAGCCTGGAGCTTGTTATGTAGTGTGAGCTGGCCTCTGTCTCTTCAGCCTCCTGAGAGCTGAGATGACAGGTAGGAACCTGCACCCCTGCTGATTTCAGTTACCATTTAAAGGGTGAAGAGATAGTGAATTTCAGTTTCATTTTACAGGGTGAAGAGATACTGTGAAATACAAGACCTCCCCATTGAGCATTGGCAGTCGCTTTAAACCTTTATAAGATACTTTAAAACCCTTAACTAGTGCACTTCTAATGGCTGTCACCTCTCCAGCAGTCAGACATGTATAAGGTTCATGTGTGCTTAGTGCTGAATTCTAGGTACCAGAGCCATTGGCCTTGCAGATGAAATCCTAGGTTTGGGGAAACTGCTTTTTATCTCCAGTGATTAAACCACTTTCAAAAACAAAAGTTTGAAACAGGATCTGGTTTTGAAGCTCAAGTTGTTAGGGAACTCACTATATACCCAGAACTGATGTCAGGTTTGTGACCCTCCTGCCTTTAGGATTGTAGCTGTGTGCTGCTCTGCCTGGCGGTGACACATGGGAAGCAAACAGTCCTGTATGATTACTCCTAGTGATGAATGATCTTTAGTAGATTTTCCTTAAAATTTTAGTGCATTTTTGTACAGATACAATCCACCTGGACATATTGAGCATTTCTGTGCACAACTCTGTTGACTACATCTTTACATACTTCTTCCACAACTAGATTTCGTTATAAAAACATCCATAATATACTAGATATTAAGAGTTCAGACCTGACTGACAACATTATTTGAAGTTGTTTTAGGAAAAACAATGTTCAAATTTTAAAAATATGAAATATTTCTATTTTGACATTTTTAGGTCTGTATATATTTTCAGTAAGGGCAAATGAAAAATTCTAGACTCCCCTTAGCTGTTTTCTTGTCTTAGAAGAAATCTGAATTAACAAAAAAAAATTTTAGGCCTACATACAGATGTTGGTAGATCAGCAAGTGTTTAAGACTGTCTTGGAAGTACTGTGTTTAAAGCTTTAGAGTGCCGATGGGCCGTTCCTTGTGACTGGAGTCATCATCATATCGAGAGTTTCCTTCCGGAGTCTCATATAGTGCCAATATGTGGACTGATTTTCAGACTAGGGGGGATTTTTGTTTGGTGGGTTTTTTGTTTTGTTTTGTTGTTGTTTTTGTTTGTTTTTAATGTTGAAGTGTGGTCTCCTAAAGCTCAGGTTAGCCTTAGCTCCACATGTAACTGAGGATGTCTTGATCTCCTGGGTTCCTAAATTAGAGATGTGTACCACCTCTCCCAACTCATGTGGTGGTGAGGATGGACTCCTGGGTTTTAGTCCAGCTAGGCAAGCTTCCTACTGACTAAGGCGCCTAGCCTCAGGGGCCTTTACAGCTGCATGCTGCTGCTAGTGGGCGCATCCCCAATGCTGCTATAAAGTACTCTCGAGGTAGGTGTTTCTATTCTGGTATTTATTTATTTATTTAGTTAGTTATTCATTCATTCATTCATTCATTCATTTTTGATTATACATTTTATGCTTGCTTTTCAGATATCAAATTCCTTTTAGGGTAAAGAAGTGTAGAGGAATGCACTTAAAAGACTTGTAAGCTGGGCGTGGCTAGGCACACCTTTGGGTACAGTCTGGCCTTGTCAATGTGCAGAATTCTAGGCCTGGATCTGTTTAGGGGGACTGTACTGTTATTGTTCCCCCAGACAGTAGTCTGTGCTCTGCCCTGTTGGTTGGTTTTCTGTCCTGTCAGTGGATCTGTCACTGCTGAGGGTCTGTACTGGTCACAGACTGTCCTTTCTGCTCAGGACGTCTGACGGCTCGCCCCTGAGTAAAGACGTGGGGTTTGAAGTCACTTTTGAGCCATTTGCTAGTTGAGTAGTTTCTAGACCAGAACTAATCTCTAAGCCTCAGTTTCCTCTTTTTGTAAAACATGAACACAGTAGTCTATCCTGGTGAGGGGGAAAGAAATGAAGAGAAGAGTACGGGTAGGCCATTAGCCTGAATTGTGCTAGGCTCTTAGGACATGGTAACTGCTGTTATTAATCTGCCTTCTCAGGCCATTATATGAGAAGATGTGTGCACCATTTCCCATTTGATCAGTGTTGCATGAAGACGATGATACAATATTTATAAAGGGAGAACTGTTAAATGCATAAGGAACTTTACTTGGTGTTCACTTCTGGCAACAGAGAGCGATAAGGCTTTTCTGTTCCTTGAGAGAGACTTCAGCAGTGCAACATATTGCTGCAGGGCACAGGCGCTGACAGAGATGGGCACAGCAGTTCCTGTAGTCAGTCTCAGCGTTTTTGGGAAAGTTCACTCTGCATTCAGAAATGGCCTTCTGTTGTATCCACGCCCTGACCAGCTGGAGTTATGATGGCATTCAGGGCAGGGCTGCCCCTCAGAGGGATGCCGTTCTCAGCTCTGCCTAAGAAATGGCCATGGCACCTGCTTGGTGGTCATGAAACATACAGTCATGAGCACCTGACTAGGCCACTCGTTGGTCATGCTTAAATTATGAGTCATTCATTGTAGAAACTGGATCAGCAAAATGAAAGAAAAATATGTGTCTCCAATACCCAGACATGTTGAAGTAAATAAACTCTCTGCAGACAAAGGAGTCTGTCCTAGGAGTAACTTTTGAAGTTACCCTGTGGTGCCATGTGCTGTGTGACCTGTGTAGCAGCCCTAAAAGATGGGAGTTTCTCAGAGCTGTAATAAATGGATAGCTGTTGGTCAATGAAAAACACAGTGTATAATGAACAGATATGGGCCCCATGTATTTTTTTTCCACCCTGCCAACTTAATCTGAGAAACTTGAGGTTGAGCATTCCCTGCTCTTACTTCGGATGATGAGAAAGGGTGGTCTTGTAGGTAGATGCCTTAGCTATGTGCCCGCACTCAGTGCATTCTGAAGCCGGGAAGAGTTCCCTGTAGCATGGTGCTGTGCTCTGGGTGGCACATCACCTTTGTGGGTACAGGCTACATTGAGAGAAGAGTCTCTCAGACTTGGCTGAGGAGATCAGGGAACTCCCTCTCACAGTAATCCCCACATCATTTACTGGGATTCCAAGAACTCAGTTGATTAACCCTCCCTTTTCTTCATGGTTATCACTCTCTACTTCTTGTTCTTGCCTCCGTATGCAGATTATGTTTATTTATAAGCTTACATATACATAGTCTATCGTAGATTATATATTTCCCATGAATAAATGGCCAGTGATTGGTTTATTGGATCCTTAGTGTTGGTTCCCTTTGAGGAAACCAATGATTCTGTTTCTACACTGCTACTAGTTTTGGTTAGAAACTTTTCAGAGAAATGAAAGTTAATTTGAAACTACCTTTGATGTTAAAGTGCGTGGGGAGTTTATAAGTTTGGTTTCTGATTATTGGTTTTTTTACTGTTGTGCCTGGATAGTATTGTGCCCCTATTGGAAAAATAGTCGCAGGAAACAAGGTAGACAAGAGGCGGAGGCTGTTTTTTCTTTAAAATGGTTGAGCTGAGCTGGATGTGGTGGCCACACCTGTAATCCCAGCATTCAGTAGGCTGAGGCAAGAGTACCATAGGCCCAGGGTGCATAGTGAGGGGGATGGGGAAGATCTAATGGGGGCTTCTATGAGGTCTTCTCTTGTTCTCATGACATCACCTTATAGAAACTGTCTTACTCTTGAGCAAGTGTCACATGTCAGTGTCCCAGAGACCAAGGCCTAGGAAATTTAACTAGAGACCAACCCGGCCAGTGTCTTTGGAGTCCAGTATTTTGGTCTCTTTTCCTGCCCATGAGTATGGATAAATGATGGACAGACTTGGCCTGAAGCTGTACTGTGTATTCTGTGATTCAAAATTATTCTTAAAATATTTTATTTCTGTTCCGCTAGAAGAAAAGCCAAAACCAGATCCAGTGTTCCAGTCTCCTTCGGCAGTCCTGAGGCTTGTGCTTAGCGGGGAGAGGAAGGAGCAAGCAGGCCAGATGCCCGAGCCTGCTGTAGGGGAGCCCGCTCCGGAGCCGCCTCGGCCATCATCACCCGCCACCCTGCCTCCGCTTGCCCGCAGTTCAGTTCAGTCCCCCATGTCCCTTAGCAGCCAGCCCCTGTTCCCTGCTGAGGACAAGTGTGAACTTTCTTCCTCGAAAGAAGACACACCTCCTGGACCCAGCCCTGCAGCCTGCACAGCCGTATCAGGTCCTTCACCATCAGATAACAATGACATGTGCAAGAAGCCCTGCAGTGTAGCACCTCACGAGAGTCAGCTAATTGCTAGTACTATCCTAATAAATGAGGTGAATGGGATTGGTGAAAAATTACCAGCCAAGGAGAACACTGTGGACATGGTGAGACAGGAAGTGCTACCATTGACTCTCGAATTGGAGATTCTGGAACATCCCCAGGAAGAAATGGAAGTGGAGTGTACCCCGACTCCCATCGCCCCATCCATGCTTCCTTCCTTCTCCCCAGCTCCTCCAACTCCCCCCGCTTCTCCTCCTTGTCTTCCTGTTGTCCTGTCTGCTGCCGTTGCTCGCTCTCCTGTGGTGGCCACTGAGGTCCAGAGAGTCGCTGAAGAGGGAGAAAGCCTGGGGCCTTGCCTTAGCAAGGATGCAAAGGAGATGCAGGGCAGAGCAGAGTCAGAGTCAGACGGGCAAACAGAGGAGACTGCGGATCCACAGAGCTCACCTTCAGGAAGGAGCCCTGCCCCAGGTAAGCGGCTCCGCCCTTAGTGGTTTCCTGCTTGCTGCCCTGAGGAAGAGGCAGTGATGAAGTTATTTTTTAATTGGCTACTTTCCTTGACTTCCAGAAACATCGAATGAATGCTGAAATTCCTAGTCTGATTTCTTCAGTGGTGTGCTTGTTTTTTTAGTACAGCCTGCAAAAGAGTTACTCCATTGTCTAAAATACACTAAATGCCTCCAAGGTATATGTCTCTATGCATATTGAGTTTGTCTTGTTACTTTTAAACTCATTTCCTCAGTGTTTTGCTCTATTACTTCAAAACTAGAATGGGAATCAGCATGGTCTTTCGCCTCCACCCTATCTTCTCAGGATTCTAAACCGGCCAGCCATTTGTACCTGAGTCCTGGATGGAGGACTGGTCAGGGAACTCGCACTCAGGGCTTCTCAGGTTACAGTTGCACTTGTACACCTGTAACTCCAGCACTCCGGAGATGGAGGCAGGAGGGCCCAGTCACCCTCAAATTTGAGGCTGCTCTTTCTGCAAAGTAACGTTCAGACTATCTGAGTGTCTTAAGTTTTTATCTAGTAACTTTTATCCTGAAATTTTTATAGTTGTCCCCAAGTCTGTTTTTTAGTAGTATTACCTAAAATCTGATGGATCTGATGATGAGATTGTTTTTTTTCAATTAAAAAAATTTAAGATTACTTATGTGTATGAGTGTTTGCCTGTGTGTGTGTGTGAGTGTGAGTGTGTATATGTGTGTGTAAGATACCACATGCCTGCTTATGGTAAGAAGACATGTCAGATTCCCTGGGGCTGGAGTTGACAGATGATTGTAAGCTGCCATGTAGGTTCTAGGAAATGAACTCTAGGCTATCTGCAAGAGCTGAGTCATCTCTCTGGCATGAAATTTTATCAAACTTTAGTTCAGTTTCAACAGTTTTCACCCACAAGTTTTCCTGGAGCTTACTGGTCTGATTGTGGGGAGAACAGCCCAGAATATGTAAACACTACCTTGTTCAAATTGACTCAAGCCATTTCTGCCCCTTGTCTCGTGCTGTGTGGTTTGTCTTCTGTGCAAGTAGCAGGTGAGTTGTTTACAAATGAGCGAGTGTTATCCCTGTGCGAGACAGGCGTGTGTTACAGTTTGCATCATTCCCCAGAGCTGGAAAGTAGGGTTGCCGCTTCTTTCTTTCTTTCTTTCTTTCTTTCTTTCTTTCTTTCTTTCTTTCTTTCTTTCTTTCTTTCTTTCTTTCTTTCTTTCTTTCTTTCTTTCTTCCTTCCTTCCTTCCTTCCTTCCTTCCTTCCTTCCTTCCTTCCTTCCTTCCTTCCTTCCTTCCTTCCTTCCTTCCTTCCTTCCTTCCTTCCTTCCTTCCTTCCTTCCTTCCTTCCTTCCTTTCTTTCTCTTCCCTCCCTCCTTTCTTTTTCTTTTTCGTTTTTCAAGACAGGGTTTCTCTGTATAGCCCTGGCTGTCCTGGAACTCACTCTGTAGACCAGGCTGGCCTCGAACTCAGAAATCTGCCTGCCTCTGCCTCCCAAGTGCTGGGATTAAAGGCATGTGCTACCACTGCCCGGCTTGTTTTTTCTTGATAGTTTAGCAGATAAACTTCATTTTTACTAAGTTTATCTTGGTAAATTGTGAGCACTCCCTCAGAAATATCAAAAGAGCCTCACCAAGCTTCTAGTAGCTCTCAAGTCCTGCTTGGATCTTCATGGGGTGCATCTGCCCGCTGTTTGTGGCCAGCAAGTGTGAGCTACAGAAAGGCTGGATGGTTAGATGGACGTCTGATGACGAGTCAGATGTTGTGTTCAGAATAACCTTCTTCCAGACAGCCTGTCGATTGTCCCTATCTAATGTCCCACTTTCTTTCCACTGGTACCTTCACCTTGCTCACCGAAGCCTTGAGTATTGCTTCTAAGGTCTTAAAAATATACATTCTAGCGGGGTGCGGTGGCACACACCTATAATCCCAGCACTCTGGGACGCAGAGGCAGGCGGATTCCTGAGTTTGAAAGTGAGTTCCAGGACTGCCAGGGCTACACGGAAAAATCCTGTTTCGAAAAAACCAAAATCCAAAAAAAACCAAAAACCAAAAGAAAACCCCACATTCTAAGGTCTTAAAAATGTGCAAACTCAACTTCTTTGAGCATACATCTTTTGTTATTGTTTTCTTAATAAATGATGAAGACTTATTCTTGGTCATGAATAGGAATTGTGAGAGAATTCAGTGTCACTCACTGAATTCCTTCCAGTTGTGTGTGGTGGTTAAAAGAAGCCAATGTAGTGGTACATGCTTGTGATCCCAGAAGTCCAGAGGCTGACACAAGTAGGTGGCTACAAGTCAGAGCTCAGCCTGGGGTATGGAGCAGGTTCTAGTTAGTGAGGGCACAAGGAAGACCCTGCCTGCCTCAGAGAAAACAGAACAGAACCAAGAAATGCGGGGAGGCATCGGCTTATAAAGAGCACAGTCTTCTTGAGCTGTTTTTACAGGAGTTTTGAGTATACGCATTGGAGACATCTCAACATATTCGAGGCTGTTGTGGAGATCACTGTGTAGCTCAGGCTGGCCTCTAACTCACGGAAATCCTCCTGGCTAGGATTGCAGAAGAGAGGCGCCACACCTTTATTGCATCTTTTCTGTCGTTACCATGGCAGCTGCCAACTGTCTGGGCAATAGAGTGTGAGTCTGCCAGCGTGCCGACGGGCTGCACGGGGCGTCTCCTCTTTCCTGTCTCAGGGTACGTGCTCAGGACTTACACTGTAGTCTCCAGATCATTCTGTTGTGTTTCTATAAAGCCTTTTCTCAGGTGTCACCCCTGCGGTGGAGACAGTTGTTGCGCCTGCCCTCTTTTCCTCATGTGGGAAAGGTCAGTGTGTGTAATCTATGTGTGCTGAGATATATGTATTTCCGACAGTCTTGTAACTCTATAGTCTTGTACAGTATCCACTGCCACTCCACCCCCTCCTGGGGTTTTCTGGATGGTTGGTTCTCTGACTTCCCACTCTCTTCGAATCTCTCAGGTGTTAACCTACAGCAATGGACGGACATCCAGTCCAGAAGCCTGTTGATTGTTCATGATGAAAAACCCTTGATGAAAGGCCTTAGCTAGGGTTCTGTTGCTTCCACAAGCACCACTGTCAGCTTGGAGCTTGGTGGAGCATTTATGTCATCTTACAGCCCATAGTCCATCATCCAGGGAAGGCAGGGCAGACTGAAGGAGCAGGGTCATGGAGGAGAGCTGCCTATTGACTTCCTCCTGGCTTGCTCAGGATTTTTGGCTTTTTGTTTTGTTTTTGTTTGTTAGTTTTTTATCTTAAGTACTCTTAAGACCAACTTAACCAAGAATATGCCCTGCAGGCTTCCCCACCGACTAATTTGATGGAAGCATTTTCTCAGTTAAGATTCCCTCTTCCCAAAAGCCTAGCTTGTGTCAGGTTAACATAAACCTAGCTCGCACATGAGGTTAGACCTGTGGTGTTGTGATTAAGTATAGCTTCCCTTGTAGTTGACTAAACCCAAGCAATAAGTTATGGAGAGAAGTAACAGATCTGTTCTCATGTTTGTGCCATGGGTTTCAGTAATTGTAATAGGATTCTTTTTATAACGTGTAACTTCTAAATGTGTGTCAGCTGAGCTGTCCATCAATACTATCTTTCCCTTATAATAAAGACCTCATTTTTTTTTTCTTCTTGCTGATTTTGTACAAAACAAAACTGGGGATGGAGAGATGACTCAGTGGTTAAAAGCACTGGCTGCTCTTCCAGAGACCCTAAGTTCAATCCCCAGCAACCACATGGTGGCTAACATCTAATAATGGGATCTGATGCCCTTTTCTGGCATGCAGGTGTACGTGCATGCCAGATAGAGCACTCATACATAAAATCTTGTTGAAAAAGTGAAGTTGGAGGCTGGAGAGATGGCTCAGTGGTTAAGAGCACTGACTGCTCTTCCAGAGGTTCAAATGAGAACTCTTCCTGAATTCAAATCCCAGCAACCACATGGTGGCTCACAACCATCCATAATGAAATCTGATGTCCTCTTCTGGAGTGTCTGAAGACAGCTACAGTGTACTTACATATAATAAATAAATCTTTAAAAAAGAAAAAAGAAAAAGTGAAGTTGGTTCATTTGGGGGGAAAATGGAGACTGGCATTGAGACTCAGTTTGCAGCCTTGGCTTTCTTGGTCTACTGCTTTATAGACCAGGCTGGCCTTGAACTTATAGTTCCTCCTGCTTCTTCCTCCCAAGTGCTGGGTTAAAGCTGTGCACCACAAGGACCAGGATCTGCTCCTGAGAAATCTTAATCTGGCATAAAGATGTGGCTAATTTTTAGAATGTCCCTATGGGATTGTGACTTTGTAAGGTTTTTGTACACTGTGTCATTTTAAGACCACAATGAACATGTGAAGCTGACGTCTGCTGTGCTTTAGACAGTGTACTGTTGCGCTGTAAATTGTTTATTCAGACCTGAAAGGCCAAACCTGTGGGTAAACCTTGGAAACAAGCCAAGTGAAAATGTCTCAAAACTACTTCCTGCAGCCGGGCATGGTGGCACACGCCTTTAATCCCTGTACTTGGGAGGCAGAGGCAGGCAGATTTCTGATAAACCCCGTCCCGAAAAACCAACCAAATTAAAATAAAATAAAATAAAATAAAATATAAAATAACAACCAAAAAACCTTGATTTCTGAGTTCGAGGCCAGCCTGGTCTACAGAGTGAGTTCTAGGACAGCCAGGGCTACACAGATAAACCCTGTCTCAAAAAACCAAATAAATAAATAAATAAATAAATAATAAACAGAGTGAGTTCTAGGACAGCCAGGGCTACACAGATAAACCCTGTCTCAAAAAACCAAATAAATAAATAAATAAATAAATGAATGAATGAATGAATAAATAAATAAATAAATAATAAACAGAGTGAGTTCTAGGACAGCCAGGGCTACACAGATAAACCCTGTCTTGAAAAACCAAATAAATAAATAAATAAATAAATAAATAAATAAATAAATAAATAAATAATAAAAACAACCAAAAAACCTTCCTGCATTTCTGTGAAATGTCCAGAACAAAGTGCAGGGTTGGATCCCATTACAGATGGTTGTGAGCCACCATGTGGGTGCTGGGAATTGAACTCAGGACCTCTGGAAGAGCAGCCAGTGCTTTTAACCACTGAGCCATCTCCAACCCCCTTTCTTAGACATCTTGAAACAAATTTTCAGTACACATTTCCTAGGCAAATCTTCAGTATAAAACTGTTGCTTATCTGTGGTGGTTTGGATAGGTATGGCCTCCATAGACTCCTGTGGAAGTGTGGCCATGTTGGAGGAAATGTGTCACTGCGGAGATGGCCTTTGAGGTCTCCTTTCCTCAAACTCTGCCCACTATAGAACATAGCCCCCTTCTGCCCCAGGATTCAGATATATGGTTTCTCCAGCACCCTGTCTGTGTGCTAACATGCCGATAAAGGACCGAACCTCCGAACGTGTAAGCCAGCCCCAAGTGAATGTCCTTTTTAAGAGTTGCCTTGGATGTGGTATGTCTTCACAGCAATGGAATCCCTAAGACACTGTCACAACACTTAGAGAAGCAGTTGTTTCCAGAGAGCAATTTCTGGGCTCCTTCCAGGCCCCCCTTAATGTGCTCTGCCATTTGTTTTGCCCTAGCTCTGATTTCACTGGTCTCTAGAGCCAGTTGATCAGAAGTAATTCCTTTATGGTTGCCTTGATGTCTTTCAGCCTACACCATGTTAACGTATTCCAATTTTCTGTTGTGATCTTGACAGTTAAGCACCTGGAACGTGATGGGTTCAGCATCTTTCCTCTGCGAAGCTGACAGGATGGCTGAGCACTGCAGCTCAGTGTGTTTCTGCTTTTTGGTTTCTTGTTTTCCATCTTTTGAGATGGGGTCTTGTGTACTGGAACTAGTTTTGTTAATATTATTACATTTTACTTTAGTTTGTGCTAAGACTGGCTTTGAACTTGTCTTCTCTTGCTGTCTGTAATGGCTATTCCTTCCTGGTTGTCAACTTGAATGTATCTGCGATGAACTATAATCCAGAATTGCAGGCCTCACCTGTGATCCACATCTTGAGGCTAGAAGACATGGAAGACACAAGTTTCTGACCTGGATCTTGGCATGGAGATCATGAGGTGTAGCGACCATTAGGCCCAGGCAAGGTAGCATACACCTTTAATCTTAGGAGACTAAGGCAAGGAGATCTCTGAGTTCAAGATCAGCCTGGGACAAAACAAGTCCCAGATTCAGGTATGGTGGTCCACACCTTTAATCTGGGCCACACCTTCAGCTGAATGCAGCTATATAAGGACTTTGGAAAAAGGAAGATTTGATCTTCTTCGCCTATTTGCATTCACTTGCTGAAGATCAGCTGAAACTAGCCTTGTGGCCTGAGCAACTACTAGATTCTTAGATTCTTGGACTTCCCATTCATAGCTGCCCATTTTAAGGGTAGTTGGACTACAGATTCAATATAGTTCTGTGACTCTAGAGAACCCTGACTTACACCCTCTCCCATGTGATGCGATCACAGGTGATCCTTGTTCTTATTAAATATTTCTTGCTCTAAGCAAATGGGTGCATTGCATTGGTAAGGCACTGGGCTGATCGACTTTTCACACAGGATCTCACTGCCCATTCGTTTTGAAGACCAGGCTGGCCTCAGACTTGAGAGCTACCTTCCTCTGCCTGGAGTACTGGGATCAAAGGTGTGCGCCATCTCCTAAGGTACCCTTGAACTCTTTTTAGCCCACACATGATCTTGTCTCAACCTCTTCAGTGTTGGTATTATAGACATTTCCTACCATGCAAGTACTTTAATAATAACCCATAACCAATCCAGTGTGTTCCCGGGTACAAAAAATACTTTTAATTATAATAGCTATTGACTAAAGGCTTGCTTAAAAAAAAAAAAATTATGTGAGTATACTGTAGCTTTTCCAGATACACCAGAAGAGGGCATCAGATCCCTTTACAGAGTGGCTGTGAGGTTGCTGGGAATTGAACTCAGGACCTCTGGAAGAGCAGTCATTGCTCTTAATCGCCGAGCCATCTCTCCAGCACAAGGCTTGCTATTTTTGAAGCACTCTGGTCAGCCCTCACAACAACCCTACCACCACAGAGAAAATGAGACCTCACGATAGCCTCTTGCTTAGTTTGTGGCAGAACCAGACTTTATAGTCACTTCCCCAGCCTACTTTATCTTTTTGTGGTTTTTGAGAAGAGCTTTGTGTAGCCCTGGCTGTCCTGGACCTTGCTCTGTAGACCAGGGTGGCCTAGAACTCAGAGATCTGTCTGCCCCTGCCTCCTGAGTGCTGGGATTAAAGGCACGTGCCATTATTGCCTGGATCATCCTGATTCTTAAATTACATCTGTGTGTGACTCTCTCAAATTATAAGAAAATTCTAGACTTCTATCAGCAAACTTTGAAATTCCTAGGGGATTTATGGGAGTAACAAGGGTGCAAGGTGGGGTAAGAGGAGCGTGGGGATGTGATGGAAATACTATATAGATGTGCAGCTCTAGCGTATGCTAATAAAACATGTCAATCTTGGTTACAGGCAGTTTAAGGCCTACATAGTGAGTCCCAGGACAGTGAGACCCTATCTCAAAATGACCAGCCCCCCACCCCCACCCCCACCCCCCCAAAAAGAAAAAAACCTAACAAACAAAAAATAGTTAAAACAGTTAACAGGATTTAAGTCTGTTGTTTCACACCAAGTCAGATAGGATTTCAGAGCAGGCCCTGTGTCAACCGAGTGCCCAATTCCCATTGATTCTCCACCCACATCTCGGACGACCAGTGGGCAAGTGTTATCCCTATGTGACATGACAGCAGCACTCTTCCAGAACGGCTGTGTTTCAATTATCTTTAACGATGAACTTGAACAGGATTTGAATGGACTGAACAGTAAACACTGTTCAGATTATTCTGACGCTTGTCAGACCGGCAGGTTTTATTCATGACTGAATCAGAGTCTTCGGTTTTATGAATGGGGAGAATCTAGGGATTCCTCACAAATTTGTCTTGTGTATTGGTGGGGTTTTTTTTTTTAATTGTTTTTTGTTTGTTTGTTTGTTTGTTTTGACTGGGGACAGGCACTGCAGTCTGAAGCCAGAGCATTATGCATGAGACTTACCATGGTGTCTACTTACCACCCAGCTATTTGTATAATTGTTTTGACATGTATATATTCTCTTAGTTATACCTATTTCTTTAATTTTATTATGTGTGTGAGGAGAAGGGAGAAGGAGGGATGGTGAATGACAGAGATATTGGGGGCAGCTCTTCTCTTCCCACAGTGGGTTCAGGCAATGAACTGAAATCTGCAGGCCTTTGCAGCCATTGTCCGCTCAGTAAGTGGGGCTCACGTTCTCTGCAGGTCTGATTGACAGAGTACAGGCCTTCCTGGCAACCATGTCCTTTACTAGGTGTTAGGACCAAAGCTGGAGTCCTGTGTGTGGTCTTGTGCTGTCCTGAATTATGCCGCCGGCCCCTTTATTTTAACAAAAATTAGAATACCGTTTTAGATGTCTCTTATTTAGGACCAGGAAAATAATCAAATTTTATGCTATCACAAACCTCTAAGAATCCTGGTGGCCTAACTCACCAGGATTAGACCCTCGTGTCTCTTGTAGAATATCTGGGATTAAATTGAATAGCGATCTGATCTCGTTTGTTTTGGTGTTTTTTCATTCGCACTTAACATTATCTATCTTCAGACCTTTTAATGCAGAAGTGACTGCAGTTCCTTTCCTCTAAGGGTTTCCTAGAGAGACTGGCGTGTGAATCCTGGGATGTGTAAGGCAAAGCGCTGTAGGCTGGGAACCCCTCCCTGACCGGTTTGTGAAGGTCGCCAACAGGTTTGTGAAGGTCGCCAACACCGTAGGTCCCAGGCGTGGACAGATTCCCATCTGAGTTTCACGGCACCCATCTCACTTAGGGATGAAGAACATCGTAGAGGATGAGCTAGGGCTGCAGTAAGACATTTACCTTGAAGTAAATCGCAGTCAACACAATGGTAAGAAGAGCACTGAAAGGCTTGTTAAATGCGAACCCGCCTGAGAAGCTGCTTCAGAGCTGGGAGAGCATGCGCATGCGCTCTCTGCAGAGACCTGCCTCCTCACTGTAGCAGACTTGCCTGATGGCTTGCTCTTCCCCGATGACATGACATACATGCTATGAGCTAACACACAGACACTACTCACACTATTCTCCTGTGTGGGAGAACATAGCCCACCTTCTACCGGTGAGAAAGGTGAAGAGATTGGAGTGGAAATGGAGCTGGAATTCAGAGGAAGGAGCACAGGAACAGAGAATGTTGTGAAGTGGGGGCAACGAGGCTTGTGTAGTTTAAACTCTGGCTTTTAACTCCAGAACTGTGCTGTTACTGGTAAATGTCCTAGTTCTAACATAGGGACAAAGTCTCTGCCCTTGGAAGGACTCTGGCCTTAGATGGACTTTTGATCTTTCCTGGAATTTCAGTAAGCACTTGCTGTTGTCTAGGGTGCTGTATGGAATTCTATCTATAAGATCAAAGCCTTTCCCTTTCCACAAAGGGGCTTAACTCACAGCACACTTCACCTTGCATGAAAGCATTTGTACAGAATAGCAAGGACATATGCAATGTGTGGAGCATATTGGCACAATAGAGCAGGAAATGGACCTGATGCTGACCCCAAAATAGAAGCTAAATTTTCAGCTGTTGTGCCTCAGCTTATAAATGAAGCAATGGTGCCTCTTGAGGGGATCCGAAGTGCAGCAGCCCACATGGCTCCAGAACTAGCTCCTCATGCTGGGGTCGAGTTGTGATGCCTGGTGGCTAATCTGCCTGTGGTGGCGGTTGTGTGCCCTCATCATGGCCTTGTGCTGAACACCTGTTCTCTGGGCACACTCGGTCTGTGAACAGCTCTGTAGAGAGGCCCTGCTGAGCGGGAGCAGCTCTTCAACTCTCAGAAGGCTGCTCAGTGCGCTCCTCCCTCCCTCCTGGTCTCTGACCATGGACCAGTGGCCTTCCTTCTTTTTCTTCTGTGGCTTTGGTGTGTGTGGTCTTGGAGTTGAGTCCACGAACTTTTTATTCTAGGTCAAAATTACATTAGCTCTTTTGGCCTTTATTTATATTTGCTTTATAAATAAATTGTCCTAAACTAGTTTTTATCACAGAAAAATTAGATTATTCTCTTCAAAAATTTGTTTTCTCTCTGTAAATCAGTACATTGGGGATTTCTTATGGAGTAATGATTTTCCTACAAAACTTACATTGCCCAATACTTTCTTCACATTTTCAAGTTCCCTCAAATATAAGTCACACACATTTTTATCACCGTATCTGTTACAGAGACGATGATCAGGAAGGCTCATTTGCAGGCACAGCCGGAAGGTGAGCTGTGAGGACAGACAGCACAGGGTCGGGAACTGTGTAGATTCCCGGATGCTGAAGCAACACTCGAGGGAGCGAACAGAAGCCACGCCACAGAACACCTGCTCTGTCGCCAGATCCTTAAGTGCAGGTCAGGGCTGCAAGGTGGAAAGCAGGGAAAGGAGACCTGAGGCAGACTGCTGTGTGTCGGTCAGGACTGATGAGAGGAAAATGAGGACCTGATGATTCCTGCAGTAAGACCTGACCCTGTCAATTACTGAGAAAGACGTGTTTGCTTAGAATTCTAAGTCAGTTATCATTAAAAAATTTCTTAATGAAAATTTGCAAAGGCTGGTGAAATGGCTCAGTAGGTAAAGGGCTTGCAGTGTGAGCTGGTGCCCTGAGTTAATCCCAGAACCCACATAAAGGTGCTAAGACCTCTGTATACATACATTCATATACACACACAGTAATAAATTAAAATGACTTTTAAAAGTTATTGTCTTTACATTCTTGGAAATGAGTACATTTCTGTGGGCAAGCTGCAGGGAGCCCACATTTGCTGCCTGTCTGTGGCACATGCCTACTCGACCACTCTGCTGGAGTTGCTGTCTTCTCTTCTTTTCTGTAGACCTTAATAATAGCTGTCCATTCATTAATAAAAATTAGGGGAAATACACTTGGTTGTGTGTGTATTTTCTTTTTTGAACCAGGTATCTCACAGATAGCTCTGACTGGCCTGGAACTTGCTATGTAAAGCAAGCCTAGCTTTGAACTCAGAGATCCTCCTGTCCCAGCCTCCCAGTGCTGGGATTAATAGAGTGTACCATCAGCTATTAAATAATGTTCTTGTCCTCATGGGTCTACTTGAAAGTTAATTCATAGGGATTTTCCTAGTTTATCAAAATGTAATACACTTGGTCAAACTCCCTCTCTTTCTGTTTTAATCCTGTTAGGACAGCTATTTGCAGAAGGCTAGTGGAATCTATCACCGTACCTCATAGCATTCCCATTGTGCTGTGAAACGGACAGCCAACAGCAGCAGTAATGAACCTTCTGGCGTGCTTCTCCAAAGGAACTAGAACAGAATGTAGTAGCTCACCTACCCAGCTATCTCCTGGGTGGTGTGGGCCTCAGACCTTCTGAGCAGATCTCTGCATGGCCTGAGCTGACTTAGGACTTGTTCTCTCTAGCCTTCTAAATGCTTCATAGCTACCCCTGACTTTCCCAATCTCGCCTTTGATCCCAGCAAGTGGATCTCTGAATTCCAGGACAGCCAGGGCTGCACACACAAAATCCAAAAGAGCAAAAGATTAATTGCCTACCCAGAATTACTACTAGATGAGAAGTAATGCAAACCAAGAATCAATAGAGATGATAAATAGTTAACTTATATATTCCATAAGGGAAATAAATAGCATATGTCACAGTCATAAAAATAGTAAAAGATCACTCGTGTGTGTGTGTGTGTGTGTGTAGACAGAGTTATCTCTAATGTAGGTAGCCTTGACTATCCTGGAACTTACTCTGGCCTCTAGCTCACAAACCCACCTTTCTTTGCCTCCACAGTATTGAGATTCAAGAGCTGTGCCACCATGCCTAGTCCCCTCACTTTCTGATAGTTTTAGTCAATAATTTAATAAATACATTCTTGAACATCTGCAAGAATAGAAATGGTAGAAGTCATGGATATGATAGAATATTAAGCTTAACTTTTGGGGAACTAAATGGGACAATATTTAATAAAGTGCATACATGAGAGGGATGAGCTGTGTTTAATTTTGTTGGTGTGTTTCAGGAGTAACATTGGAGTATTTGGAGGCCAGAACAGGGCATCAACTCTCTCAGAGCTGGAGTTGCAGGCATTTGTAAGGGTCCTGGTCTGGTCTGTGGGTGCTCCATTCTGCAGGTGCTCTTAACCTCCAGGGCGATAGCTCTAGCCACAGGAGGAATTTCCTAACAAATGAGGCGAAAGGAAAGTATCTTCCCAGCTAGCCCGTGCAGTGTACAGATGTATAGATGTGCTTGTCGGCTTTGATGTTCCACAGGACTCGATGGTTGGGGAACTAATTACATCTGAGACTGCTGCAGTGCAGACAAAGTTCGCTGCAGTGGGAGGATTAGTTGAGATGGGCGTTAGTTGTAGTTGTTTGTTCTAGTTGACATTTGTATCTTGGGACTCATTAATTGGAACACAGACTTTTTCTTTTCATAAAGAGGAATGCTGTGTACATGCCAGTGCGTCATAAAGCATCTAATGTCTGAGCATGCCATTAGCACACATGGGTGCAGGGGTTCACTATCACACTAAGTCGCTGAACATTGGAACATACAACTACACATATTTCAGTAAATGTCCTCAACTGTCTCCTCTTGTGAGATCAGCAGTCTGCTATCCAGATCGTGGGCATATTTATTACCTCAGTTGTTTCCTTGTGGGGACTGAGAAATGGCAGCAGTAAAGAGTGCTTGCTGCTTTTCAGAAGATCCAAGTTCAGATCCTAAACAAGAAAGAAGCCAGGTATCCCACAAATGCCTGTAATTCCAGCTCCAAGGGACCAAACCATCTCTTCTATTCTCTGCAGACACCTGCACACATGTGGCGCACACACATATGTGCACAGAAATCAAGTGGTTCTCTACTGTTCATAAATCTCTGCTGCTGCTATATAGCCATCCAGACCTCACCCCTGCTCTTTGGCCTTGCCAGCCACACCCCTTCTTGCATCTTCCTCAGTTCTCCTGCTTCTTCTACTTTAACAGGCCTTTTCATTTTTTTAAAATGCATTGGTGTTTTGAGTGCATATTGTGTGTGTGTGTGTGTGTGTGTGTGTGAGTGTGTTTGTGTGTGTGTGTGTGTGTTGGATTCCCTGGAAAATGGAGTTACAGAAAGCTCAGGTCCTCTTGAATAGTAGTAGCCAGGGCTCTTAACCACTGAGCCACACTCCCCCCCGCCCCCATGGTCTTTTTGATTATATGGTGTCTAATTTCCTATCCATCCAAAGATGCTTAGTTTTACCACATATACAAGGGCACTTTGCCACACAAAGGTTTGAGTCATAGGGGTAAAATATGAGCATTCTGGATGAGGATTTATTGCTCAGAGCATACTACAAACAAAGGTGATACTAAGATGGAAATTTAAACCACCTATTCAGTATATTGTTAAAGTTATCTCCATCTTGTTGGCCTCAGCATCCTTCAGAAACTATTAAAAGAAAAGTAAATTAAACTCAAAGGATGGAGGAAATAAAGATAAAATTAGAAGGGAAATGTAAACAGGCAGAAATGGATGTCCTTATTGCAAGTACCTACGGAGCTTCCCTGATGCCGTCGCTCTGGAGCCTTGTGATCACTAATGCTAAAGCAGGACCGGGAAACTCAGTGTGCTTGCTTGTCTGCTTTTGGGAGAGCGGAAGTCCGGCTCTCAGCAGAGTCCGGCAGCTTCTCTTTCCCAGTCACTCGTGCTTTGGCCTTGGCAGCCTGATTTGGCTCGTCCATGGCTTCACTGTATGTGAGGTTGGTTTGATTGTTTTGAGGGTTTTTGTTTTGTTTTGTTTTGTTTTGTTTTGTTTTGTTTTGTTTTTGGTAAGATCTTACCTTGTAGCCCTGGCTGCCGTGGAATTAGCTGTGTAGACCAGGCCAGCCTGGAACTTACAGCCAGCCTTCTGCCTCTGTCCCTCAAGTACTGGAATCAAAGGTGTACACCATCGCCCCACAGGCTCTGCTGTAGGAATTCAGTTTCTTCTCTCACCCAGCTTTTCCTTGTTTCCAAGAGAAATTGACATCTTTCTTTTCTAGATTTCTATGGGAATTTCTGAAATGAAAAAAAAAATGTCAAGGGTGAGTCCACAGCCAAAAGAAACCCTGTAGAGGCCCGCTGCTCGGAGTGTGAGGACTCTGGTACAGTGCCAACTGAAGGGCAAAGAACTAAGAAGAAAGTCGTGAACAGAAGCCCTGGGTGACTAGGGTGGGAACTCTCAGAGAGTTCCATTGCTGGAACATTCTACTCTGTTTATGTATAAGCCGGTGACAGCGCCCTTGGTCCCACCTCAGCAGTGGTAACGCACATACTCAGTGTTGTGTCACCGAGTCCTGAGCCCTGGACTCTGCCCACACTGTCTTCACACTGGAGGATTTCTCACACCGAGACCCCAATGACTGGACAGGAGGCTCCAGTCGAGGTTTCTCTGCTGCCGGCCATGGTCCATTCTTGTCACCAGATTGTGACCACAAAGTAAAATCTCTTCAAAATCTAAAAAAAAAAAAAAATCCAGGAATAGAGATAAGCAGCAAAAACAGTTTTACCATTGAGCAAACTTAAGTGCTGGACGGAGTACCACAGGCAGCCCGGAATGGAGAGTGCCAAGTTGCTGAGAACGGCAGCCCTGGCTTCCACTCAGTCACTGAGCTGAGAGGCCAGGCCATGCTAGCTGTCCTCTGAGCTCCTCGAGCACTCGTGTTTGTATCTGTGAAATGAGTGAATAAACGATCAGTTTGAAGTTGTAGCTCCTTATTCCGTTTTGTGTTATTAGCAGTTGGCTGGAATTACTGTCACTGTAACAGCAGTAGTAGCCTTTGGCTTTTTGCAACAAGCCTTTTATGTGTAGTCCACCATGGCTTTGAATTCCCTGGGTCTACGCTGGTCTTCAACACGAAACTCTACTACCTCAGCCTCCATGTGCCATACCCCTAAACTGTATTTCTTCTGTCTTCAGCCGTCTTGTCATGTGCCAACCTAGTTCATCTGAAATTCTGGAAGTTTGAGCAGCTGTTAGTTGCTTTTAGTCGCATGAAAAGTAGAATTCCAGGTCTTTATGACAGGCAGGAAGTTACCAGAGCCAGGTTCCTGGATGAAAAGTCCCATTGTGACAAGAGAGACAATGGAGCTATGGAGGCAGCTTCTGGCTCCGAGTTACAGTGCTGATAAAAATACACATCCCAGGGATGGAGGCCTGGCATGGGTTCTCTAGGGAAATGCAAGAGTGTAATTGCCCGGAAGCGGTCAGCGGAGATGAGAATGTTCAGGTCCTAGGACCCGCCACACGCTGGCTCGGACCAGCCCTCCGTGCTCTTTGTCTTCTGGGTGTGAGATTGCAAACCTGTTTGATTTTAGCTTACTCTGGACTTCCCGTAGGCTAATCAAGCAGTTTATTCTCTTCTTCCTTTTTACTCTCCTTTTTACATTTTATTTATTTTGTGTAAGTGTGCCCCACCAGACTGCCTCCTGCCTCTTTGCACTTTGTGTGCACACTTTGACAGTGTGCGTGACTGTCAGAGCATAGCTTGTGAGAATTTGTTCTTTCACCTGTGGGACCTAAGAATTGAACTCTGGTGTAAACGTAATTTTTATTCACCTGATAATAACTGTCCTCTCTGAGGCTCACTGCCTCCATCTGCTAACCGAGGCTGAGTCCTGGAAGCTTCTAGCCTCTGTACAATCTATCTAGCCTAGAATGGTTTCAGCTTCTAAGACTTACTGTATAAACTCACCCTTTCTAGTTCTTTCTGAACTGTTGGCTGCTTTAACTCAGCTGTTCTAGCTCAAACTCCTCTGCTAGATGACTGATTCAATCTGGGTTCTCTCTCCGCCTCTGACTGAATTGCTCTGCTTGACCTCATACTAACTTTGGCAATGTGTTCTAATTCTCATTTTCTGGTTCCATCTGTCTTCACCTGTGTCTAGCTCATCCTGTCTCTGTAAAACTGTCCCCCACCAGACTGCCTCCTGCCTCTTTGCACCACCCCTCAGGTAGCACCCCTCCCCCCCTCTCCTCATGAGAGCTTGGCAGATCCTAGTCTGTCACACCTTTCTCTGCTTCATCACTTTGTCTGCTACTCAGTTAGACATCACTTTCAGACATGGGTGCTTCCTCCTACAAAGTAACTTTCCCTTCATTGTTTGGGATTAAAGGTGTGTGCTAAAGGCTGAGCCACACCACCACTAGAAATAGTGCTTTTCCGTAAATAACACAATCTTGGTGTTCACGGTGTGATCAGTCTTGCCACATTCTGGTCATCTTGCTGGGTGGCAAGTACTGCTTCTTAAATGCTCTTAATTAAATGACTCAGTTTGCTTAGTTTTGTATCATTGATTTTTTTTATGGGTTTTCACTATTTATTATATTTTTAATTTCAATTATGTTTTTTTAGTTTTTAATTTTAAGTTTCAATTATGTCTCTATGACTTTGAGAAATTACTTTCCTACCAGTAGAATGCTAATACGAACTTTACAGTTAAACAACATTTAATGGAGTGAATATGTAGGAATTTCCATAGTTGGGTTATTAAGCGTTTCCACAAAAATACTAGTAAAATAATGATTTAAATTCTTGCTTAAAATTCAGGTAAAAATAACCAGACTGTAATGTAAACATGAAATATTAAAATGAAAATTGGCCAAAATGTCTGTGATATTTCAGGATAAGATGGCTTCCAGCTCTGTTCTTTATGATCTCCCCCTCCCCTCCCCTGTCTTGCATGGGCTCATATCTAAGGTGCCTTCTGAGGTAAGTCAGGATTCGCTGTGCACTAGGCCATGTGAGAGACACCTTAAGAGATCTGTGACTACTTTCCTACAGTAGGACACTAAGGAGGGGACCTGTCCGACCACCACGAGCAGGTGCAGGGAAAAGCCAGCTGTCTCAGGTGTGCTCCTGGTGCCATAATACGATCTGCTCCAGTGCACACTGCCTCCTGTGAGCTCCGGTGCACACTGCCTCCTGTGAGCTCTGGTGCACACTGCCTCCTGTGAGCTCTGGTGCACACTGCCTCCTGTGAGCTCTAGTCCACACTGCCTCCCGTGAGCTCCGGTGCACACTGCCTCCCGTGAGCTTCAGTGCACACTGCATCCCGTGAGCTCTAGTCCACACTGCCTCCCGTGAGCTCTAGTCCACACTGCCTCCCGTGAGCTTTAGTGCACACTGCCTCCCATGAGCTTTAGTGCACACTGCCTCCCATGAGCTTTAGTGCACACTGCCTCCCATGAGCTTTAGTGCACACTTTAGTGCACACTGCCTCCAGTGAGCTCTAGTCCACATTGCATCCCTGTGAGCTCTAGTCCACACTGCCTCCCGTGAGCTCTAGTCCACACTGCCTCCCATGAGCTTTAGTGCACACTGCCTCCCATGAGCTTTAGTGCACACTGCCTCCCATGAGCTTTAGTGCACACTGCCTCCCATGAGCTTTAGTGCACACTGCCTCCCATGAGCTTTAGTGCACACTTTAGTGCACACTGCCTCCAGTGAGCTCTAGTCCACATTGCATCCCTGTGAGCTCCAGTGCACATTGCATCCCCGTGAACGCAAGTGCATACTGTTTCCCGTGAGCTCCGGTGCACACTGCCTCCCGTGAGCTCTAGTCCACACTGAATCCCTGTGAGCTCCAGTGCACACTGCCTCCCGTGAGCTCTAGTCCACACTGCCTCCCGTGAGCTCCAGTGCACACTGCCTCCCGTGAGCTCCAGTCCACACTGCATCCCCGTGAGCTCCAGTGCACACTGCCTCCCGTGAGCTCCAGTGCACACTGTCTCCCGTGAGCTCTAGTCCACACTGCATCCCCGTGAGCTCCAGTGCACACTGCATCCCGTGAGCTGCTTTGCCCAGAGCTTTTGTCATAGACAGTTTGAGAAGTTGAAAGTTCTTGCTATGAAGTGAAGTTGGTGGTGGGATTTCCTCCTGATTGGTTCTGACGCATTTGGAAGTGGAATTTGGACAAGTTGGAAAAACTGCAGATGCTTCAAGCAGCGCTTAGAGGGTCTGCAGAGAAAGCCAGAGCACATGGAATTCTCTGCAGAGGGAAGGCTGGCCTCCTATCTTTCAGGAGGAGGAAAATTGAGAAATGTGATGCTTCAATATAGTTTTTGTATTTTGTACAAGCCCCAAGTTGCTGGTCTTATTCAAAGGCATCTTAGCTGACTAGAGGGAGAACTGGGAGCAGAAGAAAAGCAGAACACCTGCGCTTAGAGAGCCAGAGCCAGAGATCGGATCCTCTCAGAGAAAGCCAGAGCCAGGCCTTCTCTGTACTTGAAATGCAGAGGCCGTTGGATTTCCAAAAGCTCAGGGCCAGCCTGATCTACACAGAGTTCTAAGCCAACAAGAGCTCATAGTAAGAGCCTGTCTCAGAGTGGAGAGGGAGGCAGCTGAGACAACAGGGCAGGTGTCACAGGGCATGGCACGGCTGAGGCTGCCCGACTTACCTGATGCAGCTCAAGACAGGAAGGGTGGAAGTTGTTTGAATACCCTGTGGCTCTGTCTGCTGCCTTATGTGGTGTTTCCCACACACCATGCCAATGTTTGCTTCAGGTGCTGGGCACAGAGCTACAGGATTCAGTGTCCTTCATGCCTCTGTGGCTTGGAAGGATGGAGCTTGGTTTTGCTCTAGGGGAATTCCCAGCTAAGAGTTTACATTGAGTCTCAAAATAGACTTTGAGTTTGACTCTGAGCAACACTGGAGCTGTTGCTGCTTCAGTGTTGCATGGGTGGACTTTGCATGTGAGATGCCCATGCACTGGGAGAGCTGCAAGTGGAATCTGGTGGTGGGGGATGCATCTGTGTAACGTTGACAGGTAGCGGGCTAGAGGTGCATGGGCACCATGAGCTTGGTTTGCCCGAGAAGAATCTACAGGAGTAGGAATGCATGCTGGCGGCAGGTTTCCTTGGGGGATATCCAAGAGCGTTCCCTAACCCTGCCAACATCTGCCCCGTGTGCTCCGGCCACCACGCAGGGGGCCATGACGGACAATGAGAAAGTAGGAGGCGGCCAGCATAGGCATGTCAGCCAGTACAGGCATGTGCCTCTCTGCGGCAGTGCTGGGTGATAGGTGCTTTCTGCTTAGCGCACCCTGTCATAAAGCCCAGACCCAACACCTACTTGGTGGCTAGGGCTAGCAGTCTTTTTTTCACTTGAGTTTCATGGGATCTGGTGCCCTCTTTAGGCCTCTGCAGAAACTAGCCGCATACAGAGCACTCACAGACATGCAGGCAAAACACTCATACATTTAAAGGAAGATAGATTTAAAAAAATAAAAACTAAACATGAACCAAAATAACTCCTCCTTCAAATCAGTCTGCTCTGGTATTTGGTCATGTAAGGTGAACTGCCTGACGTGATCACAAAACTGGAAGCCACACAAGTCAGCTAGTTGAAGCCAATATTCCTATAAAGAAAAAGACGTGATTTCAACCTCTAGCTTCTTGGGATGAGGATATACCAGGCCTTTAGTTTCTCTTGGCTGGATCTCTGAGAGAGCCACCATTGTACAGGTTTTCTACTGTTTTCACTGCCTCAGGCTCTGGGGAAGTCATTCATATTGAGCAGGTAGATCCAAGTTCGCCTCAGCTGTTCAGAAGGTCAAGGCTAGCTCAGCTATGTCAGACTGTTTCACAGTAATAACAACAGAAATAGTGATGTGTGAGTCTAATAACAACAAATAATGGAGTTTTATTTTTACCAGCCGTTGTTTCTAATCCCAATGGTTATCTCCTAGGTTTTATGAAGATTGTTTTTTTCTTTTCTCTTTTTTTATTTTTTGGGTTGGTTTTGTTTTGCTTGCTTTTTGAGGTGATATCACCTATATAGGGTTGATGGCCTAGAAATCACTATGGAGACAAGCTGACCTCACTCCCAGAGGTCTGCTCTCTGAGTGCTGGAACTAGAGGTGTACCCCTCAACAATGCACTAGCACAGTTATTGCTCCAGCAGTAGCAGCTTGGCTCTAGTCAAACCAAGATGAGAAATTCTCAAACCACCACTCCACACCCGCAAGCCTGTTGTCTGTAGCTCCCATAGGTACAGGAAGCCCAGTGCACTGTGCTGACTTTGACCTGTGCAGTGTGGCACAGCATTGTGGAGTCTGACGTTTATGCCTGGATGTGAGTTAAACGTGGGAATGTCCCTGGTTTAATTCCACATCTGACTTACATTCAAAACCTCCAGAGGAGACAGAGCCTCCTGAAAATCCATTGATTGATTCCTGTGTTCCCTTGAGTCTTCTGTGTGTGTGTCAGTGAATTGCTTCATGAGAAGGGCTCTGGAGAGGAGAGAATGGTTTTCCATTGAGCACGTCACAATTTGCAGAAGCATAAAATGATGCTGTGCGGGCTGTTTGTGTTTGCTGTTCTCTGTTACTGATTATGTACAACTGTAGAAGCGCGTCTCATAGGCAGCAGCTGGAGTGTTCTCAGCTCCTAGACTAGGAACACCAGCCTTTCTGTTACCTTCTCAGTGTTCTTAGAAGATGAGTGGAACCCCTCTTTATCTTAGAAATGTCAGCAAGGCCTCTGTCATGCTGTCGGTGTGGGTCGCTGATGCAGCACTGTGGAGAATAAATAACCCCAGCTCAGCTCTTTTCCATGGAGCTGCTGGGGCTCATCGGGACCTGTCCGGCATCTGCATCGCGGAGGACTAGCAGAGCCACAGCCTACAATGGTGTTTAACTGTAGCCGCCTTCGCCCCAGTTCACAGGGTCCTGTGCTCAGTCTGTGTCTCCTTCCGCCTCTCTTTGAACTTCTTTTCCTTCATAGCTAATTGCTTCTCACCTCCATTTGCCCCATCCCAGCACGTGCACAATGAACTCCACCCGTTCGTTAGTCAGGGTGTGTCTCTTATAGGAATGTGTGTGCGCTCTTCCTTTCCTTCACCTCTGGCTCCACTGAAGAGATGCTTGCCCTCAGGCCGACCACAAACAATGGCTGGTGAGCCTAGCGTCTTCTTGCTGACTCTGGTCCCTGAAGAAAGGGTAGATTAGTTTGAGGTTTGTCATCACAGGTTTATAGTGTTTGTGGCATTTTTGTGATAGTGAATTAATTTTGAGAATTTTGAATGTCGCTTCCTTTGCCTTGTCCCTTAAAGAGTTTGTGTGATGGCCCATGGGCTGCCTTCTGTAGCGCCTCTAACATTTGCCACTTACCCCATGACAGTTAAATTGTAGATATGTCATAGATTGACTAATTCTGGGAGATCTGTAATTCTGATGAATACTTTTAAATCTTTTATGGCTGAGTTCCTGGCTGTAATCCTCTGCATCACCATCACCAAAAACAAAGAGTAAGGCCTTTTTGAACTCAGTCTTCCATTTAGAATTTTGATTCAATAGAAATATATGGTAAAAATCAACTTTGTCAGTTTTATCCCAGTACGATGAAATACTTGGCCACTGGTATTGATGTTAAATGAAGGTGGGCCTTGGTCATAGCCGCCTTCCCTGGAAAACTTTAGAGAGCCCTTGGAGCCTGATCCCTGAACAAAATCCTGTCTTAGCTAACCTCATTATTAAACTTCATAGTCGGCCTCAGCAGGGAATAAGGTGTGTCCCTGGGGGCTGGAGAGATGGCTCAGCAGTTAAGAACACTGACTTCTCTTCCAGAAGTCCTGAGTTCAATTCCCGGTAACCACATGGTGACTCACAACCATCTGTAATGGGATCTGATTCCCCTTTTTGGGGTGTCTGAAAACAGCTACAGTGTACTCACATACATAAAATAAGTAAATAATTCTTTTTTTTTTAAAAAAGGAAAGTTTTAATAAGAGTTCCTGGTTAGGATGACTTGGTTGCCTCGGAGGCCCAGGCCAGGCCGAGCCTTCACTCTCACACCAGTCTGTGTTGTCCTGGTCTGAGGTGCTGGAAACTCCAGCGTTTCCAACCTCAGGCTTCTAGTTTGAAAATGTGTGTGTAGACGTGACTCAGTTGTCTATAACCCAAGAATCAGGAGTTTTAAACTCTGAATTTGGGGACTGAGAATGGTGACATAAGCCTTTAGGAGGCAGAGGCAGGTGGATTGCTCTAAATTCAAGACCATCAACCTAGTCTACATAGAGTTCCAGCCAGGCTTGCTTTGGATTGGGATCTTCAAAAATCACCCGCCAAACAGAATGCTAGATTCTGGATGTTTAGATGAGGCATGCTCTGTCTCTTCTGAACCACATCAGGTTCCTCGTGCCACCCTGGAGAATCCAGGCTGCCGGCGCACGTCTGAGTTCGTGGGTCGAACTTACCTTCTTGGCCATAGCTGGACTGCCGAGTGAGACTGTGCACTTGGCTCGCAGGTGAATCTCTGTGCTGCTGGGCCAGCCAGAGTGCAAAGATGTTTTAAGATTTGTCAGTCCCCAGCAGGAGTGCAGAGGTAAGTAATGGGCCTGGTCTTCTATTTCAGTGCAAACAGCTACCACAGCGCCAAAGACATGGAAGAAAACAAAAGAGCGGACCCGAACCCCAGATGAAGTGTTAGAAGCAGAGGCAGAGGTGAGTGACAGTCTCTCCTGAGGTACCTTTCTTAAGATAACATTTTCCATTCCAATCTTGGTCTGTCAAGCACAAAATATGTCTATGAGGTTTGTTTGATGTTTGATTTTTCTGAATAACTGTTGCTCCTCTTTCAAAATACATCTTCTAGATAGTCAATGTAGAGTTAATTCTCCCTACTTGAAAATGTGTGTGTTTGGGGGGGGGGCGTCATTTTTGGGTTTTATTTGTGTGTGATATTTCTATATTGGTGTGGATTTGCATAGCCAGGTATATGCATGCGCATTGGGTGTATATAGGTCCAATGGTCAATACTGCTGTCATTGTCAACCATAATTTTGAGACCATCATTACTAATTACTAACCCTAGAGATTAGCTAGTGGGCTAGTTGGTGAGCTCTAGGGATATGCCTGGCTCCTTCTTGAGTTCTGGGGACCCAAAGTCAAGTAGTTCTTTACACCTTGCACTTAGTGGTACACTTTACCAAGTGGCTATGCTCAGTCCCTTAGCTCCCAGTTTCTTACACGTTACTGAAAGACTTTAATGATCACATTGAAATATAGTATTTTGGGCATGCTGTACTTTTCGAATTAGTACAGGAAACAGGTTGCTTACAACTTGGGCCTGAACTGGAAAGAGAAGTTCTCAGCCTCTCCCTGCTGAGGCAGTTGTTCTTTGTGTTTGTGTGCCTGCTCTTATGCCACAGCTCATGTGTCAGAAAACATCCTGTGGAGTCAATTCTTTCCTTCCACCTTCATGTGGATTCTGGGGATCCAGCTCACCCCATCAGCCTTTCAAGGTAAACATCTCTTGAGCCACTTAGCTGCCTTAGGCAGCTTTTAAATAATTTTCTAACGAGCTCTTTGTAGCTAATAAGCTTACATGTTGTGCACACAGCCCACAGTAGCCTTTGTTGCTTCCTCTGTCACGTCACTTTCCTTCCATGAGGCTCTGTTGATGTCACAGTGAGTTGCCTAGCAACCACTAAAGAGGTGTGTGGGTGACTTCATTGTGCTTCTGAGGGACAAGATTTAGCACTAAGCTTGAGAGGTGCAAGTAGTTGGTGCCTACCTTGAAGCTTGACAAGAAAATGATGTTCCTACAGAGAATAAGATACTTCCTAGAAGCAGGGGAGTCGCACACAGTCCGGGTATGGCTTGCGCTTCACAAGTAGATTCCTCCTGAGACTTGTCTAGGTTTGGTCCATTCACTTTAGTCTCCTTGTTGACCTTTGTGCTCTGACCCCATTTCTCGGAGAATACTGACTGGAGGTCCCCAGACCTGTTCATTTCAGGTTGGGATAATACACACTTGAATCTGTTATTCCTCCCACAGCTCTTCAGGCCTGGCACAGCACAGTCTGTCAGTGAAGTGTAGCTGTGTTCCAGTACCCTTCTTTGTGGGCACTGAAATTTGAATTTGCATATAAAAAGATACATACCATTTTTTGGTTTTTCAATTATTGCAAGTGTAAAATTTATCCTTAACTTGTACAATTTATGAAAACAGTCGGTAAAGCAGAACTAGACTGGGCCAGAATTTGCTGTAAGCGTTTACAGCGTCGTGAGGTGGTGAGAGCTGGCGCGGTTCCTTGTGAAGCAGCCACTGCCCTTCCTGCTCTTCTCACCACACAGCGTATAAAGCCTCTGGAGTGAGGCCAGGGAGGTGGCCGCATGGGCAGGAAGTGGGCTGCTCCTGCACCCCTCATGAGGCCCCCCACGCCCGCAGTGGGTGACTCCTGTCCACCTGGAACCTCAGTCTTAGGACATCTGGTGACTTCTGGCCTCCTTGGGCACAGCACTAGTGTCAAAGTGCAAGTGCATGCGCACATACACACAGATACACACAAATGATATATTTTTATAATATTTAAAATATTTGCTCTTTTTTTTATATAGTCTTCATTCAGAATTCTTAGTCCTGTGCCTTTCCTACAGTAATGATCATTAATTAGCACAGTTTATTGAATACTAGATACTTTTGCCTTAATTTCCACTATGGTCTTACCCTTTCTTACTTTATTTTCTCAGCCTCTTTTAAAAATAATGTAATTTGGGCACATCGGTGGCCGTGTGTGCCTTTAATCCCAACACTCAGGAGGCAGAGGCTGGTGGATCTCTGAGTTTGAGCCAGCCTAGTCTACAGAGCAAGTTCCAGGATAGCCAGGGCTGTATATAGAATCCCTGTCTTGCAAAACCATGGATGGATGGATGGATGGATGGATGGATGGATGGATGGATGGATGGATGGATAATCAATCCTTTTTGTCAGTCACTGATACCCACTTTTCATTCTGACTTTTCTGTGATTGGTAGGCAGTATTAATATTAGTGTTGTAAATAATATTAGTGACGGTGTTAGAATGTTATTCTTTTTTTAAGTTTTTTTTTATGATTCATTTATGTGCATTGGTGTTTTGCCTTACATGTGTGTGTGTGTAAGGGTGCTAGAAACCATAGAACTGAACGTGCAGATACTTGAGCTGCCATGAGAGTGCTGGGAAGTGAATCTGGTCCTCTGCAAGAGAAGCCCAAGTTGTTAACTGCTGACTCAACTCTCCTGCCACATAATAAAAATGGTTCCTCCCATCTACCCCACCCTCCTCCCTCCAGGGTTTCTCTGTGTAGCTCTGGCTATCCTAGAACTCACTTTTTAGACCAAGCTGGCCTCTGCCTCCCAAGTGCTGGGATTAAGAGGGTGCACCACCTCTGCCCTGTCTCCCCCTTTCTTAAAAAAAGGCCTCATTTTTAGCCCTGGCTGCTCTGGAATTCTCTATGTAGACCATACTGACTTTGAATGCACAGAGACCTGATTAAAACTCTGTTCCTTCAGCCCTGCTGCATCCGATTTTGTAATAAAGCACTGTTCATAGACTTCATGAACTTCACTTTGCTTGTTGAGTTTTTATTGGGTTGAGCCTGGAGGCATTCTGTGTCCTCTTCAGTGATTCTGTGTGGCTACATTGTGGCTATATTACCCACAGGCGACCTGGTGCTTCTTTTGTGGTTACAGTCAGAATTTCCAAGAGTGCCACCTTTCTTTCTTTCTTTCCCTGTTGTTCCCCTGATGCTGATTTTAGGAAATGGCTTTTACCCACACATTTTCCAAGGTCTGAAATAAGAATTTTAAGAACTGTGAAGTACTTGGCTCTTTAGTGCTGTAGGGGCTGTCACTAGGTATACGGAGATACCTTGGTCCCCCTTGGAGGAAATCCAAGGAAATCCTTGGAAATCTGTGGAGTCAAGAACTCTCCTCAATCTGCTCTGAACAGAAAAGCGCACCTCCAGTCCCTGCCAGTTTACTCAGAGCATCCTGGATGCTGAGCGCAGGAAACGGAGGCCGTCTCTCCTCAGCTTTACCCAATCTTCTTTTTTCAAAAGTTAAAAGTGGCCTACTTTTCTTTAATATATATATTTATACTTTTAGGCTTTTTTCTTGGAATTTGATGTCTGCATTTGAAGGGTTTTGTTGGTTGCTTTTTTTTTTTTTAAATTTGAGGCAATGTCACATGTATCCCAGGCTAGTCCTCGAGGCTATACATGGTTATCTGCTACTGATTTTAGAAAATCAGTATGTATTGCTATGTAGCCTAGGATGACCTTGAATTTCATGTGTGTGTGTGTGTGTGTGTGTGTGTGTTTTGTATACACATATGAGGATAGTACGTAGGATTTGGTTCTTTTCTCCTTCTACCTGTCTGGTGATCAAAATCAAATCAGGTTTTACAATAAGAAACTTTGCTCATGGAAACATCCTGCCCGTCTGCTGTTTGAGCTTTTACTTTGGTGCATTGTCTCTCGTGCTTGTATAGAAGCAGTTTTCCTATGACCAGTCTGTCTAGCCCAGACTTGAACTTCTAACCCTCTGCTCCCTCCCCCTCCCCCAAGTGCTGGAATTATTGGCACGAGTGATTCCTTTTAATAAATATTAAGTGTTTTTTCCATCCTGCTTCCTTTTACATGGTGCTTGGAATTGAACCCAAAGCCTCATAAGGTCTTGCTATGTAGTCATAGCAAGAATTCTTCCAGCTGTTAGCTCTATAGAGTTTACCTTCTTTTCTCTTTTTTGATAGCTTATGTGTGTTTGTGTTTGTGTGTGTGCACACAAATGCACATACTAGGATCATATAGGTGTAGGTCCTTTGAATCTATGCTTATCTACTTGTAAGACTTTGAATTTGTGTCTTGTTATCTGATGTGTATTGTATGAACACATTACTAGTATTTTTACATGTTAAAGAAGACATGTTTGAGATTAACAAAATTGTGCCATAAATGAGGTAAGGTAAAGCGCCCCATGTGTAGGACAGGCTTTGTCAGGAGACTGTGTGTAGCACAGTGTTCTGTTACAGTAGCCCTCTGGCTCGCCTGTTCAGCATTAAAGTGCTAAAACGCCATTGGCGTCTCGTGGGCGCTGGCTGGGTAGGCTTGTCTTTCGAGTGCCCCCTTCACCACACACACTTTACTCACAGAAAACCCAGACACACCAAGGCCTCCGGCGTCCCACATGTTGGTGGCAACAACAAGACTTTTGATAGAAATAAGCTACGAGGTTCTGTGTCTCTTGATCAACCTATGCGATAGGCTCCCCGAGAGATCGTGTTGGGAGTTTTCTGTACATAATTTGTGTGTGTTCCTCAGACGCAGTCCTGGATTCAGACAAGTTAGCAGGTTGTTAACTAACCCATGACCTCCTTGTAAAGACAGTGTGATTATCATCATAAGACGTTTAATTCTTCAATTCCCCAAAACTGTTTCAAAGCCTGAAGCCTGCGGAGCCTCTGCTCTCTAGTGCCTCTAGCTTTGTGACCCACTGTGTGGCAAGGTCACGATCGCTTGGGGTTCTGAGCAGGGCTTTTCGCTCCTTGGCCATCTTCTAGCAGTTCTTAGCTGGATGTGGTCCTAGTGAATAGTTGATAGTGATAGGTAGATCCTTGAGCTCCTGACTGGTTACACGGTTAGTTCTAGGGCAGCCGGTATTACACATAAAGAAACCCTGAAAGACAGGGCAGGTTCTTCATGCTAACCTTGGCTACATTGAGACTCCATGTCACAGGTGAGTGAGGTCAGTAGCTGTCTGAACTCTGTCATTTGGCAGGCAGAGAGATGACTTAAAACTTGTTCTCGTGCCATGTGCTGAGTGCAGACACTGTCATCTTGAGTGGTGTGCTTTCCTGTGTATATTGTATACAATATTCTATATTTATGTTGTAACGTGAGTTCCATCTTTACTTGCACTCCAGCCTAAAGCCGAAGAAGAGCTTGCAGTTGACAGTGTCCTGGAGCCTGAGCAAGAGGCGATGAGCCAAGGGTGTCTATTTGAGAGAGACCCCTCCACCCTGAAGAGAGCGAAAGCTGAGGAAGAGAACGGGGAAGAGGCAGAGCCTGTCCGCAATGGTGCTGAGAGTGCTTCTGAGGGGGAAGGAGGAGACGGTAACTCAGGCTCTACCGATAGCTCTGGTGATGGGGTCACGTTCCCATTTAAAGCAGGTAAGCTGCCCCTGACTTCCTGTGACCCTTCTCTGTTTCCTGTGTGGTCTTAAAGAAATTCTTCACAGAGAAATCCTGATGGTAGGAGCTTCCCATAAAGTAAGGATTCCAGGATGGATAGGTTAACCCAAGGTGGATCTATTGACTAGTAAATCTAGAGTCTTCTCTAAACCTTCACTGTCCCAGCACAGCAGCCAATAGGAACCTGCAGAGCAGGTTGTTAGAATTCAGTAAGACTGGGGTTTGTAACCCCATAGGAAGAACAACAATACCCACCATCCAGCCCCTCTCCCCCGACTCTCAGGGACTAAACCACCAACAAAAAGTACACATGGAGGGAGAGACCCATGACTCCAGCCACATATATAGCAGAGGATGGTCTTGTCGGGCATCAGTGGGAGGAGAGCTCCTTGGTCCTGTGAAGGCTTGATGCCCCAGTGTAGGGGAATGCCAAGGAGGAGGTGGGAGTGGGTAGATGGGTGGGGGAACACCCTCATAGAAGCAGGGGGAGGGGTGAGATACGGGGACCTTGTGGGGAAAGCAGAAAAGGGGATAACATTTGAAATGTAAGTAAAATATCCAATTGAAAAAGCTGAAGAAAAAAAATTCAGTCTTCACATTGGTCTAAAGGGGTGTTGTAGTTAAAGGGGTGTTATAGTTGCAGCCAGCACCCTGAGGACAGGCCTCCCCTCGATCTGGATTCAGATGTTCCATCTTTCCCATGACTGAACTCTCTTAGTGACTGAACAAGTGTACGGACGAGCAAGTAGAGTGGGTGCGCCTCACAGTGGGGAGCTGTGCAGTTAGTGAGCTCAGAGGGTCTCACAGCTGAGGCCACAGATGCTCTCACACTCGGACCTACAGGACGGAGCTGTCTTCAGCCCTTCAGAACCCACATCATGGTCTGCTGGCTCTGCAAGCCATGATTGCTGTGGACTGTCATGGAAGAACATGATGTCAGTGTATCCAGATGGCACTCCTTGGATGCAAGCTTTCGGCTCAGTAAAAAGTTTTTTTCCTGTACGAAGGGAAAGTAGCATTCATAAAGCAGACTTGGAATGTCCGAGTGCTAGACTGGAGATAGATAATCCAGGCCAGGGTGTTTCAAACTGCTGCTTTTAATCCATTCCCGGGCTGTGATATTACAGAGCATTAAGCAATAGTGTCCTAAAGAACAGTAATGAAACGATGTTGCCACCATTTCCTGTAGGATGAGACTTGTAGCCCTGAGTCTTCTATCTGTAAGGCCTTTATCTTTCTTGTCTCACTGTGTGCCCAGAGTGTCAGTCCCCCTGCCTCAACCTACCGAGGGACTGTTCTAGGCGCCCTGATCCTTCCTGTTGCCACCTGCATCCTCTCTGAGTGTTTTTGTAGTCAGGAACATTGGGGAACCACTAGCCTCACTTCACATGTTGAATTACTAGTTCAGACTTTGGTTGGTTTTAAATGCTGTTCTACAGAGCTGTTATGGCCCTGCTCACTCTGTCCCAGGCTGACCCTGACCTTCAGTCCTCCCGCCTTGGCCTCCAGAAGACCTGGGAGTCCACATGCGTGGGATTCCACATGCGTGCCCCCAGGCCTGGCCTGGCTTGTAAGCTCTGCTACACCCAGATGATGGGCTCGTCTAAATCATGGGGTTGCACATCAAATTTAGCAACTATTAAGCAAAACAGTTTTGTATAAAAACTTTTTTACACTGTAGGAGCAATGTCTCCCACCAGATCACTAAACACTGATGCCGACCACCAGCCTTTTCTTCATAATTGTGCTGGCTGTGCTGTCATTGCCGAGTTGTAGGGTCCAGCTGTCTAATGACCATCTGATGTTTTTTGACCTTGTCCTTGTGTTCAGTAAGGTTGGGAAAGGGATAGTTTAAATCCTAAACCCCAGTAAGTCATCTAGTTTCTAATAAACATAGTTATGCAAGGCAGGCTTGGTTTGAAAGCATCTTCATAACATTAAGAGAGTCTAAAAACACAGAGTCAAGCCTGCTACCAGGACATGATTCTGGCTACAAATTTTACATAGAAATTTTATGTAGCTAGGCGGTGGTGGTGCACGCCTGTAATCCCAGCACTCTGGGAGGCAGAGGCAGGTGGATTTCTGAGTTTGAGGCCAGCCTGGTCTATAGAGTGAGTTCCAGTACAGAGGGCTACACAGAGAAACCCTGTCTCAACAAAACAAAACAAACAAGAAAAAATAAATTTTATGTAATAAAAGTAAGCTGGGGGGTCTTGAAAAATGGCTCTGCCCTTAAAAGTGCATATTAACCGTGCAGGAGACTAGAGTGGTTCCCAGCCTCACCCTCAGACAGCTTACAAGTACCTGTAACTCCAGCTCCGGGGATCCATGCCCTCCGGGCCTCTGCAGGCGCTGCTCTCGGTGCATAGTTGAAGAGTCTGGAGAGAAGGCTCAGCGGTTAAGAGCACTGGTGGTTCTTCCAGAGGTCCTGAGTTCAATTCCCAGCAACCATATGATGGCTCACAACCATCTGTAACGGGATCTGATTGCCTCTTCTGATGTGTCTGAAGACACATATAGTGTACTCATACAAATAAATGTAAATAATTTTTTTAAAAAAATTTTAAGCTGAAATTTTTTTAAATGAAAGTAAGGTTAAGGGTTGGAGAGATGGGTCAGTGGTTAAGAACACCAGCTCTTAACACTTCTTCCAGGGATCCTGAGTTCAATTTCCAGCAACCACATGGTGGCTCACAATCATCTGCAATGGGATGCCCTTTTCTGGTGTGTCTGAAAACAGCTATAATGTACTCATACATAAAATAAATAAATCAGAAAGGAAGGAAGGAAGGAAGGAAGGAAGGAAGGAAGGAAGGAAGGAAGGAAGGAAGGAAGGAAGGAAGATAGATAGATAGATAGATAGATAGATAGATAGATAGATTGATTGGTTGATTAAATAGTTGATACAACACAGAGGCAAGCCAAATTCTTATGGCAAAATACTAGATCAAAATTTGTAATAAAAAGAGGAGCTAAGGCAGCCCTGATGGTCCACATTGTCACCCTAGCACTCTTCAGCTGAACTCATAGTGAAACCCTGTTTCCAAACATAAGACCAAGGGTTGGGCCTTCTCACTGGGATCCACTCAGTTGCTCCAAATATACTGAAGACAAAGATGAAAATCCTCTATCCAGCTGACTGGATATCATTGTCTGAAGTAAACTATTTTTAGTACTTTTGTTTTTTTTCTTTAAAGTAGCGTTTCCAGCCGGGTGGTGGTAGCGCATGCCTTAACCCCAGCACTCTGGGAAGCAGAGGCAGGCGGATTTCTGAGTTCGAGGCCAGCCTAGTCTACAGAGTGAGTTCCAGGACAGCCGGGGCTATACAGAGAAACCCTGTCCAAAAAAACAAAAAGAGCCTGGATGGCTGGGTGGTGATGGAACCTGCTTTTAATCCCAGAGACAGAGGGATCTCTGTATGCTCAAAGTCAGCCTTGTCTACAGATCACTGCAGGACATCCAAAGCTACATTGACTAACTCTGTCTTGAAAACAAAGAAAAGCAAGCCAGGCCATGGACTCTGAGGGTGTGTAGACAGTGCCTGCACCAGGCTTCCAGTTGTTGTCATGTAGACGTGTGGAATCTTTATTCCTTACCGCTGTCAGGATGCCTGCCTGGCCTTAGGGAATGAGCTGAGGTCAGGTGCAGCACTGAACAGAGGCCAGTGACTGGGGATCTCTGGCCTCAGCTTTCTCTGACTGAGCTGGATGCTCTTAGCTTCTGGAGATGTGACACTCTGGCCTTGGAGATTAACACGTGCTGTGTAGCAGCCAGCCTGCCAAGAGTCAGCCCTATTGCAGAGCAGGCTAGTTAGCTCCGTGTGAACCAGGGAGGAAAGAGCGTCGCACCAGAAAATGGCTACGTCACTACAATTGGATGGGAGCATGGATGAATAGGTGGACGCTCAGAGCCTCCCAGCCAAACCATCATCTTTTCTTTTCTCTAGCCTTTTTATAGATAAAATGTCTTAGAAAATGACCTCATATAAAATGTTACACCAAATGGGAGTTAGGAAAGGATGTTGCCATTAAGTTCACAGCAGTGTTTTCACTCTGCTCATCCTACTCCTTATGCTTTCCCTTAACACAGAGTTGTCCCAAGGCTGTGCCTCCTTTTAGTAGAATATGGGTGCTCACTGTATTTCTTAATATACAGCCTTTACTCACTGTTATGAGCAGTGGGCAATTCTGTTCTTGATTATGCCTTTATTACATCATTTTAGCAAAACAGCTAAAACCAAGACTATTTGAATCAAATTGAGAATTCTATGAAATTATTAATTCACCTAAACTGCATTAATTCATGAAAGTTCCTCTTTATGTTAATCTGCAGGAAATCTGCTCAATAGGGTGGGCTAATGCCCAGGGATTATTATATTAATTTAGTAATGGCAGGAAAGGCATATAAGCTGTAAGAAGCAATCCTGAGATGAAGTCTCTTTGGGACTTTGCCTCATAGAGCTTACCTGTTGCAGACCATGCAGAACCAGTGGGCCCCTCCAGGAGGGCCACCACTAGCCTCGCCTGTCCTAGAGAGTTCCTGACACTTTGAGTTTGCTTGTGTCCTTGAGGAGGTAAAGTAAATATTGAGACATGTTTGGGCAAATGGTTTCTGCTTATGCTATTCTTATAGAGTCATGGAAGCCTGCAGATACAGAAGGCAAGAAGCAGTATGACCGGGAGTTCCTATTGGACATCCAGTTTATGCCCGCCTGTATACAAAAACCAGAAGGCCTGCCGCCCATCAGCGACGTGGTCCTCGACAAGGTGAGCCGTGCGGCCTGTGTGCTGTGTGATGGATGCAGCGCTGCAGCTCTCAGGAGCTGGGAGGGCACAGGCATTAGAGTAAAGTAAGATACGTAATGCTTGACCACTGGCTGTTCCAGAATATTCTTTTTTAGGTTATTGGAAGTTCTTTCTCTTAGGTTTTATTTCATTATGTATTTAAGTGTTTTGCATGCATGTATGCATGCACTTCCCAAGGAGGTCAGAAGTGGCTGTCATGGGGCTGGAGCGATGGCTCAGCGGGTAAGAGCACCGACTGCTCTTCCAAAGGTCATGAGTTCAAATCCCAGCATCCACATAATGGCTCACAACCATCTGTAAAGAGATCTGACACCCTATTCTGGTGTCTGAAGACAGCTACAGTGTACTTACATATAATAAATAAATATTTAAAAAAAAAAAAAAAAAAAAAAAGAAGTGGCTGTCACATCCCCTGGAACTGGAATTGAAGAGAGTTGAGCCATCATGTTGATACCAGGAACTGAAATCCCTGGTGCCCTGCAAGAATAAGTTCTCTCTCTCTCTCTCTCTCTCTCTCTCTCTCTCTCTCTTTCTCTCTCTCTCTCCAGCCCTGGGTGATGGTTTCTAAAATACATTAGTATGTGTGTTTCTTGAGGCTCTCTTTGGAGGAAGCAAGGCTTTGTTCACAGAGCATCCCTCGCTCTGAACGTAGGGAGTTAGAGCAACAGCCAGGAGGCTGGGAATCCAGAGCGGGAGGTGTTAAAAGAAGAAACTTAGGTAGGAGGCAATGTAATTCCCATAGTGTTTATCTCAAAACTTGCCCAATAGTGATTCAAGTCCCAATAATGATTCAAGTCCCCAGTCCTTTGCATAGACTTAAAAACTCCTCTTTTGAGTTTTTAATGTGTATTTATTACTTTATGTATATCACACATGTGCCTAGTGTCCATAGAGGCAAGGGGGGATATATCAGATCTCCAGGACTGCAGTTACATATATGTTTGAGTTGCTGTGTAGGTGCTGGAACTCAAGTCCTCTGCAAGAGCAGCCAGTGCTTTCAAGCACTGAACCATCCCTCTGTGCCCAGCATCCTCCTCTTTACAGTTGGTTTGTAGGATGCACAATAAAAGCATAGCTGCGCCTTGTTTATTATGTAAGGCATGGGGGAATGGGGTTGGGTGGTGGTTAAAGTACTTACCCCACGGGCCTAATCACATCCCATCAGCTCGGGAGCTAGTTTTCTGGGGGAGAATCAGTGCTTACCTTGTCAGCTCCCAGCATCAGTGAAGTCTGTGTTAACTTTGTGGAACTGAATGCACTGGCACACGTGCACTTCAAGCTCTTCTGTGCTTCTTCATGCAGATCAACCAGCCCAGATTGCCAATGCGGACCCTGGATCCTCGCATTTTGCCTCGAGGACCTGACTTCACCCCAGCCTTTGCAGATTTTGGAAGGCAGACGCCTGGTGGAAGAGGCGTGCCTGTAAGTGCCAGTTCCCTACCACAACCCAGTCAGTTAGGATGCTACGGTAGACGCCCTGTCTAAGCACCGCTTCTCTATGCTGAGTCCTATGATCAAGATGTAGAAGAGGCAAAGCCTGCCCTCCATAATAATACCCACGAGTATTAAAGCAAACACACGGTGCACCCGCACTGTTTTACTGCAGTGACTTAGTCTGGTCTTTGTTTTGTCTCTGGTAAAGTTGACTGGCACATTCTTTTGCTAGAGAACCAGCCTTGGGTAGGATTCTGGGATGTCATGGTATCCTAGCGATTCCAGTGGCTCTCAGCTAATCCTCTCTTTGTTTCTACAGCTTTACAAGGTGCAGAGCGGGCATGGATTGCCAATTCTGGAACTAAGCACAGCCCAGGCTGCATCCATCGGTGTCTCTCACCCCTGAATTACGTATCTGTAGGGAAGTGTGCTGGATCTTTTTAAAGACGTGTCTGTGGTGATGTGGTGTTGGGTTTGCTCTTATTTACTGTAGGCCACGAGCTCAAAATATAGACAAATGGCAGCTCCAGAAGTGCAGTGTTAGTGACTTGTAGGTTGTCATACACACAGGAATGGTAACACCAGTGGATCTACGCAGGGCACCACACGTGCCAGACTGCAGGCTCTGGCCACTCCCTGCTTTGTAGATCAGAGGAAGTGTGGGGACTATTGGTTATTCTCCATGTAGATGTCCGCATGCTCTGGATTGCCTGATGGAGCTCCTAAGTCATTCCTGGGAAGTACAAAGCGAGGCTCTCTCACAGCGCATCCTCTCGGTTTTCACTGTTTTCCAGTAGTTGATGCCATGTGAGTTGAGACAAGCTGTAGCTCTTGTAAGGTATTTAAAAGAGAAATGAAATTTTAAAGTGACTTTTTGGGAAGGTGGAGAGGTAACTTAGTAAAGTGCTCCCACAAAGCCTCAGGAGCTGAGTTCAGTCCCCAGAACAGAACTCCTGGGAAAGGCCAGGTGGAGACGTGACAGTGCTCACCTGTCACCTCAGCACCTCATTTCAGTGTGTCACACTCACTACACAGCATTCTATGTGGGTGTTCCCATGCATGTATATAAATGTGTTGTATGTGAGAGCTATTGACTATATAGTGCTGTTTCCCTAGATAGCACTGCAAAGTACTATATTTTTTAAAGGATACTTTTGAAGTTATCATTTATAGTGTCAGTGCAAACTAAAGCTCTCGCCTCAATTTAAGAGTTTATTCTAGAACTGGAGAGATGACTCAGAGGAAAGAGCAGTGGCTGCTCTTCTAGAGGTCTTGAGTTCAATTCTCCACAACCACATGGTAGCGCATAGCTATCTATAATGAGATCTGGTGTTCTCTTCTGGTATATAATGCATGCTAAATAAATAAATTTATTTAAGTTTATTTTACAGCTAACTATGAGTGAGCAAGGCCCAAGAACTGGGATCTGGGTTTCTTCAAATGCCCCAGTCTAACTTGGTGGGGACATTTTTAGTATAAGAACAAAAGAATGTCACCCTTTAAAAACACAATGGAGATTTTACCTAAGGGGTTATATAGGCAGACGGGAATTTTGGCTTCTGGCTTCATAGGTTGTCTGATGGTATTCTAGTCCCTTGGATTAGTAGAAGATAGGGTTTGTTAGTAAGCCCCAGAAGAATTCCCTCATGATCACAAGGAAATTATGTCAAGCACAGAGATGGCCAATGAATGGCTTATTAAGGGTGCTAAAGATAGTCCAGGGCAGGTTGGCTTTAAACCTGAGACATTGAGCTTCCCATCTTCACAGAAACTCAATAGGTTTGCCTTCTATAACCTTTTAACATGGCGTGGCTTTTTCATCTGGAACTTAAAGTGGGGGAGGAGATGTGTGTAAATTGGTCTCACTGCAGGTTATAATCTCGAGGCTTACTCATTGGAGTTTGCAGTAGTAAATGACTATCTTCAAATATGCACTGTGTGATTCTTCTTTATGTGGGGTGTGCAGATGCATGGTGCATATGTACACAAGGCTGCATGCCTGTGGGTAGACCAAGGACCATGCCTATTGTCCCCCTCCATCACAGATGGAGACAGGGCCTCCTGTGGAAAGTAGGGCTTGCTGTTTGAGCTCCCGTGGCTGGCAGCAGGCTCTCAGGATGGTCTATCCCACCCACCACCACTAAGATTGCAGATGTACGCTGTCACTGTCACCTGCCCTTTACATGGGTGCTGGGGATGTGGGGCCAGCGTGTTAGCACCTGTGCTGGCTTGCCAGGTCTTCATTCCGTAACCTGTCATCACTTTATATCAGTTCCTATTTTTCCCAGGGGCATTTGTTTGGTGTGTTTTTATATTTTCAACCCTCGAAAGGGTCCTTATCCACACGAGCTGCCTCAGGAATATAAGCTGGATCGTAACCTCCAGACAGCATTGGCTAACTGGGTATCTTACCAGAGCTGTTTAGACCTTAGTTAGGTCCTTAGTGTGCTTCAGCAACTGTCCCTGATGGGACGTTTCTGCCTTTAGTGCATCTCAGTGAAACATGTCTCACACCTTATCTGGCCTGCTTTTGTGTTTGTTTTATTTGCATGTTTGCTAAAACATTTGAGATCTGTGTTCTTTCCTGGTACTTTTGACAGTATTAACAATTTGAATTTTGATCCTGATATCCACTTGGCACTGCCATTTTGAGTCCTTGATTGATGGTTGGTGTAAGGGATGACTTGGACATTTAGGTAGAAATGCTTTTCAGCTTAGCCACCTAGGTTAGGACCCATATTCTACCTGGACACTCCAGTTTTAGTCCGTATCTCCCCCCCACACAGAGTTCTCTTATGTATTTAAAAGCACAGCACTGTGTTATTAAATGAGGTACTATTGTGGTTCACGTCTTATGAAGACTTTTTTCTATAATGTTAGCAATCCTCTTAAAAATAACGCAAATATATATAGCATTTGAATGATTTATCAGAAGAAAATCCAGATTATGATTATGTAACAAGGCTGAGAAGTCAAAGCACAGTGTCCGTTCCCTGGTTAACCCTGAGCAGTAGCGCTGGCTGTGAAGGCGGTTCAGCTCAGGATGGCCTAACTGCAGGAAAGCCTGCCTGCCTCCCCACTGAGGACACACACCTTGAATTCCAGCGGAGACAGGTGGATTTCTGTGAGTACAAGGCCAGCCAGGGCTACAGAGTGAGATTATTTCAAAGGGGGAGGTAGTAGAGCTCAAAAACCAGGAGTTAGTTCTACATACAGAATATAGCTTTACATTTTTATTTACTAGATTTTAAAAAAACATGTATATATGTGGGTTTGTACATGTGTGGGTGTGTGCAGTAACTTCAGAGGCTGGAAGAGAACGTTGGACCCCAAGGAACAGTGGTTCCTGGCATTTGTAAGCTGCCTTACATGGGTGCCGGGAACTCCAGTCCTGGCAGAAACAGTGGGTACTCCATGTATGTTTGTTTGTTTGTTTGTTTGTTTTAAGATTTATAAATTTGTTTTACGTAGATGAGAACTCTATCTGTATATATACCTGCATCTTAAGGATAGATGCTTGTGAGAGCCACCATGTGATCGCTGCAAATTGAACTCAAGACTTTTGGAAGAGCAAACAGTGCTCTTGTCTGCTGAGCTCTCTCTCCAGCCCCGTAAAATTCTGTCTATGTGTATGCCTGTGCTTGTGTGCCTGTGAGTCCAGGGCCACGGTAGCATCGGGTCTCGTGGTTTGGGAGTTGCAAGCAGTAGTTGAGCCGCCTAACGGGTGTCAGGAACCAAACTTGGCTTCTCTGGAAAACCAGCCCCACCCATATTTTTGAAGCAGGGCTCCATGCAACCCTGTTTCCTGGAACCTTCCATGTAGACCAGGCTGGCCTTGAACTCAGGGATCCATCTGCTTTCCCTTCCAAGTGCTGGGATCCAGGTGTATACCACCCACCATACCTGTCCACCAACAAACATTCCTAACTTCTGAGCCGTGTCACCAGCCCTGCACAACTTGTCTTGCTGTAACAATATTTAATTTGATGACCATTGTGTCATTGATGCATATTTGTATTAGTGCATGTATCATGGTAGGAGAGGAAGAGAGAGATACAGACTTTTTTCCAGACAAGAATTAGCTGCCCTTCCATTTATGAAATCGGGAATCACAATGTTCTGCCTTAAGAGTGGGTGTCTAGCTGGGCAGTGGTGGCACATGCCTTTAATCCCAGCACTTGAGAGGCAGAGGCAGGCGAATTTCTGAGTTCGAGACCAGCCTGGTCTGCAGAGTGAGCTCCAGGACAGCCAGGGCTATACAGAGAAACCCTGCCTCAAGAAAGAAAGAAAGAAAGGAAGGAAGAAAGGGTCTCTGTTACAGAAAATTTAATAATAAAGTTGTATTTAAATTCTACCTTTAAAGTTCACAAAAACAGCTTTTATTTCAATGTCTTTATTGGATTATTTATTAATAGTTCATTGGAGGGTTTTTTTGTTTGTTTGTTTGGTTTGGTTTGGTGTTTTGTTTTGTTTTGTTTTGTTTTTTTGAGACAGGGTTTCTCTGTAGCCCTGGCTGTCCTGGAACTCACTCTGTAGACCAGGCTAGCCTTGAACTCAGAAATCCGCCTGCCTCTGCCTCCCAGAGTGCTGGGATTACAGGCGTGCGCCACCACTGCCAGGCTTGGTTTGGTTTTTTTTGACACAGGGTCTTACCCTTAGCGCAGGCTGTCCTAGAAGTCAGTGTGGTCCAGGCTGACATTTCTGTCTCCTGTCTCCTATGTTGGGTGTGCAGTGCAACAGCCAGTACAGATAGAGTGTGTCTTTCCTTTTCAGATGGTGATTGAAATGACTCTGTAACTGGGGGCTTCTCCTGTGAATTCTTGTGTGCAGGAAAGTATTAGCCCCGTGCGGCCATCGGGGCCTGTGTGCTGTAACCTCGTTGAGCACAGGCTTCCTGGGTTGGAATGGTAGTTTATCAGACACCATTTTTTGATTCTTGTGGACCCTTTAGAGGTAGAGATGTTGTAATGATGGTATTCTGAGGCATTTTCTCCTTCCTGACTCCTGAGGAAGATCATTTCTAACTTGGACACCTAATGCCCGCTCTTTTCATCTAGAAGTGTTTGCTGTGAGCAGGAGGCGTGTGCAGCCCCCAGAAGCAGGCTGCTGTGAATTCGCTGAATGCATGTAATGTTCTTGTCCTAGTTGTTGAATGTTGGACCTCGGAGGTCTCAACCTGGCCAGAGAAGGGAGCCCAGAAAGATAATCACAGTCTCCGTAAAAGAAGATGTGCACTTGAGAAAAGCAGAGAACGCCTGGAAGCCCAGCCAGAAGCGCGACAGCCACGCGGATGACCCCGAAAGCATCAAGACGCAGGTGAGGAGCAGAGGTGTGCCGCTGCCCTGAGCCTTCCCGTGCAGGCTCTTCCGTATTATCAGTGTGTGGAAAAGTGTTCATTGTTTTGCTTGATACAGGGCCCTGGCTAGCCTGGAACTCTATGTAGACTAGGTTGGCTTCAATTCACAGAGATCCACATACCTCATTAAAAATGTTAGACACCACCATATCTGGCTGTCCTTTTTTTTTCTAATAGCATTGTTCTATAGGCCTACATAATAACAAGAAATAATCTGTTCTGTGTTGGTGGCCCTAAAATGTCATTCCAGTAACAGCTGTGTAAAGCACACTGGCATTGAACTCAGCCTTGTACCCTCGTGTTGAAGAAGACGGCACTTTCATTAGTCCTCGTCTGCAGAGCCGTGATACTCTGACTCCATTATGTTAGTGTTCAGGCTGTGATGGAGCTTCCTGCCTGCTCCTATCTCTGAGCACCGAATGAACACCTTGTGTGCCAGAGGCCAGGGAGGGAGGGGCGTCAGATCCTCTGAAACTGGAGCAAGAGCCGGCCGGGTAGGAGCTGCCTCTGGATGTGGGCAATGAACCCTTTGGGGGTGTTGAATTTTGTTTTTGTCTTTACATCTGTAGTATGGAATTAACTCCTGGATTTTTTTTTTTAAATAAAACATAACAGAAAGCCTACACAGATTAGGGTTTGAATCAAACTGTAGATGATTTTGGCAAAACCTGGCATTACAGTAACAGTGAGCCTCCCAGCAGGTGGGTGAGATCACCCATCTCCCCCTGCTCGGGTCTTCTCCCTCCTCCTGCAGGCTGCAGTCATTCGTAGGAAGCTCCTGTGGATGTCTTTAAATACTAGGTGGGTTGGTGCTGTTACCGATGGTCCATTTTTACTTCCAGTTAGCCATTGCTGATGTAGAAATGTGCTGACAGCTGTAGTTCCTACAGATGCTACACAGCTCCTGCAGCAGCTGCTTAGATTTGTAATCTCTGCTGAGAAGTTGCCAGTTCCCAGGCAGTTGGAAGCAAGACATTCTCTGGAAGGTGGGGGTTGGGGGTAGACTGACTGACTGCCTTTGCTGCTTGTTGTTATACCTGAGGTCACTGGGCTGGTCGACTAGGAGCTCTTTCTGTAGATTCTTTGCTGTCGGGCTTTATGTGCAGATGGCTGTTGTCCTTTGTGAACTGGGCTGGTTTCTCGCTCTCCAGGGTGTTGGCTTTGTTTTTCTTCTTAGCAGTACTGAGGCATTGAATAGCAGTGGTAAAAATACCATGGACATGTCAGGTATTGTGTCTTGGTCCACTGTTTCTAAAGAACATTCATCTTGCTAGCTCTGACTCAACTCTTTAGCACAGGGCTTCCCCTGGAACTCCCTCTACACATCAGACTGGCCTTGAACTCTAAAGAGATTGCCTGCCTCTGCCTCCTGAGTGTTGGGGTTAAAGTCCTATACCACTGCCACCTCCACCTGGCTCTGCCCAGCTCTAAGCTGCTTATTCAAAACAAGCAAAAGCCTAGTTTTTGGCCACGTGGTGGCACTGGAGGGGTGCCTGTGACAAAACACCGAGGATCTGCCCTGAGAAGGCAAGGTCAGCCTAGGATATATGCATTGCTCTCTTACATTTTTTTTAATTTAAATCTTTTTATTTAGTCCTAATTAGGAACAAATTTTTTAAATCGATAGTCATTCAAAGGTTGCATCAACCATTTAAAGTTTTAGATGCACCTTGTTGTGGTCTGAAAAATGCAGGGGTGGGTGGGTGGGGGCTGTTTTCATAGTTGAACCTGTAGAGGATACCAGGAGCCCCCTACCCCTGCCAAGTTCTGGTTCCATAGGAGCAAAATGGAAGAAGAAAAGAAACTGCATGTGCTTTTTCTGACTGACCTTTTAGTGACTGCAGTCACTCTTCCCTAAAGTGCTGCACAGTCAGAAGCAGCTCAAGCAGTCCCCTGGGTGTTAAGTGGGTGCAGTTAAGACTGGCTGGCTAATGCTGGGCTGGAGAGATGGCTCAGCAGTTAAGAGCACTGACTGCTCTTCTCAAGGTCCTGAGTTCAAATCCCAGCAACCACATTGTGGCTCACAGCTATCTGTAATGAGATCTGATGCCCTCTTCGGGTGTGTCTGAAGACAGCTACAGTATACTTACATATAGCAATAAATAAATAAAATCTTTAAAAAAAAAATGGCTAATGCTGCTATTTTCACCTTCCTAGGAACTTTTCAGGAAAGTTCGAAGTATCTTAAACAAACTGACACCACAGATGTTCAACCAGCTGATGAAGCAAGTGTCGGCACTCACCGTGGACACGGAGGAGCGCCTAAAGGGGGTCATCGACCTGGTCTTTGAGAAGGCTATTGATGAACCCAGCTTCTCTGTGGCGTACGCAAACATGTGTCGGTGCCTAGTAACGGTAAGAAGAAAGGAAGCAGTAATCCGAGAGTCACCAAGAGGTATACTCTCCCTCAGTGGAGTCTTCCCAGTGTCATTGAAGTGCTAAGGGCAGGATATATTGCTAGCCCTGGTATATCTATTCTCACTGATAGAAAAGAATTTTTGCAAAAGTAATGTCTGTCCCCCACTCTGGGAGTATATGGAGGCTTGCTTGAAATGGGCACAGGCTTATGGTCACCTCCAACCCAGAGAACACTGAGTGAGGGTTAAGTTAGTAATGTGGGATTAGATCACAGGCAACAGCTTTATTCTGGAGTGTCATCTTATAGACCTAGAGCAGGTACTAACGTTAACATAAACTAAATTTAAAATTAAATTAACTGTTCTACTTCTGGTCTCTGAAATTGAAAAGATAGCTGTCTTATCATCAAAAATGTTCAAAATCTGATCGTTTCCTCTCTTGGTAGACAGAGTAGCTCCCACCTAAAGTCCTAGTGTCCAGGAGCATTCACACCTGCCCAGGAGACAGCATGAGACCATCACAGCAACAGCTAAAAGCACATAAACAAATGAGTATTGATTTAACCCATAGCATATACATGAACATACATGCACATGAATGGGATTGAATCTTGTAAAACAAGAAAAGCAAATGAATACAATGTTACAGCACTGTAAGAGTAGCATTCCTGCTTAGACAGCTGTCCCCCTGCTAAAGAGATTTGTAGACAGGGAAACTGGCGCTGTCCCAGCACCTCCACCAGCAGCAGCAGCAGTGGGAGACTCAGGCCTGAGTCTCCCACTGCTCATTGCTACTCCGTCACTGTGTGGCTGTGTGTGGCAAACACAGAGATGTAGTTGTACAAGTATCCACACATAAGCGTGTGTGCCTGGGAGGCCGGAGAGGGCGTCAGCTTCCCTGTTGTTACAGCCAGCTGTGAATGGCCTGATTTGGGTGCTGGGAACTTAACAGTGGTCCTCTGGCCTAGCAGCTTGTCCCATCCCCACCCCCCAAGCATTATGCTTTGTTAATTGATAGAACCTTAGCTGGAACACTGAATTGAATCAGTCTCCTCCCCAGGGCCTTTTCCCTCCTCACTGACTGTCAGCATCTAGAGACACTTTTAGTTAGTATTGGCCTCTTTGGGAGCACAGGATGAGGAGCCGTGTCACACTGCTCAAGGACAGAACAGTCTCTGACAACAGTTTTCTAGCGCAAACTGACAGTGGTCAACAAACCCTAGCTGGGTAGTGTTGTCACAGATTAAAGAGAATATGTGTTGTTATTATTTAGAATTATTTTTTCAGTCTCAGTACCGTGTGCATAGATTGTATGCTTTATACCACACACCCACTTACTGTCTCCTTCTTTTATTGTTATGTTTTTTGTGCAAAATAAGAATCCCAGGGCTTTGCTGTTATCAGTGGTCTGCCCACACCTCGATCTATCTCCATTTGAATCCTTCTAGGTGACGTGCGTCCACCCAGCACTGTAAAAATGAGTGAGTGAGTGAGTGAGTGAGTGAGTGAGTGAGTGGATGAGTACATTCTCATGTGATTTTTGCATTGTTTATGTGAATTCTAAAGAATAAAATGGAGTGCTTCTTTTTCTCATGTTGTTAGATACATTGAGGGAATTGATATGACAGACTTTAACAAACCGCACCACACGTCTGTACTCGGTGCCTTTCCCTACCACCTTGTGCTCAGGCAAACTATATCCAACTTCAGGGGATGCTAAGAGAGAAGGCATGCTTCTGACAGCAGAGCTGCTCCCAGTTCAGTAACAAGTGACTAAAGAACACACAGGACCTCAGGCAGCTGGAAGGTGCAGAGCTGAAATGTAACCCTCAGTGCCGCGAGAGCTGTCCTACAGGCGGCAGCTCTACCTATTGGGAATGACAGTTTCAGGCATGAGTATTGTCACATCATTGCAAAGTCAACGCCAGCAGGAGCCTGTCTCAGTGATAAAGGAAGAGTATCTTAGCCAGGCACTTAAGGTCATTCCTGCCCTCCCAGCACTCAGGGTCATGGAAAGTTCAAGGCCAGCCTAGGCTATGTACTGAACTCTAGGCTAGCCTGAGCAATATATAGCAGAGCCCATTCCCAAATGATAAAATATAAATAAATTTTTAATTAAAATAAACTAATTTTGTAACCTTGAGTTGCCATATTTTGTTTTAATTACTATGAAAATGAAAATCCCATTTCAGAATGCCTCTGAACTACATGCTGCTCAAGTCCTCGTGTCTAAATGCCGCTTTGTGTCTGAGCGAATGAGTGTCCGTGTACAAACGTGTGCTGGCCAGTTTATGCCAACTTCACACAAGCTAGAGTCTTCAGAGAGAAGGGAACCTCAGCTGAGGAAATCCTTCATAAGATTAGGCTGTAGGCAAGGCTGTAAGGCATGTTCTTAACTGGTGATTGATGTGGGAGGGCCCAGCCCACTGTAGGTAGGGCCATCCCTGGGCTGGTGGTCCTGGGTTCTGTAAGACAGCAGGCTGAGCAAGCAGTACGAAGCCAGCCAGTAAGCAGCACACCTCCAAGGCCTTCGGGTTTCTGCTTGAATGTCTGCCCTCACTGCTTTTAACTGTGAATGAAATAAAGCCTTTCCTCCCCAAATTGCTTTTGGTCATGGTTTTTATCGAAGAACTATTAGCCCTAACTAAGGCAAAAGGTAAAGACTTGGAGCAGGTATCATGAAACCAGCCATGTTCCTTCTCATGTTCCAACAGGAACATGAGACGGAAGGCCAAGGTCCTCTGCTGTATAGCTTGGAGTGCTTGGGACTCTATCAAAACGATAAAACAAAACCTCTTTCCTTACCCCATGAGAAGACCCCTTGTGTCTTTGTGTGGCAGGAGTGTGGGCATGAGGAAGGACACTTCCAGGGAGGTTAAAGCGTCTGGGTGTCATGTTCCCCTGCACAGGTGTGGGGGGATGAGAGAGCGAGAGAGAGATGGGTTGTGAGCGGACAGACTGCCATGATGACTGGAAAGAAAGCAGGCGAGAGGCTGCAGCCCTGGGAAGCTGACCGGAAACTCAGGAGTTGGGCCAGTCTGCTCTAACCGGCCAGACAGACATCCAGCTCAGACAGTAGGCTGTGGCTGGAGTGAACTGGGTGGGGAGGCACGTGCCACATGCACAGGGCACGGAGCAGCACCCAGCTTTTGAAATGAGTGCTGCATCCTTCAGCGTGTGTCTCTGGGTGACTCCAGTAAAGATGTCTTTTCTAGCTTCTATGCAAAGTGTACATAGCCTGTTACATGCACTGGCTACGGAGAGAAGATAGCACTTGGTTGAAGGAGTTACGTTTGAACTATCACTTTACAGTAATATCCCAAATGCTGGGATTGAAGCCTATGCCAGTTAACATGTGCCAGCCTTGGTCACGGGCTCTGGGCCCTGGTGTGATAGTAGGGCGGCCCTGACTGCACTTCGATGTCATTGCTGTTTTTTTGTGGGGGCTGACATCAGGATTCCGGCAGCTTTTCTGTGTTTTATTTCTGTTTTGTTTTGTTTTTTGTTTTCTAAACTGTGGGTCCTGGTTTTCCTGCTTCCTACGCTACTGTTTGCTGCCTTGTGCTGGCTCTGGGCTGGGGAGAAGACACAGTACCTGATCTTTCCTGCTTCATAGGCGTACACTGATGGGTACTCTACACTGTCACCTGTCTGCCTGCCACTTTCTCTAGCTGTTCAGTTTCGATCAGTTATCCACATCCATTTGGTTGATAAGATTAATTCTCTCAGTCTTGATAGCATATCTGATCCCAGCGCTTGGGAGACAGGGTTAGAGGCAGGAGGTTCGAGAGTTCATAGTCACCTATAGCTTTATAGTGACGTCAAGGCTAACCAGAGCCGCAGAAGCTTCTATGTCAAAAATCAAACAACATGACATTGAGTGTTTGTGCAGTGCTTCATCCCTGCTTACTTCAAACCAAGTAAGAAGGGAGTGAAGACTCATGCCTGTCACCCCAGCACTGAGGTGCCATAGGCAGGAAAATTCTAAATTTGAAGCCAACTTGAGACCCAGGCCTGCCTAAAGTGATGACACCCTGTCTCAAAAACAGCTACCAAAAAAATAAATTGGTTTTTACCTACTTGGCCTGGGCAGTGTATTAATTTAGGAACTGTTGGATCCACTTTCTGAGTTCAGAAAAGCCCTTTTATATGTTGCCCAGTAACTGAGTAGGATAATTTCATGTTTTGTTAGAATGAAGGCCACATTCTGCTGTCTCACTACAAGGGAAGGTGAGATGGCTCACTGGATAGGTGTGTGCTCACAGCCTTGATGACCTGAGTTTGATCCCATAGCCCAAGTAGAACGAGAGAGTCCTCCACAAATGCAGCAAGTGCATGCACCTGTATGTGCGCGCGCACACTCGCCCCTCATATAAATAACATGGTAATAAGTTTTAAGCAACGGGATAACCTTCCACAGTTTAAAAGTGTACATATGTGGTAGTAACCACTGTACTGATAAGAGATTGCACTTCAGCTTGGGATCTATCCACAAAAGTCAGAAGGTGTGTGTCTTTTCTGTGTAAGAGACAAGATAGCTTTCTGTGGCACTGTGTAAAAGACTCAGGCTCTGTCTTTTGAGAATGTTTGCCTGTGTGTCTGTCTACACTAAGTAATCTGGCTGCCCTTGTTCTTTCTTTTCCGGATGCAGCTGAAGGTGCCCATGGCAGACAAGCCTGGCAGCACCGTGAACTTCCGGAAGCTGCTTCTTAACCGCTGCCAGAAGGAGTTTGAAAAAGATAAAGCAGATGATGACGTCTTTGAGAAGAAGCAGAAAGAACTGGAAGCTGCCAGCGCTGTAAGCCCTTCACATGCAGTACTGTCAGAGTTGTCACATAGCTATCTATGGCACCTGCAGAAGGGCCTAGTGTGCGTGCGTGCGTGCGTGTGTGCATGCATGCAGAGGTGTATTATTGCCATTGAAAATGCCTTAGTCCTCCTCTGTTAGAGGAGGACTAACCTCCACAGCAAATGCCAGTCTCACATTGGGCTTTAGAGAGGCTGCTAGGCTCCACTTCGGTGTGGAGGTCTTTCTTTCTGAGGAGTCAGGCTCATTAGTCCATGTCAGAGCGTCTGAACCCAGAAGCAGTAAGGCCCTGTAATCATAGGTGTTCTCACCCCCCTTTATACGCAACAGCCAGAGGAAAGGACAAGGCTTCACGATGAACTGGAAGAAGCCAAGGACAAAGCCCGCAGGAGATCCATCGGCAACATCAAGTTCATTGGAGAACTCTTCAAACTCAAGATGCTGACGGAGGCCATCATGCACGATTGTGTGGTGAAGCTGCTGAAGAACCATGACGAAGAATCCCTGGAGTGCCTGTGTCGCCTGCTCACCACCATCGGCAAAGACCTCGACTTTGAGAAAGCAAAGGTACTGACCAGAGACTTGGGAGATCCCCCAGGGAGCCTTCCCCTGTCCCAGCACTCGGTGCAAGGTCCTCCCAGCAGCCTCATTGCAGGTGTGACTGAGTGCACCTCACCTCGCTTGTTTTAGCTCTGAAGGGAGGTGCTCCCTAGTCACATGCAGGCCAGTCAGGTTGCAGACTAGGTTGGTCGGTCCATGTTGTAGGTTATAAACAGAAGTGGGTTAAGAAATGGACCAGGCCTGAAAGAAAAAAAAAAAAAAAAAGGAGAGAAAAGCTAGTGGGATTAGTTCTTTCCCTGAGACAGTAGTTCCTGTCTGTCTAAGGCTGACCTCCCTGGGATGGCATGTGTGCACCACTCTGCCCCATTCAACTTACTGTTTTTGTTTTGCTTTGTTTTTTGAAACAGGGTCTTGCTATGTAGCTCTGGCTGGCCCGGAACTCACTATGTAGACTTGATTAGCTTTGAACTCACAGAGATCTGACTGCCTCTGCTCCTGAGTGCTGGGGTTAATTGCATTGGACATCATGCCCAGTTCTCACTTGCTTCTGAAGTTTATGGACTAATAATGGCATTGCCACCTAACCATTGTATAGGAACCTATAAAGAATACTTTAATTAAGACATAGTCTGGCAGATAAAGGAAACACATTAGAAATGCTTCAGAGAAATAATGTCAAAAATGAGTCACCTAGGGTTATGTTTGTATGTAACAGAAAGTCCCAAACCCCAGTGATTGTACAAGATTGGGATTATTTCCCTTTGTGTAAGCAGTCTGCAGAGGTAAGGCCTTCCAGCTGTCTGACCTAAGCCGTCTGCATCTTACAACTTACTCTGCTTCAGTTAGTCTCAGCAGAGATCATAGGAAATAGCGCAGAGGACAGAGTGTGTCCCTCCAGAGCTGCAGTGTAACATGCCGGGAGCCTCGCAGGCGTGCTCTCTGGAGTGGCGCATATATTCTCCACTAAGTGCCACTTCTGGGGACAGGGAAATAGTTGAATGATTGCAGATGTTTGTTTGCCACACCTGTCAACCTGCGTTAGATCCTTGGAATCCATATGGTGAAGGGAGGAAACTGCCTCCCAGAAGTCTCCTCCCACCTTCACATGTGGACACATACAAACACTAAACAGTGGTAATAAGATCTCACCAGTGCTTCTAGCCATAAGACGTTATTCTTAAATCACCTAAGAATCTACGTGGTACCTTAGTGTGTGGTCCATTACACATCTGTAATTATTCCAGCACTTGGGAGGCTGAGGCAGGATGATAACGTTTGAGGCAGCCTGGACTGCAGAATGAGACCCTTTATAATAAACACAAAAAACAAAAAGTACATGAAAAAAAAGAAAATTGAATTTCTCAGCCAGAAATCATGGTGGTTTTATTATTTGTAGCCCCGCATGGACCAGTACTTTAACCAGATGGAAAAAATCGTCAAAGAAAGAAAAACCTCCTCCAGGATTCGGTTTATGCTTCAGGATGTAATCGACCTCAGGCTGGTGAGTCAGGTTTCTCTCAGTCCACACCATGACCGAGACCACTTGGGAAGGGGAGGTTTCTTTCAATTTACAGTTTTACAAAACAGTCTATGGTCAAAGGACGGCAGGGCAGGAGCTGAGGCAGGATCAGAAGAGGAAGCTTTGGAGGAGTTCTGCTTACTGGCCTGCTCGCTCAGCTTTTTCTTTACACAGCTGAGGGCACAGACCACATGCCTGCAGTCAGTCTAGGTGGAGGCACGATCTCAATTGAAGGTCGTCTTCTGTCTAACTCTAGCTTGTGTCAAGGTGGCAAAAAGGGGTGCTGGGGGGAGATCACATAGCCTCCGGAAAGAAGTCAGTGGTATTTGTGTGGGTGGCAAGATGTTTTGCTCCTTGCCCACTGAAGTGACAGGAAGGAGGTGCTGCCTGTCATGTCTTTTTCCCAGTTACTTCACCACACTGGAGCTCTGACATTGGTCGTCTGAATTCAGTGCTGGTCAGTGTACCTCAGGTTTTCTGACCTGAACAGCTGGAGTCTCCTCTCCACAGTGAGCATGTTGAACTCAGAAGCCGTGTGTCTGACTTCCTCAGTAATGCTGTTGCCATCCTTCAGACCTTCCCGCGGCCCACTGAGATATGTGTCCACTGAAACGCATGGATGTTGCTAGTCTTCCCCTGAGCATCCTGTCACCTCAGCTACCATGTCTATCTGCCTCAGGTGGAGCGCAGCCCCTCATTCCCCTGAGTTCTCAGAGCACCACTGAGACTTCTTTGTCTTGCTAAACCCAGGTGTGACCTTAAGCAAAAGCTGTGACCTTTTGGTCAGATCTCCCTCACAAGCTAAATTCAACCCAATTTTCACCACATTTGCTCATTGGAACGGAGGCTGGGATGGAGTAAGGCAAGTTTCGTCTCCTGAGAAGAGAGAACAGCTCTGTGTGGCATTCTGGGTAGGGTATTAGTGTCATAGTAAAGGAATAAAAATGGTTGTCACCTTTGATTTAGACCTCCTGTGAACTCTGACGTGAACTGAGTATTAGCCCCTCTGTCACACAGTCCTGGAGAATCTTCCCTCTTTCTGATCTACCTCCTTTTCTCTCCAGCGTAGGCCATAATGGCAGCTGCATCAGACACCTCTTCCTTCTTTCCCCTCCAGTTGTTGAAATGTGACTGCACACCCCGCCAGAGTTCATTTCCTCAGCTTGAAATCCTAAAGTACACCTATCATCCATGACCAGCTGAGGAACTAACATACTTATCCTCTTAGTAGATATTTTATATGGTTCCCACAGTGGAAAGTGTGTGTCTTTTCCTTTTTGGGACCAGAGAGTATTACCAGGTTTTTCTGTGTAGCCCTGCCTATCCTACAACTCAGTCTGTAGACCAGACTGGCCTCAGATTCTCAGAGATCTGCCTTCCTCTACCTCCTGAGTGCTGGGACTGAAGGTGTGTGCCACACTGCCCAGCCAAAGTATAGGCTTTTAATTTATTTTTATTTGGGAAATTATAGTATTGCTCTTGTGTGTGGTGGATCAAACGCAGAGCCTTGCACGTGGTAGCATTCACCAAGCTAGACATCTGGCCCTTTCTTGTAGTCTGTGTGACTTGACTCTTAGCCTCGTTCTGTTCTCATAGTGTAATTGGGTGTCCCGAAGAGCAGATCAGGGGCCCAAAACTATCGAGCAGATTCACAAAGAGGCCAAAATAGAAGAACAAGAGGAGCAAAGGAAGGTCCAGCAGCTGATGACCAAGGAGAAGAGAAGACCAGGTGAGGCAGAGGCTGGAGTGGGGTGCAGGGTGCTGGCACTGTTAGGTAAGTGCTGCAAATGAGGTCACAAAGGTGGTTGTCAGGCAACACCAAGACCCCTGAGACTAACCGTGGAATAAGAGAGGGCACAATGGAAATGTGTGTGGACGTGTGCAAAGCCAGGCGTCCCCGGGCTAGCAGCGAGCATCTTCCTCCACAGTCTGAGCGAGGTAAGGGAAGCAAGTGGAAACAGTGCTTTGGAAACTGATGGCTTGATCCCTCCAGGACACTGACCAGGCACTGCATGGGGTGTCCTCAGTGGAGATGTAGTCTCCAATAAGGCTGTAAAAATGGAAACCTAAGAATGATGTGACTTAGAGATTAGGAACACCAGTTACTCCTCCAGAGGACTCTGGTTTAATTCCTAATGCTCTCATGGCAGCTCACAGCCATCTGTAAGATCACTTCCTAAGACTATGACACCACCACACAGATATACGCGCAGGCAAAACACCGATGCACATTAAAAAAGAAAAAAAAGACACTAAAAGAAGGAATCACCAGAAAGAAAGCGAGAAAGGGAGAGGGAGATGGGGGGGGGGTGGAGAGGAAGAAGAAGGAGGAGGAAAGAAGGAAGGAAGGAAGGAAGGAAGGAAGGAAGGAAGCTGTGAAGCTTTAGAGGGAGGGAGAGAGAGATGGGAGAGGAAGACGCCTTATGGGAAGGAGCCTGGACCAGGCTGAGGGGCTGGTGTTTGAAAGGACTTCACTCATGCAGTGGAGGATCAACAGTCCTGATTGGGATGTCATTTTATGGTTTGGATGGATGATGCTTGCTGGAAGAACTGAGATCACTTAGTTTTTTGGCTTCTGCCAGTCTTAAGTGTGAAGTGACAGGCACTCAGGAATGCCCATCACGTCACAGGGTCATGTGCTGGTAGCAGTAAACAAACCCTGATGTATAACATACCATTTATCCAACTTTATTCCAGGGCACAGTTTAGGAGAGAGAGTTTTGGGGAATACGAGGTTTAGAGAAGAGAGGTTGCGATTTTTGATACTTTTTTAATCACATGGCACGCCATGGAGGTCAGAGAACAATTGGAAGGAGCCTGTTTTCTCCTCCTACTGTTTGTCCCAGGATCAAACTCAGGCCATCGTGCCTGACAGCTTCTCCCTGCTGAGCCATCTCAGCACCCTGAGGTTTTTAAGGAGGATTGCTTGGAGAGCCTTTTCTTGATGCTGCTGGTGAGCCAGCCAGAGTGAGGCAGGTGAGGCGGGAAGGCTGTCTGTGGTGTATGGAAAAGGGTCACACCAAAAGACGGGGACAGGCAGTAGGGACCAGAGTCCTGAGAGCCCAGTCCTGAGGTCATTTGTACGAATCTTGTCCTTTTCTTATTGAGATGATATCAACCAGATGTGTTTCAGAAGAAAGGCCAGATGTCTGCACTGTATAGAACCACACCAATGGCCTCTACATAGAGCAGAAGCCAGAGGCCACAGGGCCAGGCCCTTCCCCTGTCCTAAAAAGCTTCAGTAGAGCTCTTGACGTTGAACTCAGTAGCTTGAAAAGGCTTGCTCCAGCCTGCAGGGTGTTGATGAGTTCATTTTTGTGACAGTCTTACCATGTGTCTATAACTAGCCTGGATCTCATCCTTTTGCTTCTCCCTCCCAAACTCTGGGTGGCTGGGTGTGTGCCCCCATCCCTGGCAAGATCTGACAATTAGACTTGAAATTTGAAAGAAGTCAGAATCCCCTCCTGGGTGCCTAAGACTTGGAAAGAGAGGAATGCATGTGTGTCCCACAGAACCATTGATTTAGACAGTGAAGTCCATCCAACTCTTCCCAAGGTGTAGATGTAGCCTCCATTAACCCTGCAGATCCCAGACTCACCGCCACCTCAGCCAACACCCACTAATCTCCTGTGTCTGTTGTTTTGTCTAAGTACTGTTCTTGAGAGCCAGGGCACTTGTACTTTGCATTTTCACTCTGTGGACTAGAGACTCCTTGTCAGCTGTAGTGGCTCCCATCCGCATGGAGCCAGCCCCATGGGCTCTGCACAGGAAGACTCAGTCTCAAGAAAACTAAGAAAATGCCTTTTGCCAGGACTGCCATTAGTAGTTTGACACTGTTATCTCCTTGGTTTTAAGGTATTCCTCAGCTAACAGTATTCTCACTCAGTGACAAGCTGGCTTGAGGTAATGACACTGCCACGCTCTCTCCTCCCCGCAGGCGTCCAAAGAGTGGATGAAGGTGGATGGAATACTGTACAGGGGGCCAAGAACAGCCGTGTACTGGACCCCTCCAAATTTTTGAAAATCACTAAGGTGAGTATTGTAAAGAATGTACAAAGCTTAGCACCCTCTGTTATCCCTGTACTTAGGAGGTAGAGGCAAGAGAATCAGAAACTTGTGGTTATCCTCAGCTACATAGCATGCTTAAAGCCAGCCTAGGCTATTTGAGACCCTGCCCTGCACCCCAACCCGTGTGTGTGTGTGTGTGTGTGTGTGTGTGTGTGTGTTGAAAATTTAAAACACACTTGCAGAGCCAAATGTGACAGCACACACCTTTAACTAACACTTAGGAAATTGTGATGGGAGGATTGCAGTGAGTTTGTGACTAGCACTTAGTTAGGAAGTTGTGGTGGGAGGATTGCTGTAAGTTTGTGAGCAGCCATGGCTACATAAACTGACAAAGCAATTTGCATATAATTGGGCATTGTGGTGTAAGAAGAATCATTTGGAGCTGGAGAGATGGTTCAGTGGTTAGGAGCACTGACTGCTCTTCCAGAGATCCTGAGTTCAAATCCCAGCAACTACATGGTGGCTCACAACCATCTGCAATGGGATCTGACGCCCTCTTCTGGTGTGTCTGAAGACAGAGACAGTGTACTCACATAAAATACATAAAATAAATAAATATTGAAAAAAAATAAAAAGAATGATTTAAAGCTGTGTATTTTGTTGAACATGTTAGTAAGACATTCTGTGCAGAGGACCGAGCATAAACCTGGAAACCAGAGTGGCCTTCACACTGTTCCGTGGAGACTAATCTAAGAAAAGGTTGAAAAGCCCAGGGGTCCCACCTTAATGCTCCAGTTTATGGTTGCTCGCTTTATTTTTGAGGCAAGGTACCCTGGCTGGCCTGCAACTTGGCCCCCCAAGGCTCGTGCCACCTTGCCCAGCTAAATCCATGTCTTTAAACTGAAACGCCAAGGTTTTGTTGCTAAAGTTGGTAATATGGCACTGAAGAAAGCCATTAAAAAGTTTACCGGTGAATGACCATTGGCCCCTTTTTTCTAGCCCACCATTGATGAGAAGATTCAGCTGGTTCCTAAGGCACAGCTGGGCAGCTGGGGCAAAGGCAGCAGTGGTGGCGCAAAGGCGAGCGAGACTGGTAAGTGCGCAGTGCCCTCTGCTGACTGGCAGGTTATACTGCTGTTGCCCTGCAGGGCCTTCCCAGTGTCTGGAATTGTGCTAGGAAACTGCCCTAGCCTCCTCTGCCTGGAATTGCTGAGCTGCTCCCAGTGTTCTCAGTCACGCGACGCAGACGCTTCCTTTTCTATTGGACTCATTCAACATGTCATATTTCTATAAATTGTTTTAGATTTATTTATCAGTATATGTGTTTTGCTTGGATCTTTGTTTGTACAGCACATGTATGTTTCCTGCCTGCAAGGTCAGAAGAAGGTCTCACAATTGGGATCTAGATGATAGATGGCTGTGAGCTACCCTGTGGGTACTGGGAAAGTAGAGGCTCTAACCACTGACTGGGCCTGCCTTGTGTTTCCTTTTTTTTTTTTTTTTTTTTTTTTGAGATAGGGGTTCTCTGTGTACTGGCTGTTCTGGACTTAAGAGCTCCATCTGCCTCTGTCTCCTTTTTGTTAATTTTGAGACACAGGGTTCTCTCTATACCTCTGGCTGTCTTGGAACTCACTGTGTAAACTAGGCTGGCCTTGAACTCTTCTTACACAGTAATCCACCTGCGTCTGCCTCTGAAGTGCTGAGATTAGAGACATGTCTGTCCACCTCAGGCCTCAGGTATTGTTTCAAATGCCTGGAGTCCTAGCATCTAGATGCTGAGGATGGGAATCCATGATCACACCTACCTGAGCTACACTGCAAGACACACTCTCCAAAAAACTAGTTTGTAGCTGGGTGTGGTGGCACACATCTGTCATGCTGATGCTCAGGAAGCTGAGGCAGGAAAACTGCCTTAAGTTGGAGATACTTCGGCAACATAGTAAATGCCAGTGTAGCCAGAGGTATGAGCTAGCAAGACCCTGCTTCAAAACCAGAAATAAAACGGCTGGCTATGCAGCTTCACCAGAGATGTCTTCCCGGTGTGCACGAGGCTTGAGGTGTGGATGGTAGAACAAGTGTGGCTTCTGATGTTTGTCATGTGGGCATTTACATCTGATGGAGAGGGCACAGTATCATCTAGGAAGCTCACACTGCTCACCCTAGCTGTGGAGCTGCCGCCTCAGTGGCCTTCAGGAGAGGAGAGTTTGAGTTCTTTAAAGAGTGTGGCCCAGGTAGGTCTGTAGGGCCAGCTGAAGGCCACACCCAGAGTATATGAGCTGTGCAGATTGGACTGGGTGGAGCTTGAGGGTTTGTTTGTTTGTTTAATGACTAGTTTAGAGGGGTTGGAAGTAGATCTGGGAGAAGTTTGGGGGGATAAGTTGGGAGTAGTTATGATTAAAATAGATAGTATGAAATCCTTTAAAAAAATTAGTAAAAATACTTCTTAAATTTCACACTCAGGAACACACAATCTAATTGTAAAATACTATGCAAAAAAAAACCTCACAATGTTTTTAGTAAGGTTATTGTTTGCCTTGGTCCAAATTTGTGCCTTCAGCACATGTAACCAAGTTAGAAGAAGCCTGAACCATCACAAACATGTCTTGAAAACTAAAGAAACAAAATGATCCAAAGGAAAAGGAAGAAATTCCAACAGTGTTTTCTTCAGTTACTTAAAATTCCAGTGTTTACTTAGTACATTTGCATACTTTCACATAAATCACAGCATTATGCAGGGTGACTTTGGGCAGTGCCTTGGCACATTTCCCTCCCCCTGCTTACCACACCTGTTTTTGGCTTTTGTGGTTGGTTGGTTGGTTGGTTGGTTGGTTGGTATGTGACTGGATTCCGTGTAACCCAGCTGACCTGAAGTCACTGTATACCTGAGTGTGACCTTGAACTCCATACATCTGTCTCTAAAGTGCTGAGATTTACAGAGTTGCCACCTGGACAAATATGTCTTTAAGGACATAAATTTGCCGTGAACAGAAGTTTATAGGCCTTTTTATATGCCATTCCCCTATAATGTTCTTGTCACAATATGGTAGGTGTCACACGTCCTTGTTAGAAATTACTGCCTCCGGCCATCCTCCCTCCCCCACTAAGTGCTGATGTTGGGAGCCAAGCAGGCCTGGGCCTGGTTAGCACCTGGATGGGCGGATGACATCATTGAGCTTCTAACCTGTCTCGGCTCTCTTCCTTGATAAACTGTCTGTTTACACTTATGTAATACAGTCACTGCTCTCGGGGCTGGGTGTGCAGCTCAGTTGGTAGAGTTCTGCTTAGTGCACACGGTGCCCTGGGCTTGAGCCTTAGTAACTCAGGAAGCGGGTGTGGTGGAGAGTGGGCGTCCAGCATTCAGAAGATGGAGTCATCAGGATCTGAAGACTACATAGTGAGTTCCAGACTGGCCTTGCCTATATAAGATCTTGTCAAAAAAAGAACAGGGGTGGGGGGTGGGGGGTGGAGTTTACCTGTTGTCCCACCTACTTCCGAATGAGTCCAACCCAGCAGTCAGGGCCAACCTGAACAACATAGACCTGTTTCCAATTTTAGAAGGAAAGAAATTCCAGGTCTTGTTTCTTACTCCCGGAAGGCAGGAAAACAAGTATTTGCATATTAACCATTTAATTTGTATTTTCTTTCTAAATCTACAACACCTATAGATGCCTTACGGTCAAGTGCTTCCAGTTTAAATAGATTCTCTCCTCTGCAACCTCCAGCACCTTCAGGGGCCCCGTCAGCCACACCTTTAGAGTTTGATTCCCGAAGAGCGTTGACCAGGTGAGCATTGCTTTCGCATTTATGATGGCTGACCTGCCTGCCTGCTCTGTCTCCCAACACTCAGCCTCTCCTCCCTCTACCTCGCTCTCCCTCTAACACATGTGAATTATGGTGATAATTCGTACATGCATTCTTGTCAGCCCTGTAGTTAATGTTTTCCTCTAATGTTGAGTGTCATTTGTAAAGTAGGAATACCTTTATGGTGGAGTGGGATGAGGAGAGAGCCCGTTATTTGGCCATACTTTGTTCCTTAGGCAAGCCAGGGGAAGAGCCATGCCACACTCCCTGCAGAATGGAAACATCCTGGCACTCGGGCATGTAAATTATGGAACCTGACCAGCCAGTACCCATCTGCTTCTGTCTCTCAGTGTCGTTCAAGTTACATAGTGCGTACATTCCTAAATGTGTAGCCGTTGCCCATGTGTGAGGTTTCTGCAGTGCCCCCAGACTCTGCTGCTTCTGATTTTCATGTTCTTGTCTGTGTTCTCTGGGTTAACTCCAGTTCATCCTGAGTCTCTCCCCTCCTGCCCTTCACTCTACTGCCTCTGAGTTACCGAAGAGTTGTCTGTAATAACTCAGCAGGGAGACAGACATGCAGCGCTGTCAGGTGCTTCCAGTTAAAGTTCTCTTATGATAAAGTGTATGGCTTTAGCTGATGAAAGTCGCTTCTGCCTCTCACATAATTCCCATATATTTGAGGTTTCTGGAAAAGAAAACAAATACTTGAAAGCAATTAATGTAGTTTCTCAGTAACGAGTGTGGCCCTGTTAGCGCTTGCTCCCTGCCATCCGGTCGGCTCCCCCTGAACCAGTCTCTCCCTTCTTAGAGGTCTGTAGACAAGGAAGGGCTCAGCACTGACAGCTAGAATATTTTAATAGAGTTCACAGCTCCTGCTTAGTCGGGTTAACCCCCACATTCAGAGCCCTGCAATTGAAAACAAAATTTTCTGGCAACCATGGTGGTGCATACCTTTAGCTCCAACACTTGAGAAGCAGAAGCACAGGGACCGCTGAGTTCAAGGCCAGCCTGGTCTACATAGTGAGTTTGAGGTCAGCCTGATCTACAGAATGAGTTCTGGGACAGCCCACGCAGGCTTGTCAATCTCCAGAGATGTTGACTTGTATGTAATAGACTGAATACTTCCAGGAGAAAGGACCTTGTGTCATAAACTTATACTTTACTTTGTAGTCGTTGCACATGTATGTAGATTGCGTGGGGTAAGCAGGTGTGGTAATCAGTGTATAAAAATCAGAGCTAGAAAGAATCAGTTCTGGAAATCAACCTAAAGTCATTAGGTTGACAGCAAGCAACTTTACCTGCTGAGCCATCTCACCATCCCCCACTTTCATGTCTTTTTGTTAATTATTGTAGTATATTCTTTGGTGTTTCATATATGAATAGTGTATTTAGATCATATTCACTTCCCTCTAAATCCTCTGGGCCCTTCTTCTATATCTTACTCCCAACTTTGTACCTTATAACTTTTATTTATGCATATATATGTATGTATATATGTATACCTATATATGCATATTCATACATATAAAACTGGAGATTGGGGATGCCCATGTGCTTTCTGGTGTGGGGCATGCACTGGAGTGAGCCGCACAGCATGGCTCACACGGCTGTCACCTGTCAGAAGCTTCTCACACTTGAACTTTTTACTATTAATTTTATGTGCATTGGTATTTTGTCTCCATGTTTGCCTGTGTGAGACTGTCAGATGTTGGATATTGGAGTTACAGTACAGACAGTTCTGAGCTGTCATGTGGGTGCTGAGAACTGAACCTGAGTCCTCTTCTTGAGCAGTCAGTGCTCTTAGCAGCAGAGCCATCTCTCCAGACTCTCACACTTGTGTCTTTAAAGAATCCTCTTGATCCACAAAAAACAAAACTGCCTTCCTGTATGTATGTATGTATGTATGTATGTATGTATATATGTATATATGTCACAAAATCAGACTACACACAGAGCATAAGGTCTTAAGTAGTATCCTTTTTTCTCCTAAAGTTAAAATTAAAATATCTTAGTATTCTTTTGGAAGCTCTGATTTTTGCCTATTTTGAGAGTTAGTATACTTTGAAATATAGTCAGTGCCTTCCATCTGAAGTTGTGTAGGAGGCTGGAAAATGGATCAGCTGCTTTGGTACTTTGTAATCAAGGGTGACCTTACAAAGAGAAAGATTGAAAATAGTTCTATGTAGAAAATCTGTGTTTTCAATGTTTGCTGGTAACACTGTGTTGTATAAAGCAGGATATCGTCTTCTGAAGCGTGTTGTTATCTTTTTAGTCGTGGGAGCATGGGCAGGGAGAAGAGTGACAAGCCACTTCCTGCTGGAACAGCCCGTCCCAACACGTTCCTGAGAGGCAGCAGCAAAGACCTGCTGGACAACCAGTGTCAGGAAGAGCAGCGCAGAGAGACACTGGAGACCGTGAAACAGCTGACTGGAGGCGTGGGTGCTGAGCGGGCCAGCGCCGAGGCCGACCGAAGCAAAGCGAGGGAGCTAGGTGAGGGGAGGGCTCCGGGACCCAGACAGGCCTACTGCTGCCTTTAAACACAGAAGCAAAATACAGAGACAGGACTGGAGAGGTGCTCCAGCAGTTACAAAAGTTGGCTCCACATCCAGACGGCTCGTATCCAGTTTTCCCACACCCTCTTCTGACCTCTGATCACACAGCACTCATGTGGACAGGTACAATACTCATACACATAAACAAGAAAATAAGTAGTAATAATAACTACCAAGACTGTTGATGAATACAATTCTGGACAGACCCTTGGGAGTCAGCAGTGCCTCTCTAGAGCTGTGTCATCAGAGAGCTTCCAGTCTTCCCTGCCTGCCAGGCCACGATGACAAGGTCCTTTTTCTTCACATTCAGTATTCTGAACTTCTCACTAGTCCTTTCAGCACCTGGTCCCATGGTCGTTGGAGTGTCCGTGTTTTCTCCAGCCCCTGGAGGCTCTGATAGGGCTCACATCATCCCTTCCTAACAAAGGATAGGTATCAGCCAGTCTTCTCCAGCCTCGTCTCCCTAGTCACTTGGGTGGGGTTTGTTTGAATTTAGGGTGCATGTGCTCAGACTCTGTACTGGTGGCATGGTAGCAAGTCCTTTGTATCTTCAGTTTGGGCTCTGGCTTTTTCTCAATTCATGTACACCCTATCCAGTTTTTTCTTAGAAAAAGAAATTGAGAGTTAACATACAGAAGCTGATATATAAAATGATTTTGAATCTTCTTAGAGGTCATGATGACGAGTAAAGATGAGACAGGCTTTCAGGACGGAGCAGGTAGAAAGCATAGGGGAGCAGGTAGCACGCGCAGCCAGTGGGGCAGCAGGGGAGGCCAGGCAGTGTTTACTCACGCAGGTGCCCTGGGCCAGTGTAGTCAGTACTCTCAAGCAGGCCCTCACCCCGGGTCTTCTAGAGGCCTTTGTGTGCTCATCCTCTAAGCAGCTGCAGGGAAATCAAAATACAGAAACTGCCAAGCTGTGGCTCTAATGGTTCAAAATAGCCCTAATTCCTGTTCGTGGCTAGAGCGTAGACTATGGTATTGCTGTGTGCCTCTCTGTCCTAAAGTAAAGGGCCTTTGATTCCACTCTTATTTGTCTGACTCTGTCAAACCAACATCAGTAAAACGTCTGCGCTGAAAAGGCAATGCGAGAGCATGTAAGTATCACTAGCCATGACCCTGTTGAGCTGATACTTAGTATTTTATCTTCTTTCTCTTTGATCTCATTCATAGCAAAATCAGAAATGTGTGCAGTGCCTGCCCCGGACAAGCCTGCACTGTCAGAAGAGGAAGTAGAGAGGAAGTCCAAGTCTATCATTGACGAGTTCTTGCACATCAATGACTTTAAGGTAAAGGCAAACAGTGAAGGCAGCAACTCTTAGGCAGCCCGTGTCAGAGAGCATGGCAGCCTGGTGTGGCCTAGGTGTCGTTATGATCAGAGAAGACGCGAGTGGAGTAATCTAGCCCTTGGGGGGTTCAGATGGCTCCGCACATGCATTTCTGCCAAGGTCTCTGTTTTAAACTGGTGATCTCTGTCATTCCCAAATTTAAGAGTGGGAAAAGAGAATGGATTCCAGTCAGTGTGACTGAGAGGACTGGCTGTGGCATTAAGGAGCAGACAGAGTACCCCTGCGGCTACTCCTGGCTCCCAGCGCCCCCTGCCTGGGCCCTTAGATATGTCATCGTCATTTTCCCTGGGTTATGGCTGCCGTTTTCCTTTGTTTTGTAATTGGAAATCTGAGGCATGAAAGGACACTGTGTCCAGGTCAGAAAGCCTGAGACATTTCAAGGCCCTCTGTGAGGTTGCCTTTCTGACATCTCCTCCACCTAGACTCTTAAGTGATGATTGGTAGGACAGACCTCCTGCTTGACAAAAGCCACAGACCAGTGACAGACAGAGTAGTGCAGGCGACTCCACAGATATCCTCTGACCTAGAGGGGGTGGCGAAGCTTATCAGGAAGTGCCTCCTGTTAAACATCTGCTAGATATGTTATACTTTTGCTTTGGTATTGTTGAAAATCTCATTATGATTTTTCTGAATAACCTAGCCATTATCTGCTTTTGTATACAAAGTCACTTTGATTATGTCTGTCCAAGCCTTTAAGCCTTCATACCTGTAATAATAGGCAGCATTTGGAAGTGGGAAAAGCGTTTTTGTTTTGTTTTTTTGTTTTGTTTTGTTTTGTTTTTTTTTTTTAGTTTTGAGTTTTTTGTTTGTTTTCAGCTTCTTTTGAGGCCTTGTGCAGCCCAGGCTAGCCCCAAACTCACTAGCCAAGGATGATCTTGTACTTTTAATTCCCCTGCCTCTGCCTCCCGACTCATGGGCATATGAGGATGTTGTGTTGTTTTGAGACAGTGTCTTGCTCCATAGCCCAGTTAAGTTGGACCACCTGTATGACTGAGCTGACTTTGATGTGTAGCCTGCCCAGCCTCTCTTTTCCTGGAGTTCCAGTCATCAGCCGCCAGAGTGAGCAGAAGGAGCTGCTGCCTTGCACCTACTCAGCCCCCTTCCTAGACAGTCAATGCACTGGTGAGCTGGCAGCAGCTTGGCACGTGGAGAAATGTGAAAAACAGGAGAACTTGAAGAGCCGCTACAGGTGACACGGCAGTGTCTGGACAGTTAGATGGCCAGAGAGAGGCTTTATGTCACGCCGTGTCAGCTGCAGTGTGCTTGAGGGTCAGTAGTGGGGACGTTTGAGGAGGCTTGTTCCCCAGTGTGAGCTCTGAGTATGTGGGAAGACTTGTCCTAGGTATTTGACCTCTTTGGTGCAAGATTGTGCAGTACTGACATCCCAAGGAGAATAACCCCACTTGCCACATTAAGTTCTTATTGGTTGGTTGTTTGGGTTTTTTGTTTTGTTTTGTTTTTTATAGACAATGTTTTTCTGTAGCACTGTTTGTCCTTGAACTCACTCTGTAGACTAAGCTGACCTCAAACTCAGAGCTCTGCCTCTGCCTCCACCTCCGCCTCCTCCCCCTCCTCAGTGCTGGGAGTAAAGACAGCACCAATCCCAGCTCACATTAAGGTCTTTGAATCTTGGCGTTGAGTTCCATTTTACAGTATCTCATTTTAAGTAATGCATGTTGGCACATACTGTTACATCCTCTGTATACATTGTATGCATATTTGAATGTTATGCTTTTTAAAAATCCATTAGCGCAGTATGGTATAATATATATTTATATGCTTTCTGGGCCTCATACTGTACTAGAGACTAGCCTCCAACTTGTGACAATCTCCTTTCTCAAACTCTTAACTGCTAGGATTACAGATACAAATCATGTTTAGAAATATACTTTGGAGCTGGAGACATGGCTCACTGGTTAAAAGCACTGACTGCTCTTCCAGAGGTCCTAAGTTCAATTCCCAGTAACCACATGGTGGCTCACAACCATCTGTAATGGGATCAGATGCCCTCTTCTGGTCTGAAGACAGCTACAACGTACTAAATAAATAATAAATAAATAAATAAATAAATAAATAAATAAATAAAAAATTTTTTTAGAGGAAGGAGCATACTTTGATACTGACATTTGAGGGTTTTGTTTTGTTTTGTTTTTCTAGACAGGGTTTCTCTGTGTAGCCCTGGCTGTCCTGGAACTTACTCTGCAGACCAGGCTGGCCTCGAACTCAGAAATTCGCCTGCCTCTGCTTCCCAAGTGCTGGGATTAAAGGCGTGTACCACCACTGCCCGGCTCTTTTATGTTTTGGAGGTTTTGTTGTTGTTGCTATTTTGTTTTGGGGGACATTTGAGTTAAATTTACTAAAACTGTTAACCCAGGGACTGATTCATCAGTTAAGGGTATTTAGTGCTCTTACATAGGATCCAGACCTAATATTAGCTCCTACATACATTCAGGCACATGCACATACGTACATGTTAAATAAAAAAATAAATCTAAGGAACAACAAAAACAAAAATGAAAGCTATATGAGGTCATCCCCCTTGGAGGGAAGGAAGTTCAGAGTCTTGCTGCATTATTTAATCTCAATTTCAATCTGAATTAAAGCCATCCTCCTGCCTCAGCTTTCTGACCTGATGAGCACAGGTATACTGATGTGGGATGTGCTTTGTCACCGGGCTAGAACCTTTAACTCAGTGTGTACCACAGGATAGATTTTGAACTCAACAGCCATCCTCTTGCTTCAACATTTTTAGTGCGTATGTCACCACATCTAAATCAGTATTTTTATTTCTCTCTTTTTATTCTAAAAATTTGCATATAGTACCCTTTTTAATATTAAACAAGGATAAATCTTAGATTAGAAAACTATCTTATTTGTAAAACTTTATGCTGCTTTTAATATATTTATATTTTGAAGTTATCGTAACATCAGATTTTGGAACGAACCTTTATTTTGTTTGACCAGGAGGCCACGCAGTGCATAGAGGAGCTGAGTGCCCAGGGCCCGCTGCATGTGTTTGTGAAGGTCGGCGTGGAGTTCACCCTGGAGCGGAGCCAGATCACCAGGGACCACATGGGCCACCTACTGTACCAGCTGGTGCAGTCAGAAAAGCTTAGCAAGCAGGACTTCTTCAAAGGGTTGGTATCCAGTGTCCTCACGCCTGTACTGCTAGGTGACACCTGCCATCATGGCTCCTATGTCACTTCACTGTTCTAGGGTCATAGGCAGTGTTGACTGATGGCCCCTGTGTCACTGTACTGTTCTAGGGTCATAGGCGGTGTTGATTGATAGAACCGCAGTTTGTAGACTGGGCTAAGACACGCATGTTATCCTCTGAGTTTCTCTGAGACCTCCATCCAGTGTCTCTAATGTAAAAGAACCACAACTCATTCATCACAAGGCTTTAAGTCAGTGAACCTCAATTTTCCTCAGGAAATTGTTAAGGTTTATGTGTTTGCCCTCTAGAACTTGTAGGTTTCTGTGAAATGACCTGAGGTGTCAGAGATTGCTGTGGCCCAGTCTGACTTTTAGTTCCTGTTCCCTTTGCAGGATCATGGCTCATTGCCATCCGCTTGTCCCGGTGCTGCTTTGGTCACCTGTACCCTGAGTCATGGCAGAAAAGCGCTGCCTAGATAGCACCTCCTTCATGCTGTCTTTATGTTCATAGCTTTTCACCAGTTAGAGGGTCAGCCTGTTCTGTCTATGGAAACCTAGCAAGAACTGTCGGCCCCCACTGTGCACCTTTGTTGACCATAAACTCACAACTTATACTGATTTGTGTTTTCGCTCTCTTCCATTGGTCAGTGTGCTTTTACCCAGTGCTGTCTTGTTTACAACTGCTTTATGATACTGTTTGAAAGCACGGACAGCTTCTTCAGAGACCTGCACTAGTCCGCTGTCTGAGACGGCTTCTCCACTTTGGTTTACATCAGTGTCTAAGGTTCCCACCGAGCGTGCCGCTGTCGGCGTCTTCTCTGCTTAGCCTTTGTCCCAGGGATGGCCTCCTTCGGTAGTTGGCCGTTCGCTGTGCAGAGCACAGTGCACAGCACAGAGCTGCTCCCTCTCATTCACTCAGCCCAGAGGCAAACCTAGCTCAGTAGTGCAAACAGAAGCGGATTACGTGACTAAGGTGTCTCTTTTAAAAGGATTTAACACTATAAACTTCAATACCTATGAGCTTCATCTATGAAACCCTATGTTAAGGGAAGAAAGTCATTTTATAAGAAGTAAGGATTTGGTTCCCAGCTGTGTTTTGTGAACTGCTCGATGATGAATTAGCTGAGTGCAAGGTGGAAACACAAGCCAAGGGTTGAGAATCTGGGAGCCTTTAATTGTGATGAGAGATGAAACAGTGTAGTGTTTAATGAAAGCATAGTTTGGTTATCTATCGAGTGCATGCGGAAACTTGTTGCTCTACTGATTTTGGTCTCTATTTAATTTTAACTTTTAAATTATGTTTTTGGTAATTTTTTTCCTTGTTCTTATTTCAGTTTTTCTGAGACCTTGGAGTTGGCAGATGACATGGCCATCGATATCCCCCACATTTGGCTGTACCTGGCTGAGTTGGTCACCCCCATGCTAAAAGAAGGGGGAATCTCCATGAGAGAACTTATTGTGTAAGTTGTATTTGTTCTATTTAGCGTCTATCATGGTAAATGAGTCAACACCCTTTCCCACGTTGTCATAATGGTGTCCCATTGACACCTCTACACACTTATGGACATAGTCTATAACTGTTTATCATTCTTTTTTTAATATTTATTTTTATTTTATGAGCATTGATTAGTGTTTTACCTGCATATATTTCTGTGTGACATGTCAGGTTCCCTAAAATTGGAGTTAGAGCTGGCCTTTTTGCTGTTGTTGTTGTTTTGGTTTTTTTTTTTTAAAGATTTATTTATTTATTTTATGTATATGAGTACACTGTAGTTGTACAGATGGTTGTGAGCCACCATGTGGTTGCTGGGATTTGAACTCAGGACCTTCAGAAGAGCAATCAGTGCTCTTAACTGCTGAGCCATCCCTCTAGCCCCAATTACAGACAGTTTTAAACTGCCATGTGGGTGATGGGGATTGAATCCAGGGTCCTTTGGAAGAGCAGCCAATGTTCTTAACTGCTGAGCCATCTCTCCAGCCTCCTTAGCCTCCATTGTCAAGGGGGAATTGTCACATTGTCTGTAGTTGAAATCTGTTAGGAGTATGAGAAACCTTTTGCCCTTTGGGGTGGTCATCACTGCAGACTCAGATGGAGTCCAGGAGGTGATTATTTCTGGATGTTTCTTGTTAGTCTGGGTTTGCTCTGCCTTACTGAGCTGCACCATTATAATACAAGCTCACTGTTACTCTATTTTATTTTTTTATTTTTGGTTTTTCAAGACAGGATTTCTTAGTGTAGCTCTGGCTGTCCTTAACTGGCTTTGTAGACCAGGCTGACTTCAAACTCACAGAAATCCACCTGCCTCTGCCTCCAAGTGCTGGGATTAAAAGTGTGCGCCCCCAGGCCTTGCCAGGCTCAGGTTAGAAGGACATCATCCTGCTGTGAGTGTGAACGAGCATCAGTGCTCCTCTTCTTCACACACGGCCGACCCTGCAGCGGCTCTTAGTCAGACCACACCACACAAGCCTCCTCCGAAAGGCTCACAAAGTAGATATTGGCACTTTGGGGATTGTGAAGTCTTCATGGGAAAGCAAAACAATAAAAACAGCTTAATTGAGCATGTTCTCGGTTAATTGACAGTAAAACTCCTTTTTGAGAGAAGTTAGTTTAGGAAAGACTTTTGCCTCACTCTGAAAATACCATAGAGAAAAGAAAATTGTGTCTTAAATCTCCTTGTGACTGAGCCTTAACTGAAGTGCTTACATATAAAGGCAGATCCTGGACTTCTGCTTCCCTCCTGCCCCTCCACTGCGCTTGAGGTGACCAGCAAGTCCGATGGGCTGCCCTGAGTCAGTGTTCACCAGCTGCTCCTGTCTTTACAGGGAATTCAGCAAGCCATTACTTCCTGTTGGCAGAGCTGGGGTCCTGCTTTCTGAAATCCTGCACCTTCTATGCAGACAAATGGTGAGTGCCAACAGTGTGAGACCTTTTGATCACGTGGTGGAAAGGACAGTGACCGCATTGAGCTCAGGTTCCGTGAACAGTTCCGGGTTCTGTGAACAGTTCCGGGCTCTGTACACAAGTATTCCTATTTCTTTTTGACCATAGGAGAAGAGTATGGCAGCTGCCTGGCCTGTGAGAGGTGCATTTGCCCTTTTGTTACCAATAACTCTGGGAAGAATTATCCAGTCACAATGGATAGCTGTGGTGCTAAGCAATCTCAGGCTACATGTTATTTATGTCTAAGTTTTCTCTTCCTTTGGAACAAAATTACTTGTAATAGATTTAAAAAAAAAAATCTTTGAGAGTGGGACTGGTCAGATGGCTCAGTGATTAAGAGAACTTGCTGATATTGCAGAGGACCCTGGTTCAGATCCTAGCACCACATGCTGACAAATGTCTGTAACTCCAGCTCCGTGGGTTCTGATGCCCCCTTCTGGCCTACATGCAGTTAAAACACTATTCATAAAATAAAGATTCACAAAATAGTTAATCTTATTACTTTTGACAAGTAAAGTGCTGGTGTCTTCTTAGAAATAAGTCTTCTTAGAAGTAAGTGGTAAAAATGACAGTGCAGGAGAGTGAATTCTTCCAGGTCAGTGCAGTTAAATATCTGTTATTCCAAAGATAAGTAAGCCTCCAAAGTCTGTAGGCTGGAGAGGGAGAGAGGCAGATGGGAACCATTCAAGCAGAAGTAGGTGGGGCTTCGTCAGCAATGTCATCTAGAAAGAGGATGCAGCACAAAGCAGAGGCCCCTGAGATCCTGGAGGACTCCTGCTGTGGTGCGTCTGAGCTGCAGCTGCTGCGTGCTGTTGGTTTGCCTTTTGACTTAACCCAGGGCTTCCTGCTCACCACGAAAGCCCTTCTGTGCCCCATTTGTGAAACTGTTTAAAACAGAGATGCTTTCAGCAGCCTGCTTGCTTCTGGTGACTTCCTGTTTTGTGATAAAATTCTCTCCCATATAGCCCAAAGATATGTACTGAACTATCTTTTAAATTCAGCATTCCTTCTTCCACCTTCTTTAGTTCTTACTTAAAATTTAATTGTTATAAACACTCATTTGTAATAACAGAAACTACCATCCACTTCTAAACAAAACCAGATTTTTGATGAATTTTCATTTGTTTGTTTTTTTTTTTGTATCTTTATACTTGTTTATTTTTATCATTATTGATGGCAGTCTTCCTGCCCACCCTCTTGGGTGGTGGAACTATAGGCGTGCACCACACTGCCCAGCTGCACCTGGTCTCTTGGTCGAGTTGTGAGGTCCCTTACCTCACAGCCTCATGTTTTCTCTTACATTGTGTTCATGAGGCAGCAAGAGGTCCTGCTCGTGTGTTTCCAGTTGAGCGAGATTCTTCTCAGTTCAAATGGAAAGGCAGTCTTTGAACAGGGGTGCCTTGGAGGTCTACGCCTGGCTTTTAATGGTGGTGTGTATACAGAGCTGTCAGGAAGCGGGAAAACAGAATCTTGAAACATGCTGTGCTGGGGTATTTAGTTATTGATGGATGTTTCCTAAATTAGGCTTATAGTAATGAATCATGGGCTCATAAGCAGTTATATTAAATCATTCACCATTTTTTTATTTACATACTTTTTTAGGTTTGGCAGAGAAGGTCAGCTCTGGAGGCCAGGCTGTCTTGGAGTTTGTTATGTAGTTCACACTGGCCTTGCGCTCCCGGTGCTTAGCCACAGACTACTAAACCGCTGTGTTCCGGGTGTGGCTTCCATGCCAGAGTCGCTGTTGAACTCGTGTGCACTCAGATAGCTCACATACTAGTCTTTTGATTTTGAATTTTTAGTCTCTGTAGAGTAGTCTGGACTTTTTATATCAAGCAAACTTTTTTTCTTCTTGCAAATGAAGCTGATGGACAGGCTCCTCTCTGTTTTAGAGCCATAAGAAAGTGGGCGCCCTGTGGAGGGAGGCTGACCTCAGCTGGAAGGACTTGTTACCGGAAGGGGAAGATGTGCAGAATTTTCTTCTGGAGCAGGTAAGTCACGGTTTTTTTGAACCTGGTTGGTTTGAGGTTGTTAGATCCCATGTGTAACATCCATAAGGGCCTGTATCCATCCCTAGCACTGAAGGTGATGACAGTGAAGACTAGTAAATCAGACAAGGACAGTTGAGGGACTGGTGTTCGACGCTCCCTTCCCCCCCCCCACACACACACACACCATTTCAATAACAAAGAGGAAATGAGAACCTTAGCAAAGACAGCTTTTTAATCTGTGTTTTAAAGCTCCTCTGTCGGGGTGCTGTGTCCAGCACAGCTCAGGGACATCTGACTAGCCAAGCAGATGCATGTACAGCAGAGTTTTGTTGGCGTTGCCTGGGCTCTCTGATGGAAGATTTGTAGCATCCTGGGAGCTCAGCGTGTTTTTTATATGATGTTGCACACAGAAGAACAAGGAGGCAGAGTTAGCTCATCTCAGTACGAGCCCTGTCCGTAGGGGAGTGGTCTACAGGCTGTAAGCATGTTGGGGAAAGGCTGTGGTGGACATGTCTTCCTATGCTATCAATGTTCACATATGGTCCAAACATGAAGGCTAAGCCGTTTCCCCCTGGGTCTGAGGCTGTGGGTCCCTGGCCTGGCATGCATTTCCCAAAGATAGCACACACTCAGGGCTTCCTTTGTTCCCTACCATCAGGAAGCTGTTCAGGCAGTGAGGAGCTTGACTCCCCCGCACCCATTGGAAAATGCCAGGTAATGGTGTATACTTGTCTCCCAGCTCTGGGGAGTCAGAATGAAAGGTCAGGGAAGCTTGCTGGTCAGCCGGCTGATTAGTAAGTTCCAGGCCAGTGAGAGACCCTGTTTCAAAACAAAGTAGGTGGGTGTTCCTTAGAGACAAACACAAGGTTGTCCTCTGGCCTACACATACGTATGCCTACATATACACGTGTACACATATCACACACACACACACACACTTAAAAGAGAATACTTAACAGATCCCATGATCCAGAAGTATACTACTTGATAAGTAGAAATGAGTTATCTTACCAGAGCTGCCAGTGCTCTGAGCTCTAATTTGAAGCCAAGAGTTCTCTCTGTAGATGGGGCAAGGCTAGGATGCCACTTAGAAGGCAGAGGGATATAGAGAGGCTTACTATTTCAAACCCTATTGGTAATAATTGGAGGGATCCTTCCCTAGCTTGCCTCTGATTTGACAGGAAATGCAGACATTGACAAGCCAGAGTGCAGCATTGGTACGCTCTGAGCTCTCCTACTAAACAACCGGAGGGGGGATGCTCAGTTGAAGCAGCTCTCAAATAGGAATGACAAAGCTCTTACAAATCCAAATCCTGAAACACCTGGGCTTGGGCATCCCCCCCAGCCCTGGAATTCCACCTCCTGGGACCCGAGCTATGTATGACCTTCAGGTTGAAATCACTGTGGGCCACATGGTGAGATTCTTCAGGAAACCTGAAGCTAAAATAAGCTGTAACATAATCATTAAGGACATAACCTGCTGATGCACATAACCCCAGGACTCAGGAGGCAGAGGCAGAGTGTCGCTGTGAATTTAAAGCCATCCAGGTCCAAAGCAAGCAATATCCAGGGCTATCCTATCTCAACATACAGAAAAGAAGCATAGCAGCTTCAGATAAGTCCAGGCCCTGAGCCCATTCCTCTGCAGTCCGAGGTGACGGAGATGTGCATTACGAGAGGGTCTTGGAATCCCAGCTGTTAGGAGCCTGATACAGGAGGATGCCCATTTACCAGGAATGTGAGGCCTGCTTGAGCAGTAGAACAAAGTCAAAGCAGGGAAGTGCTGTCCAAAGACACTGTGTGGGCTGCCGTGTGCTCACTTCAGCTATAGCTACAGTCTAGGAACACTAGGGATATGCTCAGAAGTGCAGCCTGCAGCTGTAGCTATGGCTGCCCCTTGAACTCTCCCTCCCAAATGCGGGGATCATAGCCTGTGCTACTGCACCCAGCACAAACTGTTTTGTAACTCAAGTATGTGTAAATTATACATGGAGTATATCCACCCCTTTTAAAAGATTTCTGTATTCTTTTTATGTAAGAATGTTATACCTACACGTAGGTCTGTGCCTGTTGCCCCAGAGAGGGTGTCAGATCCCCTGGAGGAACTGGAGTTACAGACAGTGAATAGTCACACTACAGAGTTGTGTGCTAGAAACTATGCCCAGGTCCTCTGCAGCTCAACCACTAACTAAGCCGTATGTCCTCCACCGACCCCACCCCTATTTTTTAAATACATATTGTCTAAACCGTGGAGAGTTCATTTGCCTTGAGTGAAACAAGGAACCATGAGAAAGAATGAGTACTACATCTGTTACATCACTCAGATTTAGAAGAAAGGAAAAGCTATAAACCAGTTTGAGCTTCAGTCATATTAAATTCAGGTCAGGGGACCGCTGTGTTCAAGAGGCTGAACAGAGCGATGGTATGAGGCTGGCCTGAGGTACACAACTGAGCCTGTCTCAAAGTCACAAAAAGGAGATGGAGGAGAGGTTGGGCTTCAGGGTGAGCTCTGTGGGCGGGGCACTTGCTGAGCTGGAAAGGGGCGGGGAATAGGCAGGAGAGAAAGAAGGTGGACATGGGCAAGTCAAGTCTGAGAGGCAGAAGGGAAACTGCTCAGCCAGCTTCCACTCAGCCAGGCCTGGCTCCATAAGACAGGCAGAACAGGAGAAAGTCAGAAAGACAGCAGAGAGCACTACTGCTAGTCGCGAGATGACACTGTGAGCAGCGCGCCTGTGCACCTCATGCTGTTCATTCATTAGCCTTTTCGACGGAACAAATACCTAGGACTCCAGGGTCCCTGGTTTAAATATGAATTGCAGCACATATTTAAAGACTAAACAATACTAAACTCCAAAGTGATGTGTCAGTTGTAGGAAACCAAGGAGGGGCCCCTACTCCCCTGAAGCTGAATAAGCCTTCATCCTGCACTGAGCGGAATGGGCTGATCTCCGAATTCAAGGCTAGCCTGGGCCACATAGTGAGACCCTGCTGAACATTTGTTCTTGAACACAGGAAATGAAGTCATTGATTCATATCGTACTGACTGGTTTTGTGTTGTCAACTTGACATAGGCTGGAGTTATCACAGAGAAAAGAGCTTCAGTTGAGGAATTGCTTCCCTGAGATCCAGCTATGGGGCATTTTCTCAATTAGTGATCAAGGGGAGAAGGCCCATTGTGAGTGGTGCCATCCCTGGGCTGGTGATCCTCAGTTCTATAAGAAAGCAAGCTGAGCAAGCCAGAGGAAGCAAGCCAGTAAGAAACATCCCTCCATGGCCTCTGCATCAGCTCCTGCTTCCTGACTTTCTTTAGTTCCAGTCCTGACTTCCTTTGGTGATGAACAGCAATGTGGAAGTGTAAGCTGAATAAACCCTTTCCTCCCCAACTTGATTTTTTGTCATGATGTTTGTGCAGGAGTAGAAACCCTGACTAAGACACATAACAACCTATGCTTCAGGCTAAATCAAGGGACACTGGGAAGTAGTGTAGAATCATACTCAGTTGTTCTGGAGATGTCAAATCAGCATCTGGCTACAGTGCTTGCCCATTGTGATTTGAGACACATGCTGTCAAGCATGGTAACCCCAGTCCTAGGGA